>NW_026596088.1:16304947-16396074 GCF_907164565.1 Psammomys obesus | reverse complement strand
GCGGGACCCGGCCCGCCCGCCTCCCCGCCTCCCGGCCGCGACGCCCGGCCCCGCCGAGCCCACTGGACGGCTGCCGGGGGCGGAGGCGAAGCCCGGGGGCGGCGCCCGCCCCACACCCTTACCTGGCTTCTCGTGGTCGTAGCCTACCACGATGAAGTAGTCGGCCAGCCGCGCCATGACCGCCGCCGCCGCGCCCGGGAAGCGGGTTCCCGTCGCCGCCCTCGCCGCCGCCGCCCACCCGGCCCGGGCGAGCTCAGCATTTTCCCTCCGGCGGCTGTAGCGGTAGCAGCGGCGCTTCAGCCATGTTTGACAACCGAGGCGCGCACTGCGCCTGCGCCGCGCCTCGCGCCCGCCCCTCCCCCGCCCCGCCCGAGAGGGCTCGGCCACCGGCTCCGGCGTTCGCGAGCCCACGCGGCGCCCCGAGGCCGCTCGGACACGCGGCGCGGGAAGTGGGCGGCCGGGCGCAGCCTCGCCACCGGGGCCGCGCTCTTAGAGGCCGGGCCCCTCTTCAGCGCCCCCCGCCCCTACTCTATTTTCCCGGAGCGGGGTCTTTCCTTCCGCCCTCTCTCTCCCTTTGGCAGTGGGGGGAGAGGGCACGGGGGGGCACGGGGTCACTTGGAAAGTCTGCTCTTCTCTGCTGCCTGCTTGCCACTGGCAGCGCGGATGAGATTCTCCCGCCCTCGGCTGGAAGCTTGGAATTTGCACCGCCAAGGCTTTTTGCTGCACGTTTCCTGTTTATGTTGTGCAGATGGGAATTTTAGAAACATGCCACCGAGCTGGCGGGGGAGGAAAAGACTTGCGCAATCTTCAGAGGCGCCTATGGTTTCTGGGCTGGGGGCGGTCAGCTTGGGCTTTCCTCTGAGTGCCCGAGGGAGTTGGATTCCACCTAGGAACAGGGCATCCCCGGGATCCTCCTGAAATGGGCCGGTCTCTCCTCGGGGAGCCCCGCCCGCCTGACTTTCACTGCTTTTTCGTCTCGAGGCTCGGGTAGCTGAAGCAGGAGTTAACTTCCAGGTTGCTCTACTGCAAAAGCACAATCTAATAAATTCGTGGGGCTCTTCGTCCAGTCTAGAGATTATCCAAGTCGATTGCGTTTTTAAGGACTATCCCCTACTGATGTTTTCAAATTTGGCTGGTACAACACTTGAATGAGGTTACTTTGTCACTTCTTAATGATCATGAAATTTTAGTTGAATATGTGTATGGATTAAGACTGAAGTTTTCGGAACCCGTGGTTTAGAAATTATCTTCGTGAGGACATCATTCACTGAGGGATTTGATCTGTAGTGTATTAGTAGATGCCAATGTGCTTAGTGCAGCACATACGCCCTCTGCCAATGACTAACAGAAAGCTAGTGACTAGGGCTGTGAACGCAGAGTCCAAAGGGTCATCAGTTCAGCTGCTCTGACTGACCAGTTCTCTTTTCTGGGCCAGCGTTTCCCGTCCCGATTCTGTGCTGGGAACTTAGGGTCTCATACATGCTAGGAAAGCCTTCTACCATTAGGCTATTTTCCCAGCGACAGGGCAGACTTTTTCAGTAGGATCTGAGCAGGTTGGGCCGGGCCATGCTGGAAGAATTAAAACGGGCGGGTGGGGGGCGGGTGTGTTTTAACTCAGGGCCTCCTTTGTAGATGGCTGCTAGTCAGACAGAGGAGTCAGCACAATGTGATGAAAAGTAGGTTAGTTTTCAAAATAATTAAAGCAAACAAAACCGCCCACCACACCTCATATAGAAAATTTCCCAGTCATGTCCCTTGGAGTTCTTCCTCCACTTTTTCAGTAAAGAGTAATCTCACTTCCTCCAGAGACAGCCCGTTCCACAGCTCAACAGTTAGAAAGTCCTTCCTCATGAAGTCCTGTAACCGCCCTCGTGTTCTCTGAAGCTACCAGAAGGGGAGGGACACCACATGACTGTGATTTTTAGAATTATTATTGTGGGGTGTCCCCCCCCCCCCGGTTTTACCTTCTTTTTGAAATTTGGGATAAGGGACTGGAAAGAGAACTACACAGTTGAGAGCACTGTGTTGCTCTTCCAGAAGACCAGATTTGACTCCCAGCTTTCCCTTGACAGTCCACAACCATCCATCTGTAACACCAGGTCCGTGGGATCCAATTCTGGTCTCCTCCAGAAACAGGTATGCATGTGGTACATGAACATGCAAAATCCATACCTGGGGTAAAATTTATATATCATAAAGTTAAATATACACTCCACTGGCATTTAATATATCTCACCATTAGACAATGACTACATCTGTCTAGTTTCAAAACATTTCTTCACCCACCCAAAATCCATTAAACATACTATTATCTAGGCCCTGGCAATAACCACTTACTTTCTGATTCTATTGGTTTGTCTATTGAATTAATCTTGTTTGGTATATTGTTTCCTAGATTTTTGGGTTTTGCTTGTCTGTTGGTTGGTCGGTTTTTCTGAGACAGGGTTTCTCTGTGTAGCCTTGGCTGTCCTGGAATTCTCTTTGTAGACAAGGCTGGCCTTGAACTCACAGGGATCTGCCTGCCTCTGCCTCCTGAGTGCTGGGATTAAAGGCATAAGCCACCCCACCCCCACCTGGCTTGTTTCCTAGTTTTATCCCTGCTGTATCATTAGTGCTGCCTTCTACTACATCTGAGCATCAGTACTGCGTTCTCCCTTCCTGTTGAATAACCCTCTACTGTATGTACACAGGCTTTGCTTATCCACTGGTGGTTTGGGGCATTGTTTCTGTCTAGCACCATGACCATGTATAGAAAGTATGTGAGTGGGGCTAAAGAGATGGCTCAGTGGTTAAGAGCACTGGTTGCTCTTCCAGAGGTCCTGAGTTCAATTCTCAGCACCCACATGGTGGCTCATAATCATCTATACTGGGATCGGGTGCCCTCTTCTGGCATGCAGGTGTACATGCAGATAGAGCCCTCACATACAGAAAATAAATCTTAAAAAGAAAAAAAAAGTATGTGAATACCAATTTGCAATTCACTTGCTATATCCTTAGGAGTAGCACTACTGGACAGTAGTGAATTACATATGGTAATGATTTTACCTCCCAGCACTGACCAAGGAGTCTAGCTTTGTATCTTTGTCAACACTTGTTTTCTTGGTTGTTATTTTAAAGTATTATAGACATCTTAAGAGGTGTGGATTACTTTTTGTTTGTTTGTTTGTTTGTTTGTTTGTTTGTTTGTTTGTTTGAGGCTTTTGTTGTTTTGGTTTAGTTTTTGTTTGTTTGCTTTTTAAGACAGGGTTTCTCTGTGTAGCCATGGCTGTCCTGGAACTCACTCTGTAGACCAGGCTGGCCTTGAACTCAGAGGTCTGTCTGCCTCATATTCCTGAGTGAGTGCTGGGATTAACGGAGTGCCCCACCACTGCCTGGCCCAATAAGTATGAATTATTAACCTTTGCTGTTGCACTTAAGACAGGGTCTCACTAGAGACCTAACTAATCTGTAACCTAGTTTACTCTTGAACTCTGGATCCTCCTGCCTAATTTTCACCCCCAATACTGAGGTTAACAGCATGGAATTAACCACCAGGCCTAGCTGAGTAGATGTCTTACTGTCCTCCTGCTTTATATTTCTTTAATGACTCATGGTGTTCAGCATTTTTTTCCTGTGTATGTCTGCCATTTCTAAATCTTCTTTGGAGAAATTCTATTCAAGTCCTTTGCCTAACCACACCCTCACCCCACCCTTTGAGGGTCTATCCCTTGGCTTCCCCATGCTAGGCAAGCTCTGTTCTACTGAGCCATACCCCAGGCCCAGCCCTGTTTGTTTTTGTTGTGTTTATATACTCTAAAAACTAGATTTCTGTCAAGTATAAACTCTGCAGATGTTCTTTCTGTAGACTGTCATGTTATCCTCTTGATATTGCCCTTTGGTTCACAAAAGTATTTTACTTTGATAAAGTCCAAACTTTTATTGGTTTTCTATGATTTTTGTGTCATATCTAAGAATCTGTTGTTGCAATTAACATCATGAAGGTCCACTTCTTTGTAAGCTACACATAATTATAGCTCTCATATTTGGACCTTTGATCCATTTTGGGTTGACTTTGTAATGGTAGGGTTCTCATTTTCCCTTTTTTTTTAAAGATCTATGTTTATTTTCTGTGTGTATGTACCTCTGTGTGTGTACATATGTATGCGTGTGCCTGTGATGACCAAAAGAGGGTGTCAGAGCCCCCAGAGCTGGAGTTAGAGGCAATTGTGAGCTATCCAGCATGGATGCTAGGAACTGAACTTAGTTCTTTGGATGAAAATCAAATTTTCTTAACCACTAAGCCATCCCCCCAGGGCTCCGTTTACTCTTTAAATGCATATTGTTTAAATTCTATTTGCAAATATTGACATTAACCTGAGGTAGTCATTATTCCTCCTACTAATACAAAGCTACATTCCCACCCTGCAAGTTTATTTTAATTTCCTTCTTTTTCTTTATCAAAGTTGTTTTTCAAACCTAGAATTCAGCACTACCTTCCTGAGTATATTTTATTAAGGTCTTAGATAGACTAGTGGACATTGAAATGGCTGTTTTGTAAATGAAGTTTTCCCATGACCTACGGTAAAGGCCTAAAGGTGCTGTGTGTTCCTATCTACACGTGAACACATTAGCATCCACTGAAGCTATACTTTGCTTTCTCACCCAACAACTGCCAGGCTGCTGAAACTGATAAGCCCAGACAGGGCCGCCCGATTGCTGAGGTTGGCTGAAGGCCACCCACCCCTTAAGATAACTACCATCACCTTTCACTAACAAAGGAGAGAACAAAGCAAGTCCAGATTTGTTTTGCTGAGTGCTGGGAGCGGCAAGGGAGGAAGGGTATACAGCACAGCGATGGAGCTACAGAAGAGAGATGACAGCCTTTCTGGCCTTAGAAGACAAGATGGAGCTGATTCCTAGTGAGGAGGATTTCTCACCCTGGTACTCCCCAAGTGGGCTGCGGTGGGGTAAGTGGTTTCACTGTACAGTCATTGCAAGCACTTCCTGTGGTTAGCCACCACAGTTCAGGCAGGCAGTCTGAGAGTTGGATTTGACCGTATGTCCTGCAGGCACAACCAGGGCCCCTTCAGATTGCCTCTCCCACCCAATAACAAAGGAGCCTGGGAGCTGGGGTGGAAAATCCCCTGATGCGTTGCCACATCTCCAGCCACTCAGTTGCCTAAGCAAGAATCTTAATGACTGCTTCCCTTGATGCTGGCCTTTCTCTCGCCCCACATTTGTCATTCAGTCCTGTTGTTCCTCCTTCCCACATGTCCACTTCACCCTCACATTACTGTCGTCTCCCATCTTGATAGTTTATAATACCTTCCTCACCTGTTCCCCTGTTCACTGTTTCTGTGTATGTAAAAGATGGTTTTATATATGTAAAACTTATTTTTTCAAGATCAGGTTTTATGTCTCTCAGGCTAGCCTCAAACTTGCCAAGCACACAAAGATGACTTTGAACTTCTGATCCTCCTGACTGTGCCTCCGTTTTGGGATTACAGATGTGTACCAAACACGAGGTTTCATGGATGCAAGGCAAGCGCTTTATCAACTGAGCTACATTCCAAGCCCTTATATAGAAAACCTAAAGACAAAAAGCAGGCTATTGACCCTGTCTTAAAATTAAGTCTGTGAGCTGGGCACAGTGGCACTTGCCTGTGAGCCCAGCACTCAGAGAGACAGCTGGGTCACTGTGAGTTCAAGGCCAGCCTGGTCTACAAGGCCAAGACAGCCAAGGCTACACAGAAAAGCCCTGTCTTGAGAAACAAACAAAAAAAAAAGTTTGTGAACCAAGCACATCATTTTCAGTTTGAACTATGTTTGGGGTGCAGGAAAGAGAAATTTAGAGATGGCTGACGGACTGTGTCCTAGGTCATTGAGACTTGACTTTTTTTTTTTTTTTTTGGAAGTACCCGTGACTGCAGTGGCTACAGTATAAATAGGTACTGTGGGGCTTTGCAGGCTGCTCTTACTTAGATTGCATGTTTGGTAAACAGGCAGCCTTGGCTACATAATTTGCAGAGTCCAGTGCAAAACGAAAGTGAAGGACCCCTTGTTCAAAGGTTAAGGATTTCAAGAGCTTTAGTAGAGCATTAGAACAAAGGCGGGCTCCTCTGAGGGCACATCCCCAGCACTGAACAGGGTGCATTTCCACCTAGCTGTGCTGGTGCAGTGAGTGTGCACGCTGGAGTGGGGAGGGGGTATAGGTGGTGAGGAGATCTGGTGCAAGCTCTACCCTGGATGCCACCACTATTCTTCTCTCCCTGCTCTTCCAGCCCATCCACCACCTTCATTAGCTGAGATGATACTCTGCTTTTGTTTTTGTTTTGTATGTATATGAGCGCTCTACCTGCATATACACCTGCATGCCAGAAGAGGGCATCAGATCCCAGTGTAGGTGGTTGTGAACCACCATGTGGTTGCCAGAAATCAAATTCAGGACCTCTGGAAGAGCAGACAGTGAGTGCTCTTAACCGCTGAGCCATCTCTCCAGCCCCTATATTCTGCTTTCCTTGTTGATATTTTGGAGCTGACAATGGGACTTAGAGCTACCTTGTGCTCTCTTAACACATGATTTACCACTAAGCTACATCCCCCAGCCTCAAAACAATCTCTGGTTGCTGTTGTCTTGTCATTATTGCTGAGATGATCTCACTATATAACCCAAGCGCACAATCCTTCTGCCCCAACCTCCTGAGAGCCAGGATTACAGGAGTGTACCATTACACCCAACGCTCAAAACTACTGTTTGTAAAGTGTGTGTGTGTGTGTGTGTGTGTGTGTATGTGTGTGTGTTTTCAGCTTTTAGGAACTTTATTTTCCTTCCACCTTTTTCCCCCTTTGCTCAGGTGTCTGCAGAGGAGCTCAGGACCACTCAGTGATTGCTCCAATCCACTTGGTGGCCTGTGCTGTGGGAGCTACTAACCAGTCCTCAATGGCTGGCTGGGCACTTCAGTCTTCAGTAGGGAACTGCTGGATGGGCACAGAGGGCACCGGCACATTCTCAGACCAGTCTGCCACCTCGGGCTGAGCGGCAGTGAACTCAGGAGCTGGTGCAGTCCATTCACCCTTGAATTCCTCCTAGGTCTTGTCTTCTCAGCAGCAACCTGCTCCTCCTTCTCAATGTCCTCTGGGTCTCTGTAGAAGTAAAGATCAGGCATAACCTCCCACCGGTGCTCATGGGAAATAGTGCCACACGTGAGGAGTACTTCCTGGGCCAGCATCCACCACATCAGGCCCACTGAGTGAGCTCCCTTGTTGTTGCATGGATGGCAATGTCCACATAGTACAGAGGAGAATCTGTGTTGCACAGAGTGATGGTGGGCAGATTGACCTAAGAGGCCTCTGTGAGGGGTTGGTAGTCAGCCCTGGGACCAGTCATCACTAGAAACTGTGGCTCCCTGAAGGCTGCTTGGATCTGGTTAGTGAAGGTCCCAGGTGTGAAGCAGCCAGCAATTGGAGTAGCTCCAGTGGCAGCAGCAAAATTCAGCACAGCTCGCTCACCAGTGTTCCTGGAGGAGATGACACTGACATCAGCAGGGTCCTCAATGGCAACAATAGCCTGAGCCACAAGCAACAGCTTCTCCCAGGTCATCTTCGGATTTATGATGTAGATACCATCACTCTTCCTTTTATAGATGTATTGCTCTGAAAGTCAAGGTTGGTGCCACACCTAAATGGGTTCCTGTGGCGAGAAATTTGAGGACATCCTCCTCCTTCATTTGCAGAATATCAAGGGCTCCAGACATTGTGTAAGTTTCCTCTTTAAGTTACACTCAGAATCAAGAACAATGAAGTATGGAACTGTCCCCGGCAGCGCAGAAAAGCGTGTGTGTATGTGTGTTTAATTTCTGAAATCTTACTATTAATTTTACAGGACAAAAGGATCTTTGAGATAAGTGTACATCAAATCATTTCTGTCCTGTTTTCAAACCCCTTGTCTTAGTTACTTTTCTAACACTGTGCTAAGCTTTCATGAATAAGGCAGCTTATATAGGTTTGGTACCTAGAGTTTCAGAGGGTAAGTCCATGACCATCATGGCAGGGACCATGGTGGCAGACAGGACTGGCAGGCAGAGTACCAGAGCAGTGGCTGAGAGCTTCCATCTTGATCTATAAGTATGAGGCAAAGAGCTTCCTGAGACTGGTGTGAGATTTTAAAAGCTCAAAGCCCACCCACAGTGACACACCTCTTCAACGAGGTCACACCTCCTAATTTTTCCAAAACAGCTCCACCAACTGGGGACCAGATTTTCAAACATATGAGTCTATAGGGGTCATTTTCATTCAAACAACTACACTCCTCAATAGCTTCCTATGTAGCCAAGAATTAAGATAAAAAATGTCAATGTCCCAAAGCATCCCGGGCACACAGGTTTTGTTGCTGCTGCTGCTGTTTTGTTTTTGAGACAGAGTTTCATATAGTCCAGGTTGACCTTCATTCTTGACCTTCCTAATGCTCCATTTACAGGCATGTGTCACCACACTTGCCTTATGGTCTTGTGTGTTTGTTTGTTTTTGTTTTGTTTTGTTGCTGTTTTGTTTTGCTTTTCAAGACAGGGTTTCTCCGTGTAGCTTTGGCTGGACTGGACTCACTCTGTAGACCAGGATGGCCTCGGACTCACAGAGATTCAATGTGTACCACTACACCTGCTGACCTCTGTTTTTTTGGGGGGGGGGTATTTTTACCTTTTTTGCATATGAGTGATAAGAGAGGTTTTGTTTTTTGGTTTTTGCATGTATTTAGGTGTACCACATGTTTGCCTCATATCCCAGGAGGTGATAGCACATCAAATTCCCCGAAATAGGAACTACAGAAGATTGTCAACCACCATTGACATGCTAGGAACGCTGCAAAAAAAAAAAAAAAAAAAAAAAAAAAAGCAGAGAGTGTTTTGTTTTAAGATTTATTATTTATTATGTATGCAATGTGTTTGTATATACACCTGCACACCAGAAGAAGGAACTAGATCTCATTATAGATGGTTGTGGGCCACCATGTGGTTGCTGGGAATTGAACTCATGACCTCTGGAAGGGCAACCAGGACTCTTAACCTCTGAGCCGTCCTTCCAGCCCCATAGAAAATGTTTTTATGCCATCTCTTGAGCCTCTCTGGCTTCCTCTTTAATCTCTCTCTCTTTTTTTTTTAATTATTATTTCTTCTTCCCTAGTATATTCTAAACAAATTCACCTTCTTTCATTTCCTCTATTGAACTAAAATGTTCTCACCTCTGGGCCTTTAAATACATATGTTCTTTATCCCTTCTGGGGTGTTAGGTCCCTCTTGCTTTCTTTAGGTGTCATAGTGAAATTTATAGTGATTACATACATTTCTATGCATGGTCTATGAGTTTGTTAATGGTGGATTACCCCACAAGACTGTAAGCTTATAGAGAAAGAATGATGTTTGCATGAATCATTTTTGTGTGTTCAAGACTTAGAACAGTATTGGGTACCTAATTCACAAACAGTAGCTATCTGGGGAAGGACAAATAACCTTTTAAACAGTAAATGCCTTTAACGAAGTCTTCATAATCTGATAGTAATACAGAATTCCCACCTAGAGGATGTGAGCACGTAGCATTTTCTTTGTTAATGCCAGCCATTGTGCCATCTGTAATAAACTTCTCCTGAAGTCTTTTTTATCTTGTTCTGTTACTGCTGTCAATAGGACAGCCTCCTCTATTCCTGCTGCCTTCTCTGTGTTCTATTTCATTTATCCCATAACAAATTACTTTCTTTAAGCTTTAGGGAGGTTTAGCATCTGGCTTTATCGTATGCAAAGACTATCTGTATCTGCCTGCTTTGTACAGAAACTAGGAATACAGCTCGGAGGCAGAACATTTGCTTCGCATACACGAGGTAAAGAAGGAGGAAGAGGAGACAGAAAAGGAACAGGAGAAGCAAAGCTTTTCTTTTCTTTATGCAGATGCTCTGCCTTAAATACAGGGGTTAACATCAAATAAGCAGCACTGTTGCTGTATCTGTAACTTCTTTCTTATTTAGAAGGCAGAGACAGGAACAGTGCTGCTTATTTGATGTTAGTTTTTAATGTAGTCCCTGTCTTGACATTCACTGTATACCTGCTTTATACATAGTTGGTTTTATGTACATGTTTATTTTCTGGGAAGAAACTATATTTTCATTAGGTTTTTATGAGAGGTCAGATCCCCAGAAAATGTCCTGGGCTTTACATCCTGCCTTACTTATCCTTAGGAGGCCATATCTGCAAAGCTGATTGTGTCCTCTCTGTGAATCATTTGATGTTGTGACTTCAGGATGCATCTTGAACCTTGTTTTCAAGAGAATGTTGTAAACAAGCCCTAAGCTTAACAGGCATTTTGTGCCTCATGAAGAAAAATGCCTCATAAAATGTCCTGTCTGAAGAGAGCATCTGAGATCATTGTACAATGCACCCAGTTACTTTCATTTTAGCCTCTATTAGTACTATTTACTGTTTTTCATTCTCTTCTAGAGAGCCAAGTATAATGACCCTGGTGTAAGGGACTGTGTATACACTGTTAACTAAGAAAATAAAACCACATGTTCAAAACAAGCAAAACCTCCAAATATTGATAAGAATTAGGTTTAGATTTAGGGCCTAAAAATAATTCAGTTGGAATGTGAGGAAGACTTTGAAACACCATTATTCAGTAGGCTTTTAGAGTATATATGTATATTATATATATTATATATATATATATATGTATATACATATGGAAATATGATGAAAGGATGTGCACATAAACACAACTTAGGAATTCTTGGGCACACACAAAAAATGGATCTTCATTAAGTAGGATTTTTTTTCCTTTTTGTTTTCTTGCCAGGAAGATTTTAAACATATTCCTTCCCTTTCCTCTCCTCCATTCCCCTCCCCTCCTCTCCCTTCTTTCCTTGCTTAGGGTGAATTTACAATCATTGTACTTGAATTGGATGCAATTCTGTGAAAGCATAGCCAAAAGGGCCCCTGCTGCCTCACTTCTAGACCTTGAACCCAAAATGCATTCTAGAGATTTTTTTTTTTTTTCTTGTACTGGTGATTAAGTAAGCAACTCATTTTCTGGGGGGAAGGGCAGATACCCAGACACGGCGAATTCCTCATCTATTCCCCGCTTACATCCTTTAGCAGTTCTGGGAGCACACTGACAGAGGTTCCCCACCCACGCAAACCACAATCATACACGCGCTTTCTAAGATTTTCTAACAAAATTCTTCTAGTTGCCAGTCTGGGACCTCGCCTAAAAAAAGAATTGGCTTGGTTCTCAGGCGGCAATCTCTTAAATGCCAGTGCGGCGAAGAGCACCCAGGCTAACAAGGCACGTGCCAAGGCGCTCAGGTGGGGATTCCTGGCACAGCGCCAGTACACTGGCGCAGACCCAGGAGCTCAGTGGAGCCAAGCCTTCCCCGTTTGGGTTCGGTTCACTTCCTTGTTGAAGCCACCTGTGGCTCAAAAAAAGAAGTTCGAGGGATTGGGGGTGTAGCTCAGCTGATAAGAGGTGGAGCCGAAGGATCAGGAATTCAAGGTCATCTTGTAGCTGTTTGTTTCAGGCCAGGCTGGGCTACAGGGGATCCTGTCCAAATAATGATAATAGTAATCACCACAATACATTTCGGCTAAGAGCATATTTGGCGATCATTGTTCCAAGCCAGAGCTAACCTCAGGTCACCGACTTTCCTCGGAGAGGAAGCAAGGAGGCAACAAGGCCCAGCCCGGCGGGGGTTTTCTGCACACAGACCCCTCGAGGCTGGTAGAGGCTGGGGAGGAGTACAGCTCAGGAGACGCGCCCTGGATGTGGGCCAACACCAGGCTGTCCTTGACTTGGGCATACTAGGCCGGGGAAATGAAAGTAAAACCTGCTGTGGCCCGGGCCCAGCTGGAAGTTGGCTGCAGGTAGGTCGCATCCTCAGAGACGGACACGGCTGCATCGACAGACAGTCCAGGGATGAAGTGAAAGGAAGGGCGAAGAAAGGGACAGAAGCCAGGAAAAACTATGGTGACGATCTGGGGTTCCCGGGAACCCCGCATCGCCCTGGGCTACCTGCGCTCCACGGTGGCAAACCAGCCCGGGCTGGGGCTGCTGCGGTGACTGTCCCGGGGCCCAGAAGGCCCGAGGGCGGACCAGTTCACCAAGCTGCAGCCCTGTTCAAGCCCCCGAGCAGAAGCTGGAATCTGTCCCCCGCCCCGGGGGAACTCAGGTCTCCTCTTCTAGGAAGACTCCCCGGAATAAGTGACCTCGGTGCGGCCATGTTCTCCCAGGTGCAATGTCCACGGTTCAGTCTGGAGAGTGGGAACTGGGCTGAGCCAGCTTTGAGCAAGGTCCGCGGAACGTAGTGACCAGCTGGCTTTGCGCGTGGTCTCAGGTCAGGTGGGAAGCCGGGAGATCTGCCGGCGACGCTAGGAAGGGGACACAACTTATCACGTCCGGATCGCCAGGACGTGAGGCTAGCAGCTGGGGAGGGTCAGAGCTTTAGCTTCAGGGACCTTCCAGGACCCTTGCCTGCGGAGCTACGCCTTGTTTCCCGGTTTGGCCCTAGAAGGGAAGAAAGTGAACTCAAGGATCCGTGAAGATCACAAACCAGAGAGAAACGTGTTTGAACTGATTCATCATGAATTAGCACATACCTCTGGGCGGGGGCCGGAATTTTCCTCTTCCCCCTTGATGAGAATGATGACCCCAGCCAGAAAAACTCGAGCCGCCCGCACCCCAGTCTTTGGTGTTTGGGCTCCTTGGCTTCCCACCTTTAGTGTGACGGGGCAGTATACTTCCCTCTCAGAATTTCACTTTTATACGTGAGAACTCCAGTTCAGGGGTGTGTGTAAAGATCAAAAGAGACAATTAGCTCACGTGAAGTCCCTGTCACTCAGTCCTTACGTTTGCAGTGGGTGAATAAAGGCAGTCAGGCCAGCCCTCAGGTTACAGCCTCAGAAGGCGTAACAGTACTATGAGGAAAACAAAACTATCTCTCTTCCTAATTTTGGCTATTCCTGTATTTCCAAATAGGAATGTGAGCTCTTAATCTTCAGGTAACTACCCTCTCCAAAGCCCAATTTTCAGTTCAGCTGTTTCCGCTTTGCCCTTACTACGAAATCTTGCTAGCCAGCCCATGGAGAAACCCTTCAGCCTCAGGCGCTGTCGGGGGGCTGGACCCAACCCTTCCAGGTGTACTCTGCAGGCAGGGGTAGGGATCGAGGCCCAGCAGGTGCTAAGCCGGCAGGGGGCGCGGCCCCTTTGAGGCCACAGCCCCCCAAGTCTAAGGTCTAGGTTAGCCACGTGTCCCGCCCGTCCCCCGGCTCTTGCAGCTCCATCCCAAAAGCTCAGACCAGCACCCTGGGCTGTAGTCGTTCTAGGAAAAGGATTCCCGGACCCAAGCTGTTCTGGCTCTCCTTTCCTTCTCACTGCCTGAACCCTAAGCCAGGAAATAGGGCAGCGGAAGTCCTGCACCAGTCTGATCTCCCAGAACGGAGCTCCGAGATGCCTGGCCAGAAGGGACCTCTACCCTTACCCCTACACCCCAGGCCAGCTTCGGGGCAGGTCTGATCTTAGAAGCCAGGCGCTGGAGGAAAGGGAGGGCTCCAGGGCAGAGCAGGCCCCGCCCTCCCCGGAGTGTATAAAACACTGGAGCTGGTTCTGGCTCTTCAGTGGTTTCTTGGTGACACTAGGCAGAAGAGCTCCGGCGCTACCGCTCCTGGCTTCTCACCGCAGTCCGTCTTGGACTTTGGGGTTTTGCCTCGGTCAAAAGGACGTCTGGGACTTTCTCCAAGTGCTTGACAGCTCACTCCTTTAGCAGGTAGGGACCGCTGGTGTCCAGCGTGTCGGGGCGGGGAGTGCCGCTTTGCCAAAGCCCCAAAGCTTGCAGACCTGGACGAGCGGATTCTACTTTGGGGGATCCGCTGTAGAGCACACCCCACGTCCCAGGTCTAGCTCGTGCACCCAGCTGGATCTCGCCTGAGATGCCTCCCCACCTTGGGCCGTGATCCCAGAGTTGAGTTGGAGAGCTCTGGAAGCCTGGCACTCAGGGCTTCCTTTGCTTTGCTTGTCACCCACCCGGCCAGCGCCAAAGCCTCCGGGTGCCTCTCTGCGCCAGGGGGAGATAAGCAGCCGAACCAGGCAGAGCGCCGCCAAGCTGCTCCCCTTCTGCCGCCGCCCTTCGAGCCCCGCCGGGGCTGTGCAGCTGGCCCGGTTGCTCACCCACGGCTCCTTGCTCCTTTCCAGGGTGTCTGAGCATCGGCACAGAATGAAGCTGGTTTCCATCATCCTGATGTTCCTGGGTTCACTCGCCTTCCTAGGCGCGGACGCCGCCCCGCCAGACGCGTCCTCGCAGTTCCGAAAGAAGTGAGTTTGGGGCAGTGCTTTCCTCAGTCCTGATGCACGGCAGTCGGGGGACGCCGAGGGACGCCCTGCAGGGGTTAGGAGGGAGTGGAGACGGGAGCTGGCCGGGACGCCCCTTGAACGCAAGCCAAACGCATCTTGCTTGTGTTTTCTAGGTGGAATAAGTGGGCGCTAAGTCGTGGAAAGAGGGGGCTGCAGGCATCCAGCAGCGGTTCCTCGGGACTCGCTGGTGAGGACACGGTTTCTACCGAGACTCTTGTTGCGGTCCAGGGCCAGGAGAGCACATCTAAACCCCCACAAGCCAGGTAACTATGCCCTCCGCAGATCGTGTGCCCCTCCACTGCCCAGGCCCCGGGAGGACTGCCCAGGCCGGACGGCAGCTCCGGTGGAGGGAGCAGGTCCCGGGTTCTGGATGGCCCTGGTCCCGGGTGTTAGGGCCAGAGCCGGGGCTGGTGAAGTTTCAAGTGTCCTTCCTTCCCCGCAGCACCCCGAGCGTAGCCCACATCCGAGTCAAACGCTACCGCCAGATGATGAACCCCGGCTCCCGCAGCTCTCCGTGCCGCCTGGGGACCTGCACGGTGCAGAAACTGGCCCACCAGATCTACCAGCTGACCGACAAAGACAAGGACGGCGTTGCCCCCAGAGACAAGATCAGCGCCCAGGGCTACGGCCGCCGGCGCCGGCGGTCCCTGCGGGAGGTCCTCCAGGCCCGGACTGTGCCGTCCTCCCGGGAGCAGACCCTCGCCACCGCAGCCTCCGCGGACGCCCCGCGCCCTCCCCAGGCCCTTTAGGACTTAGTTGCGGGTGGCGGCACTGAACAGTCGGGCAAGAGTCCCACCGGCTCCTGCGGAATCAGAGAGCTTCGCGCCGGCGCGGACCGAGACAAACCTGCGGAGATCCGCCGGGCTGCCCCTGGGGGAGGGGGCAGCCCGGCCAGGCTCGCCACGCAGACTGAGCAGTACAGACTGTTACTCTTCGGGCAGGGGTCTGAGCCACTGCCTTGCCCGCTCACAAACTGGTTTCTCACGGGGCTTAGTAAGCCTCATTACTACTTGAACTTTCCTAAAACCCAGCGAGGAAAAGTGCAATGCTTGTTGTACAGCCAAAGGTAACTATCGTATTTAAGTTTGTTGCTGTCAAGAGGTGTTTTTTTGTTTTTCTTTTGGTAACTTCAAATACATAGAGATATTTTTGTACGTTATATATTGTATTAAGGGCATTTTAAAGCGAATGATATTGTCACCGTCCCCTATTTTAAGACGTGAATGTCTCAGCGAGGTGTAAGGTTGTTTGGTTCCGTGTGTGTGTGTGAGTGTGTGTGTGTGTGTGTGTCTAAGGTGGAGAGCGCCTGATTACCGCCTGTGGAAGAAGAAAAGACATTATGTCTCTTATAATCTATTTACTTAAATATGTGATCTGGGAAAAAGCAAACCAATAAACTGTCTCAACGCTGATTCATCCTCGGTTCGTGCATCTAGGGAGGGGTGGTCCTGGTTTGGGTTTTGCTTCTTGTTTTGGGAAGACTGAACTGCGGCGTGGGTGCAAGCCAACATCTCTGTGCACGGCCTTATCTGTCACGAACTTTGTTGTCCATCTGGGTGCACAAAGCGGTGTCCTGGGTGGGAGTTCACCACCTTGCGTGGCCGCCAGACCGGGTGGGGTAGGGTGAGTCCTAGTTAGGCGAGCCTGGGCTTCCTAGGTTGCACAACACACTCCCAATTTTATGGGGTTGCTCACTGAACCTGAGCTAAGGCATTCTTTGGAGACTTTCTAAGTAGAGAGTTTACGCGGCAGCTGCGGGTATTAAAAAGCTACCCGGGCAAAGCGGGCAAAAAGTTCGCACGTCTCTGGGTCTCTGGGAAAGCCTCAGCTTGGAGCCCAAGTCCTCACTGGGCTCTAGCATCCATAAGCGGGGCTGTAGCGCCCCCTGCTGGTCGTCACGCGTGGTCCCCGAGAGGGGTGGAAGTGGTACGTGCAGTTTAATAAGTTCTCCTACGTGGGAGTCAGCACATAGCCTTAATGAAAGAGGAAAGAAAGAAAAAAAAAAAAAAAGCGGTTTGCAGATGCCAGCCGGGCTCCCCCCCCCCCCCCCCCCCCATCTGCACGCCGGCTTGCTGTGCCGGGACAGTGACTCAGCGCCCTCACGCTGTGTAGCGAGCAGCTGCTGGCCGGAGGCAAGCGGACGGACGTGCCGCCGGAACCGTGCGCCACCGAGGGCTGAGACCTTCATTGTTCCTTCTCCCCTTCCAGCTCTCCTCTTCCTTCCTCTTTCCCAAGTCTTTTTCATGCTCCCTTCACTTCTCTCTAGCCTTCTCTCGCTCTTTTCTTCCTCCCTGCTTTCTGTCACCTCCAGATCCGGTGAGAAGTGCTAGACTCCAAGCTTGAAGGCCCAGAGCACAGAGACTTTTAGAAAGGGAGGCTAAGGTGGCGCCATATACCTGCCTACCTAGGAGTCAGTGAATTGGCTTGCTCAGCCAATCCCCGAAGATCAATTATTGTGCTTTCCTGAAAGTTTTACTGGCCGTTTGGACACACTGAATTGCTTGTACCTCTAGCTAGTTTAGGATCTTGGGAAGCTGTTTGATTTGGAGGATGGAAGTGTCTGGCATTACAGAGCCCCAGCTAAGGGGCCGAATGTTTTCTTCCTTGCAGAAGAAGCCTATTATACACAATGAAAAGCGCTGGGCCTGGGTCTGAATCCACACACAACCTGATAGAGGCAGCTCCTGATTCAGAAGAAGCAGCCTATAGCACATAGAATCCCCCACAAGGCCTCAATTGTTGGCCCCTGGCTGTAGGCAGTATCAGTCCCATCCAGTTTCGTGCCCTATTTGATCTTAACAATTTCGTGAGGGTCCCAGTGACAGCAGATCATAAATGCAGCAACAGACCATCCTGGCCCAAAGGACTCTTTGCTGGGCAGTCACTCGGAACTCTGCCAGGCACTGAAGAGGCACAAGGCATGCGTGCAAGAGGAAATGACTAGAAGCTCCAATCCTGTGCCAGTGGGTTCAGGGTGGTCTGAAGGGGCTACAGAAACTACTAAGAGCAGAGACCACTTTGGCCTCATTGACAGTGGCTTAAGCCACTCACTCGTTTCCAAGGTTTGTCCCGTAGCCGCAGAGACCTCCAGCCAAAACCTCACGCTGGCAGAACTTCAACTTACCAGACAAAGCTGCCAAAGACAGGTTGGGCACCAGCTTAGGGGCAGCTGGGAGCAGGGAACAGGCATCTAGCCTTAGTCTGAGGGAGTCTTATGACCTCAGGGAATTCAAGGCAAGTATAAGCACTGTGGTTCAGCCTTAAGAGCAACCAGACAGCTGCTCAGCTGGAGTCTTTCCCATTGCTAAACCTGTGACTTGAGACATTTCTGAGCAGACAGAGACCCTCTTATGACCAGCCTGGTACAGCATTTGGGATTAACTAAAGGTCACCACAAAGCCTTGGGCCCTTCTCTGGAAGCTGTTCAACTGGCTTTCTGGATTTTTTTTTCATAAGGTGCTGAAGGTTATCGGGATAGGGCCTCCTGATGCCAAGAACACATCATTTATCAACGGTGTTGAGTCATCTGTGAGCTGATTTGAACCTGTCTGCAGCTGAGAAGTAGTCACAGCTTTTATCTGTGGCTACTGTTGCTGGCTGTGGGGATGGCATCACCCATTTGCAATGAACCAAGGGTACTAGACAATTTCTTGAAAATTCAGCACCAATAGGTTGTCGGAACAGCTATGGGTGGAAAGGAGAGATGGGGTGGATGGAAACCATTTCTTTTTTTAGTCCCTGCTTGGTGTCAGATATTCTCCTAGCTACTTTACACACCTTATCTCACTGAGTTCTTACAGTGGCTTTATGAAGTAGGTGTTATTATCACTATCAGTAGATAAGGAACCTCAGAGACATAAAGTAACTCAGGCAAGGTCACACAGTGAGTAGTAAGTGGCAGAACCTGGATTTGCACCCAACTGCCGCAGGCTATTTTGATGCTATGAAGACATAAGAAGTAAAATGAGATAATTTTAACCTTAAGATCCTGGGGCCAGATGTCCCCAAATGTCCTCTAACTCCAAGGATGGCGGAGTTGAATCTGTGAATCTGTGATTTACACCTGGTTCTGAGAGCTTTCCATAGGGGCCAGTAGGATGAAGAAGGAGAGTCGCCTCAGCAGTGAGTTCAATATGTGCAAAAGAAACAAAGTGAGTCTTGAATTCTTGGTCTCAGTTTGAAGCAAGGATTATAAATCAGGAATAGCCTTTTCCCATCCTGAGCTAAGCCACTGACCTATTTGGTTTGCATTGCCAAATATAGTTAGAACATACACTGAAAGGCCTCCAACGCTGGCTTCTGAGAGAGGGCCTTCTGAGCTATTCCTGGCCTATTGCACAGCCCTGCACTGCAATTCTCCAGTTGACTGGAAGAACACCTGTGTCTACAAAGCTGCAGACACCGCTTTCACCCTCAAGGTGGGACCTTTTGTTTTGGCATCTGCTGTTCAAGGCAACTTTTGAGAGGAGGTTCTGAATCCAACTTGGAGGGAGCTGCATGGGCCACCCCTCCTCTCTCCAGTGGGGGAGCAGGAGGCCCTGTTATTCTGAACTCCAGGGAGGGTTTTGCCAAAGCTGGATCAGGAGGCTTTTTCTTCATTTGCATGGGAAGAAGGGTGAGGCTAGATAGCTATTTGGTGGTCCCACTGGTCTTGTTCCAGAGCTATTTTGGAACATTCTGGAAAAACAATAAAATGACTTTGGCCACACAGGCAGCTGATTTTTAGTAGGCAATTATACATTTATCTAACAGTGGGAAATATTTGACTTATTATGTAGTATTTGTTCAGCATAGCAAAGACTCACCTTTATTTCCATCCCCAGTCATAATCATGATTAGTATTTTAGTCTATACATTTTTAGACACTTTAATACATTATAGACACATACATTGCAGACACATAGACATATACAGCTAATGCACAGACACTTCTTTTGAGGAATGGAACCCTTGGGGGGGTGGGAAGAGCTGAATTAAACACATTTGTCAGTTTAAGGCAAATTGTCATTACCAGTCTGTGTAATGCTTCTCTTTTATAATATATATGTTATTATACATAATATATTATATATTATGTTATATATAATATGTATTCATTTTTATAATCTTTTTTTGTTTTATGTTTTCAAGATAGGGTTTTTCTGTGTAGCCTTGGCTGTCCTGTTCTCTCTTTGTAGAGCTGGCTGGCCTCGAACTCACAACTCTCCTCCTGCCCCTTCCTCCCAAGTGCTGGGATTACAGTTGTGCGACACCTCACCCAGCTCATACCCTTTCTTGAATCCTTGATAGCAGCTCTATCTTATTTTTGGACACTAACTTGCTGTGTAGTCAAGGCTGGCCTTGAACTCCTGATCTTCCTGTCTCCACCTCCTGAGCTCTGGATTACCGGTAGGTACTCCTACACATGCTTGTCAACAGCCCTCCTTAAAATGTTTGATACACATATATGTGGAAGTGGGATTGTAAAATGTATCGTTTCATTTTTAACATACATGTTTCATACATGTTTTAACATACAAATCTACTGTGTTACATTTTTGTTGTTTCCCAGTTTTCTCACATAAGAAATTCTGCTACATTTTATTTTTCCCATCTTTAAAAAAAATTGAGTTTTAGCCAGACATGGTGGTGCATGCCTTTAACCCCAGCACTCAGGGAGGTAGAGGCAGGCATATCTTTGTGAGTTTGAGGCCAGTCTATTCTACAAAGCAATCCAAGACAGCCAAGGCTACACAGAGAAACCTGTCTTGAAAAACATTTTTTTTTTGAGTTTTTAAATTTACTTTTGTATCTTTGTTCACATGTACCTAACTCTGTGTGTGCTGTTTCCATGCAGGGGGCTGCTGAGGCCACAGACCTCTCCATCCCTGAGCTGGAGTGACAAGCGGGTGCTGGGAACTGAACCAGGGTCCTCTAGAGCAATAAGAACTCTTAACCAGCCGCATTGTAGTGGCACACACCTTTAGTCCCAGCACTTGGCAGACAGAGGCAGGTGGATCTCTGTGAGTTTGAGGCCAGCCTTGTCTACAGAGTGAGCTCCAGGGCAGCCAAAGCTACACAGAGAAACCCTGTCTTGAAAAAACAAAACAACAATAACAGCAAACAAAAACGAAGAACTCAACCACTGAGCCATCTCTCCAGGCCCCTCTTGTCTTTTTTATAGCAGGCAACTTAAATTTCTCATTTACTTATTTATTATTAATTAATCGATTTATTTATTTATTTTGGAGTGTGTGTGTGTGCACAAGCACACACAAGCACACAGGCCACCACACACTTGTGGAAGTCAGGGGAAAACTTTCATTAGATGGCTCTCTCCTTTTACTATGTGTGTCCCAGCCTCTAATTTAAGTAGTCAGGCCTGATGATAAGCAGCTTCCCCACTGAACCTTCCCACGGGCCCTTTCTAGTCTCTCAGTCAAGGGTACATGTGTCGCCTCTGCCACAAGAAACACTAGATGACCTCATTTGGAGGTGAGTGTGGATTGCTCCGCCAGCTCTCTCCAGCATTTTCACCATTTAGTGGGGAGGCTTTGGCGTGAAGAGATGAGCTGCAGGAACTGCCCCTGAGAAGGCCTGCTTCCAGGCTCTGGCCTTACCAGTAGTGCCTGAGACTTCTCACCTCCCCATACTTTACCAGCCCCCGCATATGAGATGCTAATTACACATGTCAGCTTGGCAGGGCTATGGGATGCCCAGCTACCTGGTAAAACATACTTTTCAGGTGCGTCATTGAGGGCGTTTCCAGAGGAGATTAGCATTTGAATCAGCAGACCTGGTAAAGAAGATCCACCCTCACCGCTGTGGACAGCATCCTCTAGTCTGTTGACGAGGTAATGGGAAAAGGTGAAGAAGAAAGGGGAATTCCCTTTTTCTTCTTGAGCTGGGAGAGACAGTGGACGCCTGGTTTTGGACCTTCAGACTCCAGGCATTATATCAGCAGCATACCATCCCTAAAGACTGGGAGCTACACCCCGAATTCATCAAATTCCTAGGCCTTTGGACTCAGACTAAATTATACCTTTGGCTTTCTTGGTTCTTCAGTCTGCAGATAGCGGATCTTGGGACTTCTCAGCCTCCATAATTGTAAGAGCCAATTCCTATACTAAATAGCCATGCATCCATGCATCTGTCTGTCTGTCTGCCTGTCTATCATCTTGTGTTAACTCTGTTTCTCTGGAAAGCCTTACAAATACAGCATGAGCCCTCTTTTCTGTATGATTTTGATCAGAGCTGCAGACGTGCTGAACACTGTGACAAAACCCTTGCCTATGCCGTTTGAGGCTCAGGGTTTGGTCCGCAGTATTGCAAATGAAGAAAGAGGACACAAATGCAACATTGCTTACATTTCCACAACTCACTCCTAGTGGATTTTAATATGCCTGCATTTACTTATTTATTGGTTATGTGAACTTTCCTTAATGAGGCAGGCAATTTAAAAAGAAGTGGAATCATGTTTGCCTATTGCTTGTTTTTTTTCCACTCATCTGTGTATCTTGGACATCTTTCAGTGTAGATAAATACGTCTCTATACAACATCATTTTCATTTCCTGCATGGCATCTCATTAGACGAAAACATCACAATTTGTTTAACTGTTCGTTTCTGCTGTTACACAATAGAATTTTCCTATATTTTTGCCATTAAAAATGTTTCTTTTTGCATTTATTTTTGGGTCATTTTATGACTATTTTTCTTTAGGATAAATAATTAGAAGCAAAATGTTTGGGGGCAGGGCAGAAGCAGGAGGATCTCTGTGAGTTCTAGGCCAGCCTGATTGATCTCCATAGCAAGTCCCAAGCTAGCCGAAGTTACATAGAAAGACCCTATCTTAAAAAAAAAAAAAAAAGAATATGATTTGTGCATGTGGGTGCGGGCACACAGGTGGGAGCAGAGGACAGCTGTTGGGGGTTGGTTCTCTCCTTCCACTGTAGAGTAGACTGGGGGTCAGTGGGGAGAGTCTAGGAGGCCAGGCCTGTGCAGCCCACTGACCCCCTCACAGGCCCTCATGGTTCTGACACCGTCTCAAGTACTTAAAAAAAAAAAATCCTTAATTTATAATCTTGTTCTAATACCATGGTTGTCGTCAGCTGACTCTTCTTCATGCTTCATTTCCTGTTATAATCTGAACTTTTTCTGGTTCATTTTATTAAAGCTTGATCTATGTTGTCTGTGTGGACTGGACTGAGGTGAATCACTCCAGAGAGGCTGTTTGCTTCTTTTTGAGTGGTGTGTGTGTGTGTGTGTGTGTGTGTGTGTGTGTGTGTGTGTGCAAAATATAAAATAACTTTTTCCTTCTGTGGAGATCAGACTATGTCCTGATCCAGTTGTTCCTGAATGTATGGAACAGTAGCATGCAGGCTGTGTCTTGCCTCAAATGGCTCCTTTGTAAACAGAAGTCGGATCCATTTCGAGTGCAAAAGCTTAAACAGAATGAGTCTGCATCTTGTTTGTGTAAGCAAACAACTGGCACAGAGAATGAGGCAAAAACTTATAAACAACACTTACACACAGAAAATGCTAGCACCTATGAAGTTATCGAAATAAATTAGGAACACACGGGTGTATCAAAACCCTGTTAGAAAAAAATAATAAAACAGGCTTGTGAATTTACCAAACACACCAGACCAAGAGAGGATGCAAACCCTCACCTGGCTCATGTGAAAAGAGGAACTCCTTGCACTGGGGAATGGCCCTCATCAACCCATCCTTAGACTGTCCGGTACGAGTGTCTTGAAGGAAGACCTGAATGCCAGACTCCGTCCCCAGAGCTTCTGCTCTGTGCCAGATCTGCTTTGTGACTTCAGGGACACCAGCTCTTTGCAATAACTCTGGGCTCTTTCACTAAGGTCGTTGGGAGTCCTTTGTCCCTTTAGCCCTTTATTTGCAACTCTGTAACATTAAATGTGTGTGTGTGTGTGTGTGTGTCTGTGTGTGTGTATGGTTCACTATGCAGGGCTGCCTTGCCTGGAACTCAAAGAGATAGGCCTGCCTTTGTCTCCCCAGTGCTGGGATAAAGGTGTGCTCAGGTGTGCTCCTGACAAAGCTCCCTCCTGCCACCTTCATAATTTACATCTTCAATGGCCTACACGAAGACTTTTTCTGCCTTAATATTTTAGAACATCCAGTTTTCTTTTAATAATGTCATGTCTTTTTTCATTCTTTAAACATTTTAATGCAATGGAATTTATTTTTGCTTATGATGAGAGGCAGGGGTTTCGCTTTATTCTCTCTCCAAGCTGCCAGCCAGTTGTTCAGCACACGAAATGAGATGCTTTCTTCAGTCTCCAGAGCACAGTCTCCAGCTCTCCGGGCTGACAACGGGGAGAGGGCCAGGCTCTGTCTTCAGCCTCCAGGGGGACAGCTCCACTCCTTTTCTGTTTTATATGTTGGGGCTTCATGTCACGTTTTATTTGAAGAAAAAGTTCATCTGCTTGTAGATGGGTGCTATGATAACTTCTCCAATAGTAAATATTTAAATGTTTCTGGTCCTCTCGTTCTCTTCTGTTGCTCAGTTTGTCATTTCCTGCATTAGCTTAACAATATTTAAAAGCTTATTCTGAAACTGTTCAAACTCATGCAGAAGATAGCGATGAGAAAATGAAGATTCTTATATTATTAAAACCCAATAAGTAAAGCTGGTTGTGCTGGCATGGGCCTTTGTGTCATCCTGTACTTGGGAGGCTAGCCTGGGCTACATGGTGAGTTCAAGGCTATCCAGGGCTACATACTGGGACCCTGAATCAAAACAATCCAACAATTATTATGATTTGTATATTAATATTGCTTTTGTCCTATTCTTTTTGTAAATTTCTTCCTTTACTTCCTTCTCTCCTTCCCTCTCTTCATCACATCATTTTACCCCAAATCTCATTACACATCCTTTCAAAAAAGAAAAAAAAAAGTCCTCTTATATAACCGTCACTTAACATAAACAGTAATTCTGAGGGACCATCTCATACCCAGTCTATAATCAAATTTGTCCCCAAAATGTATTCGACAGTGGTTTGCTCCAAACAGATGCCAAACAAAATTGTTCAATCTCTAACAATTTCTTAACCTAGAGCCAGCCCCCTTCCCTTCTGTTTTCCTGCCATCGACTTCGTGAAGAAAACAATGTATTCATAAGTATGATTCAGAACTTTTTTTAAATTTAATTTTATTTTTTTCTTATAAGTTACATTTTATTAACTCTGTATCCCAGCCGTGTCCTGCTCCCTCATTCCCTCCCAATCCCACCTCCCTCCCTTATCTCCACCGTGCCCCTTTCCAAGTCCACTGATGGGGGGGGGGACCTCCTCCCCATTCAGAACTTCTAATAGACAGCTTTGGAGTCTCCTCTTCACCACCGTGAGGCCTGCGCAGGGCCAGCCCGGCCTGCGGGGCGCGGGTGGGGCAGGTGGCACATCGAACCAGTGCTGCAGTATTTCCGACCTAGAAAGAATCCTGCAAAGTCGTTCCTCCTGCTTTTCCACGCTAAGCTTTTTCCACTTGACCTTTCCCCTACTAAGTCGGCAGCATCGCCTCGAGGAGAATTAAGATCGGCGCAACCGGAATGCAAAGAGAAGAATCGCTCTGAACTAAACCGGTCAATGCTCAGTGTTCTGGCTTTTTAAACAGCCTCTTGAAGCCCACATCAAAAGCAATAGTTTGAAAGTCAAAGCTTTTTACTCGCAGAGAGCCAGGTTTTGTTGAGAGGAGAAAAGGCTCTTCAGAATCACAAGGGGAAGCCGGAAGCTCCAGGGCTCCGGCTTGACCCACGTGGGAAAGTGTGCTGAGCCCCTCACCCAGCCCTCTGCGGCCCTAGGAGGTGGTGGTGGGTGGAGGGGTGGGAGATGGGACAGTGGGTAGGGAGGGGCACCCAGCCTAGACATGGCAGGTCAGGCGAGCTTCCTCCGCGGGGTGCGGGGTGGAGGGCAGTCACAAGCTCGTAGTCACTCTGGCCATCTAAATGGGTCTAGCTGTTCTGGGCCAGCATCCGGTCAGCTGTATGCCTTTGACTGTCATCCACTGCACGGTGCTGGTCCTGCTTCAGCGCAGACGATCCCAGAGTTCCTGCTGGGCACCACCCTCCACCTCCCATCCTGCCTGCTCCACTCCACCGAAGACACTCTTGAGCTGCCCCCAGCTTGTTAGACAGGCAGTGGTGGTGCACGCCTTTAATCCCAGCACTCTGGAAGCAGAGGCAGGTGGATCCCTGAGTTCGAGGCCAGCCTGGTCTACGGAGTGAGTTCCAGGACAGTCATAGCTACACAGAGAGATACCTTGTCTTGAAATACTAAAAACAAACAAAGAAAAAGGCTTACTCTAACGCGTTTGTACAAGTCACACATGGTCCAGGATACCCAACCTCATGCTGGTTTTGCATTGAGCCTAGTTGGTAACCTTTTGTGTCAGTTTGATGGACGGCAGTTAAGGCAGCGATCCTTAACTCCTTTCCCCTATTCAAAACACACGAGGAGCCTTGAAGAAACTCCTGATAGGACCACCCTGCCAAACTTAATTGAACTGGATGCTCTCTGGGCAGGCCTGGCGCCATTGCTGTTGTGCACGGCGTTATCTTGTGAGACCACTCCACTTTGTTTAGCTCACACATTGTCATTCCTCGGCAGCTCCAAAAATGGATCCGTAACAGATTAGAACCAGAGTTGACTGGTTTATTTGTTTTAGACTCAGGGCTTCATCTAGTGGAACAGCCAGAAATAGAAGGGCAGGTGTTTGCAGAGAAGGCGAGCTGCAGCGATGGGAAGAGAGCCAGCTGGCGATGAGGCAGCACAGGTGTTTTGGTGGCCTGTGCAGGCATCCAGGAGGAGCTGCAGTGTGCTACCGGGCACCAGGAACGGCAGGGAGCAAGGCAACGTGGTGTGGCTTTGTAGTTCCAAGCCTCAGGCAGGAAGGTCATAGGTTCAAGGCCAGCCTGGGATACATATGAGCCCTCACTGCAAAAAAAAAAAAAAAAATCAAAACAGTCCGAACTAAATAGTAAATAAACAATCAAATGCAAAGAATGACAGAAAGCCTTCTAGAAGCAAGCACACCGGAAGTCCTGCTTGGAATTCAGGGAGAGAACTGGAGTTACTGCTGACTTGTGTCCCCCATTCATATGTTGACCCTCAGAATCTCAGGACATGACTTTGAAGGGAAATTCAGGAAAAATTAAGAGGACTGGAGCCATGACTCAGCAGTTAAGAGTGCTGCTGCTCTTATAAAAAAAAACAGGGTTCAAGCTGGGCAGTGGTAGCACATGCCTTTAACCCAGCAGTTGGGAGGCAGAGGCTGATCTCTGGGAGTTCCAGGCCATCCTGGTCTACAGAGGAAGTTCCAGGACACAAGGATACACAAGGAAACCCTGTCTTGAAAAACAAACGAACAAGTAAACAAAAAGCGAGAGAGAAGAGAAAAGGAAAGAAAAGAAAAGAAAACCAGGGTCCAGTCCTCACCATCCACAGGGTGGCTCACAAGCGCCTGTAATTTCAGTGCCAGAGACTCTGCTGTCCTCTTCTGCTCCCAACCCCGGACGCTCTGGGCATGAATTTGGTGCACATGCATACACATTCATACACAAAAATTTGAAAAAACAAACAAACGAATGAACGCTTAAAACAAGAAGAAAATAATAAGATTGTGTGTGTGTGTGTGTAATCTAATCTGTACCTTCTTATTTCTATTTATTTTTGTGGCCTTGAATTTAAGATTCTCTTGCCTCAGCCTCCTGAGTGCTGGGGTAAGAAATGTGGCTACCATTTTCTGTCTCCACAAGAAGAGCCATCATAAGCACACAGAGAGAAGTTAGCTACCTGCAAGCCAAGGGGAGGAGCCATCCAGTCTGCAGAATCACAAAACAAACACACACACACACACACACACACACAAACCAAAACAACAACAACAACAACAACAAAAACAAAAAAACTCCACATATTTCTGCTGTTTACTCTATCAGCCATTAGTATTTTGTTTGGTTCCAACAATCCAATACCTGTTGAAGGAATTTGCAGGAACAGGGCAAGGCTAACACCTCAGAGACATAGTACTGTGGCTAGATCTCAGACAATTATGTGACAGGGTTACTGATTCAGGGCAAATAGAATTTCATGTGAGTGTGTGAGTGTGTGTGAGTGTGTGTGAGTGTGTGAGTGTGTGAGTGTGTGTGTGTGTGTGTGTGTGTGTGTTCGCGCGTGTGTGCTCGCATATGCCTGGGCCTGAGTATGCCAGAAGACTGCCCAGTGTCTTTCTTTATTGCCCTCATCTTAGTTTTTGAACTAGAGCCTTTCACTGACCCTGGAAGTCACCAGCTCAGCTGGACTGCCTGACCAGGCCGCCCTCGGGACCCCGCCGTCCACCTTCTCAGCACCGGGGTTGCAGGCATGCACTGCTACACCGGGCTTTTTATGTGGGAGCTGGGAACATGAACTCAGATCCTTGTGCTTGTGTGGCGCCTTACCCACTGCGGTATCTCCCCAGCCCTGGACTTCATTCATTCATTCATCATTCAATAATGTACAGCTTTTGCATCTACCTTGTGCTGGGTCTTGTTCCAGGCACCAGGTATATTGCTGTTGGGATGCTCCAGAGAAGATGTTAGAGTGGACTGTAGTGTGTAGAAAATGAGGTATTGATGCCAGAACCACTAGTCATGGAGGTGATATTTGTTAAGTCAGGTTGGCCTTGCACATACCTGCTCACAGAGGGGCACAGAGACCTCATTTGTAAAGAGGAAGCTGTGAGGGCTGGATCAAATGCGTTATCTATATCCATTCCAACTATATGATTTTTTCCTAGAGGAGGAAGCTGATTTTTTTGTGTCTATAGTTTCCATTGGCCCTAGGTAGACAAACTTAAATATTTCCATGGAAGGGTCCATTTTGGTTCTTTGATTTAATACACAACATACCAGCTGTATCTTAACTTTGTTGGTTTTTCTGAAAGGCCAAAGTCACCTCCCCCACCCCCAAAGTGGGAAGCTGGTGTTTCCAAGCAGTAATCCCCATGCCACTGTAGACATCTGTGCCACTCTAGACAACAATAAGATACCCTAATTCAGACCACATTGGCACTCTAGCCCTGTATGACCTGGCTTGAGGAAAAAAAGGCCAACAACAAAAATGTGCTCCAAACTATTAGTTTTGTTCCAGATAAGTGTCCTTCCCAAATTCCCTCCACCAGTTTTTTATTACATGATAGACAAAGTATTAACACCGAGTCCAAAGACTCTCACTAAGAGCTGGGACGCTTTAGAGTACACTATCAGGTCGGACGCGACAAGCTGATAATGGGAAATAGCTTTGGCTCTAAGATCTTGCTGCTTAGACACAGGCATCCCTCTCTGCTTTATCGCTGTGGAGGACTCCTCACTCACCTCATTATTTGAAGCACTGAAGTGATGTGAGCTTCCAAGAGAGCCTGGCTGATTTATACTCTGGCCTTGTTTCATTTGGCAGGCAGTAGAGGGGACAGTAAAGGGCTTAGGCTTTGAAGTCAGGCAACCTTGAATTTGTGCACTGACTCTCCCTCCTCCCAGCCCTGTAATTGTGGGCAAATCTCTTTAACACCAGTCTCTATTTCATTAGCTACAAAGCCAGGGGAATCATATTTACCTTGTGGGCTTGTAGGGGTGAATGACACAAGTTGTAGGAAAGCTTCAGCCCCTGTTGGCAGTACAGTCAATGCTCATTAACTGGCACCTTTAAAATAATAGCAACTAAGGATGTCCTCACCTAGAACAAAAAGCATCTGTTCTTGTGTGTGTGTCTCTGTGTGTTTGTGGTGTATTCCCACACGTATGCAAGCGCATGTGCCTGCTTCACACATATGGAAGCCAGAGGAAGACTTTGGATGCTTTCTTTTGTCCCTTTCTTCCTTAGTCTCTTGAGACAGGGCCTCTCACTGAGCTACGCTGGCAGTCAGCAGGTCCTCCTCACTGTCCTGTCTCCACCCAGCCCAGGTACACTGGCTTTTCACTCGGTTCCTAGGATCTGAACCCAGGTCTTCATGTTTGCTGAGCAAGTGCTCTTACCCACTGAGCCATCTCTCCAGCCCATTCCTGTTCTTTCTCCAACCCAGAACAGAAAGCTGAAGCAGTGGATAGACTGGTTTAGCTCAGATAATTCATACAAGGAGCCAGACTTGAGGATCTCTAACACCCCACCACAACTCCAATATTCTAAGATATTTTATTCAGGGAGAGATGAGCATCAAAGAGCCACAGAAAGGCAGTCATCTTTTCTAAGCAGTTCCTCTGGAGACGTGCTCCCCAGAACTTCCAGTTCTGCTTACAAGACCCAGTTATTCCAAGAGAGCATGGCTTGGACAAGGAAGCCTGAATGGAGAAGACCAGTTAATTTCATGGCTGCAAAAATGATTCTTTCTTTGGGGGACATTTGACTCTTCCAAGATGTTTTCTTAATGTGAAATAGAAGGTATGCACACAATCTTGTTTTCTGACAGATCCTTGAAAAAAAAATCTGGCGTATTAACAATCCCTCTTAAAATACCAAAGATAGGGGCCAGAAGGGAACTTTTCTTTCTGAACAATGACAGAGAAGGGAATTCTAATGAATATTTTGGCACACAGATGTCATTTTCTGGCTCTTTCAGGACCCAAGAGCAGTGGGTCATAATTAAAGCTGCTGATGGCAACTCCAGACAGTCAATCCAAATGTTTTCTCCATGCTGTCAATTCTCTGCATTAAATGATTTAACAGCATGTTTGTGCAGTTGAACATATACACAGAGGGAAAATTAAATGTTGATATAAATTCTGGAGTATTTCTCTGAAAGATATCACTTATTACATTCAACGGCTTTGTACAGAGTTTTCCTCAGCTGATAAAGTTAAATGACCCTTTCCATGAACAGAACTGAGTAGTTCATCCTGAAGACAAAGGCTGTCTGCTTCCCTTCCTCCCTCTTTCCCTTCCTCTCCCCTACCTTCTTTTTCTTGATAGGATATCTTGTAGTTCAGTCTGGCCTTAAACTCACTATATAGTGGAGGGTGACCTTGACTTTCTCACCTTTCTGCCTCCACCTCCCAAGTACAGGCATCATGAGAATGTGTCACCACCACGCTGGTTTTACGTAGTGCTGTTGACTAAATACTGGGATTAGCACGCTAGGTAAGCACTCTATCAATTGAGCCACACTCCCAGCCCCTAAACCATGTTTTCTGTAGGAAAGAAAAGCTAGCTCATGTGTTTGGAGTCAAAGCCACACACTAAGGCAATGAGGGTAGTGGCCATCTGGTATACCACCTTTCTGGAGGCTCTTCTAGGCGCTGTTGATGCTGCATGCTCATGTTAGATTATGTAACTTAAAAAAGGCCAAGACTACTCATTTTTCTGTCTACTCAACTTCCAGAAAGAAAACCCACAAGTACATCTGTTTGCAAGATCTGTTAGGATCTTAGGAACCAGATTTACAATTTTGTCTTTTTTTCTTCTTCAATAAATTTTGTACCTTTTTACCAAAGAGCAAAATCCTCCATCTTTCCATTCTCCTCCATCCCTTCATCTGCCTTCATCTTTCCAACTTCCTCCATCCTTTTATCTTCCTCCATTCCTTTACTATCCCTCCATCCTCCTTTACCCCTCTACCCTCTTCTAAAAGGTCAGTGTTTCAGTTTCTTCCTGATGGAATTAAAGCAGCTAAATCCAATTGTTTCTGAGAGAGCTGAAAGCACCATTTTGGAGTGAAATAAACTGACCAGTTACTTTCTTTTCTTTTTATTTAAAATTTTAGATTAAGGCATTAAGGGTCATTTAGGTTATCTTCTTTAAAAAAAAATGCTTATATTGCATGTGTGCGTGTTCTTGAAAGCAAGCTGATTTGCATGCCATGATATGCTCTTAGAGGTCAGACCACTACTCGTGGGAGCTGGTTCTCTCCTTCCTCCTGGAGCTTGGGTCCTCAGGATTGGCAGCAGTACCCTTACCCTCTGGGCCACTTCACAGGCTCCAGTTACTTCTTAAAGGCAAACCTGGATTTTCCCTGCAAAGCAATTCAGCAAAGGACTGGCCTGCAAGCTCCCGCACAGTGCTATGATCATGCAAGCTTTCCAGCTGCAACGTGCACAGTGGAGGCCACGCATAGTACTAAGTAAGGAAGACATGGGGCCAAATGGGAGAGAGATCACAGCACTGCCAGCTCACGAGCCCAGTGCTACAGCGGCTGCTGGGGGTGACGGGATTTTCTGAGGTCTCTAAACAGCCAGATACCTCAGCTTCAGTTTCTACTAACTCCTTTCTCAGGCCCCACGTTCTAGCCTTGGACAACAGTATAATAGATGCATCAAACCCCATGATGTGGAAACTCAGTTGTTAGGCACTCTTCTACTTCATCATACTCAGGCTTATTTGAGAGCCTTTCCATCATGAAGAAGCTGTGAACTAGAACGCCTTGACACTGGGGAACAGGAGAGAGTCATAGCTGGAGTCTGTGTCATCTGGATACTCTGCTGCCAGTTGCTTTCCTGCTTGCCTCACAGAAATCAGAACATCCGGCTTTGGGCAGGGGCTTTTGGGAGAGTCGCTTGTCAAAACGTGCAGAACCCATGGCAGAGGACTCTCCACTACCCACATGACAAAATGGTGGAGCGCCTATCTCTAGGCCAGTGGGGTGACTCAGTGGAGACTATGCCTGACACTTTGTTTTCATTCCATGCCAGAGTAAAAAAATGTAACCCTCTGCTGCCACCTGCTGTTTCCTTTGGAATACATTTGTATTGGTTGATCTTTGTCAAATGCCTTGAGGAATTTGGGGGCTGTAAAATGTTTGTTTATATAGTTCTGTAGCAGCAGGTCTGTTGTGTGCTAGGATAAACTGTAGGGTCTCATGGGTGCTTGCTCTCTCTTAAGCTAGTTTAATGGCTGTCTGCACCATCTATTAGAATAAGCTTGTGAGACTCAAGAGGACCTAGGGAGCACCTACAGGGCCTGGCCCAGTGAGCCTCCTGAGCAAGGTCCAAGCCTTAAGAGTTTGGGTATCTTTTCCTCATGGAGCGGTGATATCAGAAGAGCCATAACTGAAGGTTCCCTCATGGGACTGTTCTCTGAAGGGTGTGTCAAAGAGTAGCATTCCCACCCACCCCACCCCGGAAGTAAAAATGTTCTTCTTAGTATAACTGGCTGGCAGGCTTCAGATGGAGTTCGCTTGTGACGTCTTCAGGTGTTTTATCTTTGTCTTCTTTGAGGAAACCGAGCCATTTAAGGATTAGGGAAGAGGCATTTTCAGGGAAGTGAAGATAACACTGCCAGGTGGGAGCCTCCTAGCTTGGGTTAGATGAGGAGATACTGGTAAGGGGTTCACAGTCCAGTGAGCCCGAATGGCCTGATAGGGGCTCTTAGTCATCTTATGGGAGTCATAGAGGACAGAGATGAGCTATCTTGATGGCTCTAGAAAGTGGGATTTTCTTCTTTGCCATCTTCGGGAAGATGTAATCACATGCAAGAGTTTCTTTCTGTTGTTATCCTTGTTGTCCTTTGGGAATTCTTTAAATCATAATCTTTTTATTGTCAGAGATTAATGTGCCTGTTAAGTGTGTTTTCATATAAAGTTTTTTTTAAATGTCAAATCTAATACCTTTAAAATGACATAGAGTATTAAGGAAATGACCCTGGATTATTTTCTCTTATCAGACGGTGCCTGATAAAGCCAGGTATGAGCCATTGCATTCCTGTGTCTTGCACCACAGCTGGTACTCAGGGGCACGTTTGTTGAATGACTGAACCCCATCACCTCTCCGTACATCTGGTGGGAGTGGGGGTAGGGAGGAGTAGGAGGAAGCTTCCCAGGATTACTGAGATGAACAGTTCATGGCAGACAAACCCTGAGTGCTTGAGTGTTATGAGGAGATGGAAAGCCATACTGTATAAGCTTCAAAACACAGATGCATTGCCTGTAGAGTAAGCAGGACTCTCAAAAAACTAGCAAGAAAGTTGTACCATGCAAAATCCCCTCCTCCCAGGTCTGGTTCTCCAACTCTTGCCCTTGTTAATGTGGCTCACAAGCCTGCTGTTTATACATCGTGCATTTTCTTGTTTATGTCCTGTTGTTCTTCTGTAGGGTTGTGTAAGGGCTTTGGGAACGTTCCAGTCTGGCTCAAGCCATGTGGAGAGGCCAGTCATTAAAGCAGTATTTCGTGGCGGGGTGGGGGTGGGGGGAAGCAATGGGATCATGGAAATGGAAAGTAAGAGAATCCAAGCTGAAGGAAAACTCCTGCAGGTCTAGGGTAACGACCTCTCTCATCTGTCTTCTCCTCCCAAGATACTCTTGACAGTTCTTAGTTCTAGAAGATTCTGGGTTGTCTCACTTTTCTTCTCCAGGCAGGGAAACAACTGTTCAGGTGAGTAATAAGGTGAGTGGTTTCTGGTCTACTTGATTTGAGGAGTGTGGGAGCCTACCATTTCTTGTATCTGTTGTGTCCTTGGCTTACCCCAGAAGCCCTATCCCAAGCTCAAAGCTCCAGCTGGAAAATGCAACCAGCTCCTTCACTTTGAGTTGGTAGAGAGAGTAGAGACAGCTATTGCTGAGAGAACTGAAGATGATCAGAAGGTTGGACAATCAGACCGATTGGTCACAAGGCCACCACAGCTGTAGCCTGAGAAAGGTTTTCAATACAAGGGCATGGAGTAGGGTCTGTGATGAACAGGTGGACAAGGCTGTGGCTTCTTTAGCAAGCTTGTCTGTTGACGAGCAAGAAGTGTGCCAGGTGGCCTTAAGGCGTGACTGTTTTCCATACCAGCTTTCATGCCTCCTGTTGTGTCTGGTAACTAAGATGCTATCAAGAAAATACAATGAGACTTCTCTGAGCTGAAAAAGAGCACTTTTGCAATTAGCCTTTTGTCCCTTCAGTCTGTTTCTTTTAGAACAAATGTAATTGTAGTCGCTACAGACTGTTTAAAATAGTTCTTCTGGTGAGTCACTTTAGGTGCAGATACACTATTATTTCAGCCGTAGCAGGTTTGACATGCAAGCCAGCTCCTAGTTACCGCTCACGAGGAAGCAAGGGACTGTAGCTGTACACTCGCATGTATTTTGAAGCCAACCTTCAGAACATCCAGAGAGCATGAAATGCCTCAGATGATGCATTGGTACCACACGTTTCGGAAGTTCAATTTGCTGCAGAGGCAAAGGGTCTCCAAAAGCTCCACGTTCCTCGGGACCCAAAACACGTGAGGCTTTTGCCCTCATTCATTACCTCTCTCTCTGCCCCACCCCGGGAGTGTGCACAGAACCTTAGGGAAATCTCCCCGGGGGGCCACACAGAGGGGTCAGAGGACTTTGTGGTGCTCTGAGGAAGAAATGAACACTTTAAACAGAACATTGTGCCATGGCTTGAAAGGTCATCATCTAGTTCACACTTACCTCAGAATCTAAATATTGTCCAAAAAATGGCTAAGTTTGCCAGGATCATGAGCAGTGAAACCACTCAAAATAGCTCTCAGGAATCTTGAAGGCCAATGCGGCTCTGGCAGGCCGTGACACTCAAACCTGCAGCTGCTTATAGGAAGGGTTTATTCCGCAGCCCTTGGAAATGGCAGATGCCTCTCATCTCAAGTCAATCAGTCTCTCCTCTCACCACGAGGGGACTTGTGCCGGTGAAGTAAAGTCCTTGGTACCGTAGCCCTCTGAACCTTCCCCGAAGCTGTGGCAGAGTGTGGCATCTTAGTTTGCAGCAGCAGCTACCAGCTTTCCTCTGCTCCTGGCCCCACCCTGGATTGGCTAAAGCCAGGTTGCCTCCTGCCAGGCAGGGTTGAAGTCCAGAGCAGTTCTCTCAAATAAACAAGTCCAACAAAGGCAGTTCCCAGCAGTGGATGGGGCTGCACTCCAGAAGGCTGCTTGCAAGGCTGTCCTTTGGAATCTGGAAGACTGTTATAGGGTGTGGCAAGGTTCCCAGGCTAGCCCAAACCACTGAATGAGCCCAGAATGGACTTAGAAGGAGGTGCCCTGGGCACACCATTGTAGGTGATAGAGACATTTGCCAAACCCTGTAGGGTGCGCTGTGTGAATTCAAAGTTACCAGAACCCCACCTTTGACTTAGTGGCTTCCACACTGCTCTGCTCCTTGGGCTCAAGTCCAGACTGAATAATAAGGAGGAAAAAAAAAGCTGGCTTCTGGCACTGCTCTCCCTGCTTCCTGACCTCATCTGTGATGGGACCAGCTGCCTCATGCTGTCACCATAAACTTCCTCCCCACAATGGACTGTACTCTCAAACTGTGAGCAAAAATAGATTCTTCCTTCCTTAAACTATTTTAGGTGTTTTTGAAATTTATTTTAATCTTATGTGTGTGGACGTTTGGCTCTCGTGTCTGTTGCACCAGGTGCACGCCCACAGAGGCCAGAAGAGGGCAGCAGATTCCCCCAAGCTGGAGTTACAGATGGTGGTGAGCTACCAACCATCTCCTGTGTGAACCCAACCCAGGTCCCCTGTGCTCTTAACATCTGAGCTTCCCCTCCCCCCTTTTGTATTCTTTGATAGGGCCTCACTATGTCATTTGCTGCTTCTGTCTCTTGAATGCTGAGATTAGAGGCAGAGATCCAATGTGTGGCTCCTTCCTTCCTCTCTCTCTCTCTCTCTCTCTTTTTCTCTTCCTCCTTTTTTTTTTCACTCTCCCAACTTCCTCTTCTCATCAGGGCAGGGATAGAAAGGGAAGTGAGAATTGGGACAGATCCCTGGCCAGGGAAGAACTATTAACTGGAAGGGCAGAGAGGAACTTCTACAGTTTTGTTCTGTAACAACTTTGCTCACAGCATCCTAGGTCTCAGACTAAATGGTAGATTTAGACTCCTACAGGAGTTTGATAAGACTGGCCTCTTGTATCTTTGGTGGAAGAATAGGAATCTAGGAAGGACAAAATGCCTGGTTAAGATTAAGGCATGGGAGACTGGAGTGCATATAATGGCTGAGAAGCATGACTTCCATTTTTAGGCCTAGGTTCCCAATGAGAGGAGACTACAGTAGCTGGATAACTTCACAAAGTCAGCGTGGTGGCATCAGGAAGAACCAGGTTCTCTAGTTAGCACCACTTTGTCATCTTTCTATGTCTGGCGTTTTTGTCATCTTTCTATGTCTGGCATTTTTGTTATCTTTCTTTGTCTGTTCTCACATAGTGTTCAAGAACATGCTAGAATAGAGGGCAGAAAAGGAGTGTGAGAAAACATTTCTTCACAGTATTGGGGCCAATTAGGGGGTAGAAGGATGGCTCTGTGGGTAAAGACACTTTTTGCCAAACCCAATGACCTGACCTTACTCCACGGAGCCCACATGGTGAAAGGAGAAAACTGACTCTCAGAAGTTGTCCTCTGACCTCCACATGAGTGCTATGGCACTGGTATGTGAATGCACAGATACTTCTGAAAAATAAATAATTGTATTTAAAAAAAATGGGTCAAGGATGCCAAGTTCCAACAGGGAAATGGATGCCTCAATGTGAAAACAGTGCTCCGGTGTGGTCTGCCTAGAACAGGATCAAAACGCCACCCTCTTATCTAGATTTATGGCTGTGTTGAGGAATTGCCCTGACCTTTGTTTTTATCAGCCACATTCCATTAATGCCTCAGAACAAATCTGCGGCCAATTAAAAGCCTGGTTGTTTTTATTTTTTATTTTTTTACATGAATTGCTACCAAGCCAGGAATCCCTGTGAATCTGCTCTTGAGGTTTTTTGTTTTGTTTTGTTTTTTTTGAAACTAAGCACAGACGTTTACAATGGACTTTGTTGAATCGCAGGCCAGCTCTCGTCTTGCTTCTTTACCTAACAACTCATTCTAAACTTTGTGCTTACCTTTGTGTAAGTCAAACTTTAAAAATGTAGGTTGGTGCTGGGTATAAGACAGGTGATTGGGTCCCATGGCAGGCTCCTTTGTGGGCCAGCCGGTGTATCATCCTCTGTAGGGAAGGAGATTCAGGCAGCTGGAAACCCAGCTCATAATGGTCTTATACCATTCATCCTCTGGGGCTCTGCCATCTCTGGCTACAGAGACTTTGTGTGGTATTTTAATGAGATCAAATTACACTGCCCTTGACATTTCTACCTCTGGAATTTTGGCCCTGACTCAATTCCTTGCACATAGTAGATGCTCAATAATAAAAGTTTGTGGAATTACACTGAATCCTGTGACTCATAAGCCTCTCAACCATATATTTACAAAAGGGAGTGGAGATGCATTCCAATGAGGACTCCCTTGTCTTTTTTTAGTATTCTTTGTAGTCATTTTATTATATTTGTGAGATAGAATTTTATCCTGTAGCCCATGCTGATTCAGAACACAGAGTGTAGTCCAGGTTGGCCTTGACTGCAGAGGGATCCTCCTGCCTCTGCCTCCCAAGTACAAGGGTTGAAGTTATTTTTTTTTTTTTTTTTTTTTTTTTTTTTCTGTGAAACAGGGTTTCTCTGTGTAACCTGAGTCCTGGACTTGCTTTGTAGACGAGGCTGGCCTCATACTCACAGAGATCCGCCTGCCTCTCCCTCCCTGAGTGCTGGGATCACAGGTGTGCACCACCCTGCCCAGCTTTATTTCATTCTTAAACTGTCACCATTAATGGGGAGTGAACTTACATATGTTCACTGGACAAGACTCAAATTCTTTAAAAAATTTTTATTTTTATTATGTGTTGTGTAAACGTATGTCTATGCACATGTGTGTCAAGTCGCTGAGGATGTCAGAAGAGGGCGGTGGATCTCCTGGGACTGAGGTCAGGCAGTTTTGAACTGCAATGTGGGTGCTGGGAGTTGAACCCGGGTCTTTGAAAGAGCAGCCAGGGCTCTTAATCACAGCCTTCTCATCTCACCTGGCCCCTTAGACTTAGATTCTTAAACCCTATGATCGGTTGGTTAGTCATCTATACCTTAATTCCCTCCTGCCTTTATTAAAGAGGATTTATGGATGCATACAAAATGGAGCAAATAGTGCTTAGCTCCCTGTTCTCCTATTTTTTAAAACTTATTTAGATTTTTTGTTTGTTTGTTTTGTGTTGTAATTTTTGACGCAGGGTTTCATTTATAACCCAATGCTCTGACCATTCAAGTGCTGTGATCATGAACACACATGACCACACCTTCTCTCTGTTATTAACACCTTACATCAGCACAGTGCATTGTTACAACTAATGAATGTCATCCATCCATCTGTCTGTCCATCCGTCCATCCATCCATCCATCCATCCATGCATGTGCAGTCCTGAGGATTGAATCCAGGCCTCACTTGTGCTAGGAAGGTGTTTCAGTACTGAGCTATGTCTTCAGCTCCGGTTACTTTTTAGTCTATTTTGATAAAGGGTCTTATGTAGCCCAGGCTGGCCTTGAACTTGCTATTTAACTAAGAATGACCTTAAATTTCTGATCCTCCTACCTCTACCTCCCAAGTGCCAGGTTCTAGGCTTATGCCATTATGCACAGCATATGTGGTGTGGCCAATCAAACCCAGGCTTTGTGCCTCTGAAGCAAGTATTCTACCAAGTAGACTTTCCCTATCTCCTTCCCTTTGTGCTTTATGCCCAGGTCTGCAGGCTTCTATTGGCTTTTGTTTCCTTCTGGAAGTGCAAGCTTGCCTTCCTTTAGGTCACTGAATTAATTTTTGCTATGTGGTCCAGATAGAAGATGGCTGGGGCCTAGAATCAGAGAAGGAGAGAGGAACACATTAGAGGGCATTTATGTAAAATTAAGAGAATCCAGGCTGGTCTACATAGAGAGTTCCAAGACAGCCAAGGCTACATAGTGAGACCCCATCTCAAACAAAACAAAAAAGCAAAAAAAAAAAAAAAAAAACAAAACAAAACAAAAAAACAAACAAACAAAGAAAAAAAAAAGAGACTCACGCAAGTCATACTGTTTACTTGGCTCCTCATGTATATAGAAATTTAAATAAGAATGTTCCCTATTGCCTCAGAAGTTCGCATATTTAGTCCACAGTTGGTGGCACTGTTTGGGTATGCTTAGGAGGTGTGGCTTTGTTGGAGGAAGTATGTCATTGTGGGCCAACTTTGAGGTTTCAAAGCCTCACAGCATTCCCAGTGTGCTCTCTCTGTTCCCTGCTTGTGAGTCAAGATGTGAGCTCTCAGCTCCCTGCTCCTGCCCCCCTGCCTGTTGCTTGCTGCCCTATCTCCCTGCAGACAGGCTCTTACCCCTCTGGAACTACAAGCCAAATAAACTTTCTTGTAGAAGCTGCTTTGGTCATGGTGTTTCCCCCCTGCCCCCCCAGGAATAGGAATGTAACTGACACAGAAGTGAATACAGGAGTTTGGATGGGAGCATCATGAGGTCACAGTGACATCCTGGGTTGGATTTACCCACGGGACATCAAGGTATTCTTGTTCAGGAGAAAGCTGGAAATTATGAGTCTTCATTTCTGCATGCAGACTGGACAGGAGTAATTCCCAAGCTAGAGATTGTGACGGGGGCCCTGATAATGGATTCAACTGGGATAGACCCAAGGGGCACATTTGCAGTAACTCAAACCCTTGGCAGTAGTAATTAAATGTGAACTTCAGGTCAGCAGAGAAATGAAAATTTATTTTGGAGACCATGAGGCAGAAAGAGGCCAGGACTTTGTGGGGAAGATTCTGGTAATTCTACTCTTTAGGCTTAGGCTAATGACTGCTGCTTTTCTACTCAAATGAAAATTTGGAATTTGAAGGGGCAGCTGTATTAACCAATTAATACAACCTCAAAAAAAAAAAAAAGTAGCATGGAGTTGGGGCTTGGCTAGAGCCGTGTAAATGGGAAATAAAGTGTTGTGGAGTCAGGGTGGGATGAGCTCCCAGATATTGTATGTCTTGCAATTATAGCGTTATTTTTACATTTTTTCAAAAGACGTCATCTCCTTGTTCCTGGCTGACACTGTAGATTGGCTCAGTCAGGAACGCTGACAACTGCCTCCTCCTCCCTTGCCTTCTGCTGGGGCTGCAGCACATACAAGCTCCAGACTCCATTCCAGTGGAGATGGCTGCAGCGCAGTTGGGGAAGCTGGTAGCCCCTGTTCACGCAGGTTTCCCCTTCTGTGTAGAATGGAGAAGATCCATGAGGTCAGAAGCTGCTGTTGCTGCCTTCTTCCAGCATGGAGCTCCAACACAGTGCTCAGAGCAGCATCTGTCTTCTGACCAAGCGCAGGAAAGCTGAAAGCTTAGGGTGGTGAGGAAGAGGTAAAGAGGGCCACAGTGATTCCTGCTAGCATCTATGCTGTTCTGGTTCACCCACTGGCTGGGGAGATGGCTCCATTGGCAAAGCACTGGCTGCCAAAGCCTGAGGACCTGGGTGTGGATCCTCATCACTCATGTACAAAGCTGGATGTTCAGTGTGTGCCTGTAGTCCTAGCGCTGGGGAGACAGACAGGAAGTTCCTGGAGCTTGCTGACCAGCCAGTCTGGCTGAATCAGAGAGCTCTGCGTTCAGTGAGAGACCCCGCTCAGAAACATGAGGTGGAGAATGAACGAATAAGACACCTGATGTTGACCTATGGCCTCCAAATGCATGCTCACATGCATTCATGCACACCCGCATATAGATATGCACACACTGAGGACTCTGCACATGTATGCATGTGCACGCGGGCGCACACACACACATACACACACCCCCACACACGCACACACAGAATCTTCACCCTTTTGAACTTGTAAAAAGGCTCTCACTCCGAGCTTCCCACTAGAATCACGAATGGAATTTTCAAGTCTGTCCCTGCTGCTTAGCTCACTCTGGAATTTCTGATGAAGGTACTAAGCCTTTGTAAGTTTTAAAACTCGTCTGCCAATTCTAATGTGCAACCCGTAGCAGAAACCTGTTGCTTAAGCCAGTGTTTATGGCTGTGAGTGTTTTCTTGCCTTTCTCAGCTGGGTGCAACTATGAGTGATACACCCCACAACTCTATTTAAATAGTTGAAGACTACTTTTATTTTCATCAGCTTGGTCTCTACTTCTGTGAGCACTGGAAGAGTCTGTGGAATAATCTATTTTTCTATTCTAAAACTCTAGGAGCTGTTCAAGTAGGGTCAGAGAAGTGTCATTGCCACCAGGCTTGGAAAACTGGGACAAGGCTAACCTCAGTTTTCTATCTCTGTAAACCTCAAGAACACCTTGGAAATGCTAATATTTTAGCAGCCAGACTCCATCTCCTGGGTATATTCTGCGTTCTAAAATAGCACAATAACACTAATTCACTGAAAGAGTTTAATCTTCTACTTCAAATGTTTTAAAACTATATGCCAGCTATTTGCCTATGATTTTTAAAAATTAATTAACTAATTAATTAAAGAAAGTTCTCATTTGTAGCCTTAGCTGCGCTGGAATTCACTGTGCAGACCAGGCTGGCCTTGAACTTACACTATCCTCTCCTCTCAGCCTCCCACGCACTTGGCATTATAGATGTGAACCACTAAGCTCGGTGGCCAGTTCTAACCATGGTGTATCAAGCCATCCATTTCCCTCCGTGTCCTTTGCTACAGCTGTGTTAGTCACAGAGGCATCATAAAATGTGACACTGTGACACTCACCGTGTCCTTAAACTTCAGTGACTGTTTGTCATCCTCAGGACAAACACAGCTTAGTCACCTAACCTCATCCCTGGCCCTTTCTCTTTTTACCTTCTAAGGTCCATACTTTCTGTGCCGACTGACTGCCCCATCAGGACCTTGGCACTTGCTATTTTCTCTAACCGCATTTATTTCCCTTCGCCTCCACCTTTTTGCCCTGCCCCACTTTATCTCCCTGCCTCCTACTGAACCTTCTTAATCTCAAGTCAAATATGATTTCCTCTCAGAAAACCTTCCCTTTTTATTTTTTGAAAGGATTTCCTTCTGTAGATCAGGCTGGCTTTGAACTCATAGAGATCTGTCTGCCTCCTGAGTGTTCAGATTAAAGATGTTCTCTACCACACCTAGAAAGAAGGCCTCCAACTCCCATACCATCCATATATTCTTTTGTTGTTGTTGTTTTCTGAGATAGGATTTCTCTGGGTATCAGCCCTGGCTGTCTTAAAACTCACTTTGTAGACCAGGCTAGGCTGGACTCAAACTCACAGACATCAGCATGACTCTGTTTCCCAAGTGCTGGGATTAAAGACATGAGCCACTATGTCCTGTCCCATCTGTACATTCTTATAGAACTTGATTTTTTTTCCTCTTCTTGCCTTTCATCAGACTGTATTATAATTAAATCTTTTTATCTGTATCCTGCTCTAGAGGGAAACAGACAAAGCTTGATAAGGACAGGGTCTGTACAGGCAATACCTATTAGTTTATCACAATGCTCCTTTACATCTGGACACAGCATCTTTTTGGATAAATAATTCTCATGTAGTTTCTGGAGAGGCTGGTGTGTCTGTGACACAATTAATAGAACAATGGTAAGATAATAAGAAACTGTAGTCGATGCTGGATTCAAACCCTCATTCTCAAGCAAGCGTTCAGAGCCACTTTTGGGGAGTGCCACAAATATTATGCAGAACTGTCTTGAGACAAGCCCTAGAGTCTCTTCTCATCTAACCTGTCATACAGAACTAGTAAGAGACCACAGATGCAACTGAAGGGAAGAGGCATTGGTGCCCTTTGCTTATGCAAGTTACTTATCCCTTGAGGATTTCCATGAGCCTGATTCACGTACAGCATTCAACAGCATGGAATACTGTTGAAAATGGCCAACTTTATGCCTTGGAGGGCCAGACGCCACCCAAGGGGAACTTAGATCCCCTGATAACTTGGTGACTTGTGGTCAAGCATCTACAGTCATTCTTCAGAAACACTTCTGTCACACACATGAAAAGATAAATCCACAAAGATGTCCGTATACTGTACAGTGAGCACCTAGGATTTCTGGGAATTTGGTTGCTTGTTTGAAGGGAGGGTGGTTGACAGGTTGGTTTGGGTTGGGTTGAGTTTTTGATTTTTTTGAGACAGGGTCTTATGTGTAGTAAGCTTATGTCCTAAGCTTACTGTGTAGCTGAGGCTGGCTTTGAAATCCTGAACCTTCTGCCTCCATCTCCAGGCTCTGGGCTTACAATCCCATGTCAGTCATGTTCCCCTCCTCCTGGGAGCAGTTGTCTGGTACAGTGGCAGGGTGACCTTTCAGAGATTTGGTTACAGTGAGGGTTGGGTGAAGGCCCTTGTGGTGCTGGAGCATTGTCCTCTAGGATGTAACACATGTGTAAATTAGATTCATGTGTGTTGCTGTATTTCCCATCGCCAGTTTTTATGGCTCCAAGAATCGAAGATAGAGATGTTTATTTGTAACTATTGCTTTTAGTAATTCACTGGGACTTTGTTTTCTTCTTGCTGCTACCACTTTAGGCTCTGCTGGCCCACAGGTCTTATTGACAAGGCAGGAATTCAGAAACGGCACATCGGCATGTCTGCTAAGGCCACTTGGGACTCATCAGACAAACAGGAACGAAGAGCGCTCTTAAGTTTTTGAAACAGGATGTCCTAGTTAGGGTTACCATTGCTCTGATGAAACACCACGACCAAAGCAACCTCAGGAGGAAAGGGTTTATTTGGCTTACATACCGGAATCATTTATTTATTGTTGTGTACGTGTAAGAGTGCTGGCAGGCAGGAGGAAGTTAGAGAACAGCTCTTCAGGTTCACTTCTCTCCTTGCTCTTTGGGACTGACTGTGTAATTCAGGTTATCACGCCGGGGCCAGTAAGTGCCTTTATCTGCGGAGGCATCTCACTGGCTCTCTATTCACTTATTGTTGAGATAAGGTCTCATAGAGTGCGTGCTGGCTGAGCTGGCCCCTTGAGGCCTAACTGGGATACATCAGCTACTTCTCCTGGGCTGGATTTTACTCCCATGTTCCATGTGTCTGTGTCTGTGGGATATACTCATCCTGAACCCAGTTTCTCACAAGTAAAAATAAATGGCTCTGAGAACAGTGCTTTTCTTCTACATTCATTATACCTGGAAATTTGCCAATTATCATTGTTACATAATGAATTTAAACCTGAGGCTTGTGAGGGTTCTACTTGAGGGATAACTAGACATTCTTTTTGTTTGTTTTTTAAGACTGGGTTTCTTTGCATAGTCCTAGCTGTCCTGGACTTGCTGTGTAGACCAGGCTGGCCTCAAACTCATGGAGATCTGCCTGCCCTGCCTCCCCAAGCGCTGGGATTACAGGTGTGCGCCAGCATGCTCTGCTTGTAAGTGGACATTCTTGCTATTGGCTGAGGATTAAGGGAAGTACCAAGTTAACCCTGTGGGATAGGACAGAACTAAGGCTGGGAGCCCACTGAGCAGACCCTGGCAGATACTGTTTTAGGCCATGAGATCTTCCCTCCTTTACTACTGGTCCTGTTTAGAAACCAAACTGTGTGCCTTTCTGCCATTTCTCCTGACAAGGTCTTCTGGGAACGAGAAGCCACCGTCTCAGGGATCCTGATTTATCCTTTCTTGTTTACCTGTGTTGATGTGTCTTAGTCAGGATTTCTATTGTGGTGATGAACCACCATGACCAAAAGCAACTTGGAAAGTAAAAATGTTTATTTCAACTTACATTTTGTAGTCCACTAGCCAGAAATTCATGACAAGAATTCAAGGCAGGACCTGAAGCAGAGGCCATGGAGGAATGCTGCTTATTGGCTTGATTATAGTGACTTGCTGAGCCAACTGTCTTCTTCTTCTTCTTCTTCTTCTTCTTCTTCTTCTTCTTCTTCTTCTTCTTCTTCTTCCTCCTCCTCCTCCTCCTCCTCCTCCTCCTCCTCCTCCTCCTCTTCCTCCTCCTCCTCCTCCTTCTTCTGTTGGTATAATCTTCTTTTGGAATGCATACAATTTACCCTTGTTTATTCAAATGCTGATTTTTCTCCCTCACTATCTGGTTTCAATCTGGACATTGCATTGTGATGCTTATTTTAAGCATCACCTGTCTCAAAAGTGTGTAATCATGCCACCATTTATTCTCTATATTGGCAATTAAAACAACCAGCCACAGTGTTGAGCAATAGAGAGGATAGGGTGGGACATCCTCATCCAGAGTGGGAGGAAGAGGAAGGAAGCAGGAAGAAAAGGAGAGGAGGAGAATCTGGAGAAGTGGTCTTGGAACCACGTGGAGAAATGAACCAAACCTAAGATATCACTAGAAGGAAGTATAATGAGTGGATCTGAATGATAGGAAACTATGCGGGTTTAGAGGTTTAGGATGGAGTAATCATTGCCCAGCAATGTGCTCTAGGTTAATTAAATAAATCCCAGTCTCTGTGTGGTGATTTGGGTATATAGCTGGCTTAGGAATAACCGCTGCTTAACTAAAAGATACATTAATAGTAAATATTAATGACCTAATACAACATTCTTCTCAAAATTTAATGATGGAAACAAAAATACACCTAAAAGTGAAGCTTCTGGAGAAACCATTTGTTTTTTCCTGTCTTGTATTGTTCTTCAAACTTGACCTTGGCCTCCCACCTGGCCTTGTGTTTCAGAGCTGCATCGCTAAAGAAATCCCTGTTAACAACAGTCTGGTCCAAGGGGATGTCCACAGAGTACCTTGTGGGCATGAGGCGACTGTAGTTATAAATTTTCACAAAGGACTTGCTCTTTCATCTCTTCGTAATTTTCATCTTGCTCACGCATGGCAGCTGTCACTTTTCAGGGATAGTGGTCAATTCCAGCCACAGGGCATGGCTGTAAGGGCTGTCTGAGGTGGCATCATCAATATTCCTCACGATGATGGCTTTGCTTCTGGAGTGGCATCCAGTCAGGACCAGCACCACTTTCCCAGGTTTCATGAACTTGCCCATTTCGACAGGGGGCAGCTGGCACCCAGCAGAGAGGAAAGAAGGACATTTCTGCTTGAGCCAGCTTTCTAACATCATCCAGGGCCACCAGCCCAGTCCAGGAGTGGCATTGCCCATTGATGACCCCACATGGATCATCAATTAAGAAAACATACCACAGGCTTTCCCACAGGCCAGACTGATGGGAGGATTTTCTCAGCTGAGGTTTCTTCTTCCCAAATGATGCAAGTTTCTGTCAAGTTGATGTAACTTAGCCAGCACACCTTTCAGTATGGAGAGGATTACAAGGAGGCTGTCTACCAGGCCAGCAAGATAGCTCAGTTGGTAAAAGCACTTGTTGCTACGCCTGACAAACTTATTTTAATCCCTCGGACTGACATGGTGGATAGAGGATACCCATTCCCTCAAGCTGTCCTCTGACCTCTGTGAAGGAGAGTCTCTGGAAAAAAGTTGGGTCTGCAAAGACTCATTGCTTCGAGCTGCAGCAATGTGCAGAGATGGGAAAGTTGCAGCCCAGGGCTAAATTGTACCTTATCCCGGAAGTAGCTTTTGCCTTCCATTAGCTATTTCCTTGCCCACCTATGTGCTGGACACAACGTGCTGTAGTGAACAGATGGAAGCATCAGTTATCTGAGCAGGCCACTAGCTTCCGCCGACCCTGAAGCGGGTCATGTCATCAGATAGCATCTAAGACCTGGGGAAGTAATTCCCCCACCCTGCTGTCACTTCGTCTTCGATGAACCCAACAGTGTATTTTAACTTTGCTCTGTTTTTAGGGTTTTCTTTTTCCCCCAACTATAAATCGCAAAACTGCATCAGCATGAGAACCTGGAACCTGGACTGACCTACCTGCATGTTTGCTGGGCCTCTGTCACTCAAATTTGGCTTCAGAATAAAGTAAGTTTTATTTCCTTTGAGACCTGAGCTGTGCTTTTTGTGTCAACAGCTCCATGTATACACTGCTACATCCTGGTATCTTTATACTATCTCTCCTGCCTACAAAATAGGCAAATGAAATGTAGTTTCTACAAAAAGATTTATTTAAAATTTTCTATTATTTATTTTATGTGTATGGGTATTATTCCTGCACATGGATCTGGACACTTTGTGCATGCTTGGTGTCTGTAGAGGCCAGTAAAAAAAAACATAAGATCCCCTGTAGCTGGAGTAATCAGCATTTGTGAGGTGCCATATGGGTGCTAGGAATTAAAGCCTGGCCCTCTGGAGGAACAGCCAGCATTCTTAACACCCGAGCCATCTGTCCAGCCCAAGATCCATTTTTTTTTTAAATTAGTATATATGTGTGTGGATTTGTATATATGAATTTAAGAAGAGGTCACAGAGGCTGGGCGATGCCCTGAAGCTGGAGGTACAGGTTATAAGTCCTCCTTGGTGGGTGCTGGCAAGTGATACATGCTTTTAACTGCTTAGCACCTCTCCAACTCCAACAAAACGTAATTTTAAAAAGAGGGTGACTCATGGATTGGTAAATTAACATAGTAAAAATGATCATTCTACCAAAAGCCATTTACAAATTCAATGCAGCCATAATTCCCCCCCCCCCCCATTTCATTCTTCATGAAAACAGAAAAAAAAAAAAGCTTATCTTAAAACTCACATAGAATCATAAAAGACCTTGGATAGCCAGAAGATCCATGAACCATGCTGGAGGAATTTCCATCCCAGATCTCAAGATACATTACAGAGCTATGCTACCAAAACAGTATGCTACGGACACAGAAGAGACATGCAGACTCAGGGAACAAGGCTGGAACCCAAACATGAGTGTGTTCAGCTGCAGCCATCTGATATTTGACAAGGAAGCCAAGTAACAAACAAACAGCAAATAATCCCTGGAGAAAAGGCAGCATCTTCAACAGATAGCGCTGGGAGAATGGGATGTCCACAGGGAGAAGAATGAAATTAGAACCGTATCTATTACCTTGCCCAAGAACTGACTCTGAATGGGCCAAAGACCTAAGTGTGAAAGCCAGAACACTGAAACTTCTAGAAAAACCACAGGCAGTACCCTGTATGCTGTAGATGTAGAAAAGGACTTTCTCAATAGGACTCTATTTGCTCAAAAATTAAGGCCAACAATTAGTTTTATGAGTGGGACCTAGGAAAACTCAAAGTCCTTTATACAACTAAAGAAATGATGGAGTGAAGAAGAAGCTCACAGAATAGGGGTCTTGCCAGTTATATATACTCTGACAGGATTAATATCAACAATATATGAAAAACTTAAAAAAAAAAAACAACCCAGCAACAACGAGACAAAAGGAAAAACAAAACCAAAGTATTCGTCCAAAAAACAAAAACAAACAAAAAAAAAATGGGTCTGAGACCTAAACAGAGAGTCCCCAAAAGTAGGAAAAAATTGGCTAAGAAATATCTCAAAAAATATACATTATACCTAGTAATTATGGAAATGTGAATCAAAACAACTTGAGGTTTCATTTACCCTAGTCAGAATGTCTAAGACCAACAAAACACTAAACAGCAATGCTGGAGAGGACACAGGGAAAAGGAAAGCCTTATTCATTGCTGGTGAAATTGCAAACTGCTCCAGCTACCCTGCAATTCAGTGTGGAGATCCTCAAAAAGCTAAAAATAAACCTAGAGTGTGAGTCAGCTCTACCACTCCTTGACACATGCCCAGAGGACTCAACATCCTCCTCCACACATCCCCGTGTGGCCATGTTCACTCCCAACAGCTGGGAAATGGAAATGCCACCACAGCCCAGGTAGTCTCAACTCAAGACCATCCTGCTTCAGCCTCCCACCTGCTGGGATTACAGGTGTGTTACCATGCCTGGCATTTTCTCCTGAGTAGTTTCTATCTGTAGCCAGTTGGCTCTTCGGATCTGGAGCATATGACTATGCAGCTGGACTCTCTTTATCACATACAGATGATGTTTGGAGAATACATGTATAAATGCACACTCACCTGCTGGAATTATTCAACCGAGCTCATTAAAATAAACACTTCTTCATGTATTTGTGTATCTGTTTAATCATTAATTCCTTTCCATTTATTGACTTACTGTGTATGTGCACAGGCAGGCATAGACTCCCAAGCCAAATCAACTTGCAACAAGCAAGGCATTCACTGGCAAAAGTGTTTCCTGGAATTCAAGAACAAGTTTGCACCAGCCCTTAGGTACAGGCTCAGCTCTGCATCTCCTGTCCGCGTGCCCGACTGTTCACTACCATCATTCCAAGATAGGCAGTTGGCTGAAAAATTGTTGGGTTGTTTTTCTTGTCAAGCTTGGTTTGTTTCTTTTCTTAAATTTTTATTTTATTTTATTTTATTTGGTGTGTGTGTGTGTGTGTGTGTGTGTGTGTGTGTGTGTGCATGTACTCATAAGCACACTTGTAAGTTAGACCTCAAATGTGTGGCGTAGACACCTTCCATCTGTATGTGGGTTTCTGAAGCTGGAACTCAGTGTGTCAGGCTTTCACAGGGTATCTGCTGAGGAATTTCCCTACCCTTGGTTCAGGCTTTCCACCTAATAATAATGACAACAAATGTAAACTAAATACATAAGTATTAATATGTTATTCATTTTGTGCTCATACTGTGGGGTTTGGCACAGGGATATGGGGGCTTCATGGGCTGTGTATGCATACGTGTGTTATATTTGTAGTCTGTAAGGTAAGTTGAACTTTATAGTTTAACTTATATGCACTAATTGTACAAAACAATTGGTTTCACTGTGACATTTTCATACTTACATGTTTCATACTTACATACTTTGATCACAGTTTCTTTCTGGAATTTTAATTTAAAAATTGTTTTGAAATTAAATATAATTCTTTCCTTTTCCTCTTTCCTTTCTCTCTCTCCAGCCCTTCCCTTGTACCCACTCCCTTGCTTTTTCTCAGATTCCTGGCCTCTATTTCTTTCATTGTTGTTACCTATTTGTATATCTATTCCTAAATTTATAAAAACAGCCTGCTTGATCTATGCAGCATAATGTGTGTATATGATTTCAGGTCTGACCACTTGGCCTTGGATAACCAAGTTGGAGGCTCTGCCCTGAGGAAGACTTTTTTCCCATTCTTAGCATACCTTAGTTGCCTGTAGTTCTTCATCTAGCATCGGAGCCCCATGGGCCCTTGCTCTTCTACGTCAGCATGTCTACATGTATTGTCCTTGTTCAGGTCTTGTTCAAGCGGCCCTGTTGCTGAGACTTTGTGGGTGTAGCTTCTCTGACATTTCTAGGGATGCCTTGTTCCTCCTGCTCTTAGTCTTTCTGTCCAATCTTCCACTTTGATTCCTGAGCCTTAGCTGCAGGAGTTGTGCTGTAGATCATTTGGGGCTCAGCCCTACAACCCTGCATTTTGATCTGCTGTAGTTTTCTATAATGGTCTGTGTCTGTTGCAATGGTCTGTGTCTTTGCTGAAAGATAGGTTCTATGCTTATCCATACTTTTATCCATACTTTATGGATAAAATTTTATCCATACTTTATGGATGAGGAAACTAAGACTAAGAAATTAAGTAGTTGATTCATGTGAATGGCTGACTTGGAAGTTTAAGCTAGACTCTGTTGTTTCCGAGGAGTGTTTGTCTCTTCTTTTCTCTTAGCTTTTTGGAGCTGGGTCTCACCATGTGTGCCTGAGCTAGCCTGGACGTCACTATACAGCTCCATGTTAGCTTCGAACTCTAACCATCCTTGTGCCTCAGCTGTGAGTAAGGATGTAAGTCAGTATACCTGGCTTCCAAGAGCCAACTTGTCAGGTGACATAAGACACCTGCCTCCCCCTGACTTTGCTCTAGCTCTGGCTCTCCAGGATATATGTGCCCGCAGACTTCCAGGTGCTAGCTGATTTGCTTGAAGGCCAAGCTCGGATGAGTCAGCTGCTTTTACTGATTTTGTCTCTGGGTTTGGTGTGGCCGTCTCTGTGGGATTCTCTGACCCTGAGCCCAATTTCTCATATGTAAGAATAGATGGTTCTGAGGATCATGGAAAGTCATTAAAGCAGATGGTTTGGTCTATAGTGTTCACTGTTGACTTCTGATTCCAAATTTGATCCCTTGCCAATTAATTATTAAAGAATGTGTTTAAAAAACTGGTCTCATAAGGTCCTACTAGAGGGATAATTGGATATTCTTGTTTTCTGCTACATGTTAGATTTTTGTTTGTGAGGTTTGGCAAGAGATATGGAAAGATATGGAGGAGGCTGTGCATTGGGCAGCAAGATGGCTCAGAGGGTAAAGGCAATTGTCTCTAAGCCTGAATACTTGAGTCCAGTCCCTATGATCCACAAGGTTGAAGGAGAGAGCCACTCCCTCAGATTATCCTCTGACCTGCCATGTACACAAAATGAACAAATAAAATGTGATATAAAAGTAGTTATACGCCAGATGTGGTGGTGTGTGTCTTTAATCTCAGCACTCTGGGAAGCAGAGGCAGGCGAATCTCTGAGAGTTCGAGGCCAACCTGATCTACAAAGTGAGGCCAGAACAGTCCCTGTCTCAACAAACAAACAAACAAACAAACAAACAAACAAAGTTAAGTATTTTTAAATCACATGTGTGAGAGTGTTTTGTGCACATGAATGCAGGCGTCTGTGGGATCCAGAGGAGAGGCCCCTGGAGCTGGAGTTTACAGAGGTGTGTCAGCCATCCAAAATGGGCTCGAGGAATTAACTCGGATCTTTTTCAAGAGCAATAAGTGCTCTGAACTGCCAAGAAGTCTCTCCAGCCCCAATAAAGTATGATTTTAAAAAAGTGGGTATGTCCATGGAGAGGCAGAAAGAGAGGAAGAGAAAGAGAGGTAGGGATGAGGTTGTGGGTGTATGGTAGGAAATTCTGCTCTAGGAAAGTTAGAAAGATCGGAGAAGGAGCAAAGGGAAAAAGAAGACAATGGAGACAGGAGATTAACATTTTTTCTGATTTATTTAGCTGAAAAATAATTTTTGAATACACAGTTTCCTCTTGGTGTCCACAGTATTTTAGTTCAAGATTCTCTCACGCAGAACTAAATTTTTGGGTGTCCCTATCGTATTTATTTATTAAATTTTTAGGCTAGCAAAAATGTAATGGGTTTCACCATGGCATCTTCAAACATACTCTAGTCTTTAAACCTTTTACAGATTTTACAGTTGAAATCATCTTTAGGTGTAACTATTACATAAGTAGTCGCTAGACTGTTCCTTAGGGAGTAGAAACAAGTAAAGATTATCTGTACATATTCAGTATACATGGAGTTAAAACATTTCCTTCCTCTCTCCCTTATTTACCCTTCTCCTTCCCTCCCTCCTGACTTCCCTCTTCTCCCCTTCCTTCTTTTTCTTGTTCTTGGCAAGGCAGGTGTTGCTAAGTCTAATCTCTTCTCACTTGAGCTCACTGTGTAAACCTGGCAGCCTTCAACTTCCCCGGCCCCCCCCACCTCAGCCTCCAACGTGCTGGGATTACAGACATGGGCCACAGACATGAGCCACCATGCCTGCTTTTGTTTTCCTTCCCTCGGTATTTTCCACTTGTATTCAGTTGGCTTTGAAGATATGAAACATGTGGGTATGGAGGGCAGACTGTCTTCATCATGCACAGCATGGAGTGGTTTAAATACGTGTACTTTGTGGAATGGCTAAATAAAGTGATTACAATATTATATTACTTCATATACTTTTTAGTGATGTATGAAGAGTTAAAAGTTATATTCTTGCTGGGTGGTGGTGGCACAAACCTTAGTCCCAGCACTTGGGAGGCAAAGACAGGCAGATCTCTGGGAGTTTGAGGCCAGCCTGGTCTACAGAGTAAGTTCCAAGACAGCCAAGGCTACACAGAGAGACTCTGTCTGGAAAAACCAAATGCCAAGCCGTTTTCTGAGGACTCTGTGGGATAGCCTGGCAAAGCAGTGAGCTGAGGAGACGTTTGTCTGTCTTCATCACTGTCACATTACATGAGGCCGGAGCATAGTTGTCTCTCTCTCTCTTTCTCTCTCTCTCTCTCTCTCTCTCTCTCTCTCTCTCACGCACTAAAGACAGCACTCTTTAGCCTGCTTGGGAGACTGCTGGGTAAGTGCTGATGTAATTTGTTTTTTTCAGAAACTGTAACAGGCGTCTGAGTTAAGCATTTGCTCAGCTGGTCTTTGCCAAAGGCAGCTGGTGCTTTCTGTCACTGCCTGTTGACAAAGGCTGTGTCCACGTGCTGAACCTCAAAGACGGAGCCTTTCCAGGGTGAAATGATTTGGAGGATGGAGGATTGGGGAGGACTAGAGGGATCACACTGGGTGCCCTGGATCTTCCAGACATAGAATGAGGAAATGACAGGCAGTTTGGACTCCCACTATCCGAAGTCATCCATGTTCTCTGAGTTGCCATAGATGTTTTAATCAGGATGTTTCAATGTGTTTGAATCAGAGAAAAGCAGATTCTAGACTGACTTGTGAGGCTCAGAAAGGCAGGAGCCTCTGAATTTCTGATTGTCATCTGCCTGCCTCTTAGCACAAAGCCAGGCATGAGACAAATCTATGTGATGACTACCAAGTCCTCTCTTTCCTAATTCTTTACACTCCTTGGCACAGGCCCCTGCTCACCACAGGTGTCTCCTAAGAGCTTATGTCCCAATGTTTCCTTCTCATCCTGGAAACGGAAGTTCACTTTGAACGTGGCTCTATTGTTTGTCCGGTTAAACCTCCAGCTGAACGGGAGCGACCGGCTGCGTGTTTGGCCAGTCTGTACACAGAGTGTTTTTGCGATCTGTAATGTTTCCTTTCAGATCAAGTACGGCCTGGCATAACCACAAGAGTCAGCACATCCAGAGCAGCTAGGACCCTAGGTTTCAGCTTTTCCTACTCTCTCTCTGTTGGTGTAATTCAAACTATGATGTCCACAGGCCCTCACTTGTTCTCTATCCAGAAAGCTGGAACAAGGTGTGGGTGGGTGAGATTGGACCTAAAGATTTTTGAATCTAGGTCTGGAGAGATTAAGCGGTTAAGAGCACTTACTGTGTTGCTCTTGAAGAGAACCTGTGTTCAGTTCCTAGCATCCAAATCAGGAGGCTCACAACTGCCTGTAACTCCAGCTCCAAAGGGTTTACTGCCCTCTTCTGGACTCCCCAGGCACCTGCATGCATATGTACAAACTCCACCTGCCCCCTCCCCCATTAAAATAATATAAATTAAAAATAAGGTTTTTGGATCACCTTTTTGGAGAATGTGAAACAGAATAACCTTCTCATTTAAAATTTGCATACAATTTTGTCTCCTAAAAGAGGAAGTGTCTAAAGAAGTGCTTTCTATAGGTCTTATGCAAATTGTAATCTTAAAATTTTATTAATAAACTTTATTATTAAAGATCACAAATAAATAAAAGCATCACATATCAAAATTAATCAGACCCACAGTCTAAACAACTTAATGAACTTATATACAATTAGGATTGGCATTAAAAGTAGAAGCTGTGGGGGCTAGAGAGATGGCTCAGAGGTTCAGAGCACTGGCTGCTCTTCCAGAGGCCCTAAGTTCAATTCCAGGCAACCACATGGTGGCTTACAACCGTCTATAATGAGATCTGGTTCTCCCTTCTGGTGTGCAGGTGTACATGCAGGCAGAACATTGTAAACATACTAATAAATACATACGTACACAAATATTTTTTTAAAATAAAAGCTGTGAATGTTCTCATTACACTGTAAGTATGAAATATATTTTATGCATGTATTCACCATCCAAACCAAAAAAAGTCCAAGAAAATTAGATAAAAATCACTTTGCCCTCTTTCTTTTTGAGGCAGGGTCTCATAGTGTAGCTCTGGTTGGCCTGGAACTTTCTTTGTAGACCAGCCTGGCCTTGAATTCACAGAACTCCACCTGCCTCTATCTCCTGAGTTCAGGCATTAAAGCCATAACACCACCACACTCTGCTATTTGTTTTGATTTTTTAAGACAAAGCTAGTGGCAAGCCATGAACTCCTAACCTTCCTGCTTCTACTTCCCAAGTGCTGGGATTACAGGTGTGAACTAACCCATACCCTGTGTTTTTCCTGCTGTGGGCTGAACCCAGGGCTTTGTGCATGCCAGGCAAACACTGTACTGGCCATGCTCCAGCTCTAGCCATAAGAAACCCCCCAAACAAGCAAAAAACAAATAAGCAAACAAAACCTTAATTCAGAATGAGGAAGTTCTGATAACTTGGCTCTAAGAACCTGACATTTTTACTTGGCAAAATTAGGTAAGTTGTTGTCATGAATTATATATAGGGTTGACTTTTCCAAATGGCTTTGTCCTAGTTTTATTTTGTTGCTGTGATAAAACACTCTCACCAAAAGCAACTTAGGGAAGGGACAGGTTTATTTCAGTTTTCGCTTACAGGTCACAGTCCATCATTGAGGCAGGGACCCAAGACAGGAACCTGGAACGGACACTATGGAGGAATGCTGTTTACTAGCTTATCGAGCTTTGTTAAACATCCCAGGTCTACCTGCATAGGGATGGTGCCACCCACAATGGACTGGGCTCTCCCACAGCAATTGTTAGTGAAGACCTGGTCACGGGTCAGACTGTAACTGGTAATTCTGAGGTTCCTTGGAGAGTCTACATTGTCTCAGGTTGGCTTTAAAAAGTGACCAGGACAGGTTCCTTTGTGGAGCAGGGTTTATTTTCCAAGTGTGTGCTTAAATCATCTGTTACTGTTCACTCTTAAAACTTTTCTAATGAGTCACTCATCTTTAGTGACAGGACCTAGGAAATGCGCATGGCTAGAAAACAGTGTAACCCTGATCATAGATTCCTGTTAGAAAGAGGATAAGGAAAAAATCCTAACTGACCCCATCGGGAACTGTTAGTATCACAAATGTAGTGTTTTATGTCTGGATGCCTGCTCTGGTAGGCATCCAGAATTAGAAGTTGGATATTTCCATGGAATGGATGCTTCTGTTCTTGGGCCACCTGGATCAAGATCAGTCCTAAGACAAGAGAGAAAAATGTGGAATTTGGGCCTTAGGCTGGAGTGTGGAGGAATTGCTGCCTCCTTTCCCTGAACCTCAGGATTTGGGGAAATCATTTCCGGGAGGTGGCTGGCTCTTGCTTCTTTTCTGGCCACAGCAGAAAGGAATGTGGGGGTCACTCTAGGACCCAGAGAATCTGAACAGACGGATTTGCTTGTGAGTTTCTCTGTGTTGTAATTCTCTCCTCTCCAACTGTTTACTAATGAATTGTTGATTCTCAGCCCAGCGTGGGCTATCGCAAAGAGAAGTGGCCTGGTCCTGTACGGGGCCGGGCCTCGTGCTGGAGCAGGGGAGCGAGTTCAGGCAAGTTGGAGTCTGAGACAAACAGGTGTTTGGATCTAAGAATCTGAGACATGGAGCCAGAGAGCTGGCAAAGGCTGCATCAGGGTACTGAGGTCCACTCTGTTGCTGTCCCATGGGGCCTCACTAAACGTTGCCACCGTGGTTACCAGCGGGAAGTGAACTGATGGATCTCTGAGGTGCCTGCTGCCTCAGACGATCTAGGAGCTTGTGGGGTGCCGGAGGTCCTGCTTGGGTCAGCGTGCTCTGATTCCCATCAGTCTCCCTGCATTCTCCTCTCGCTGATGTGTTTCTTCTCTGGCATGAAATGTGGGGTAATATTGGAATATTTCAGCACATGCAGCCAGAGCAATGCTGTAATCCTGGGTCTTTTTTAAGTGGATAATCTTGTGCTTTAGATGGCCACATTCTTGGAAATTATGGCTCTGAGGTCTCTCTGAATACAGGAGGAGAAATTCCCATTTAGATTGTGACATGCTGAGAAACATTGGAGCTTTTTTGTTTTTAGTGTAGGGGAGACAAATCAGATGGAACATAAATAAGACCTCAGTTTACTTCTTGAAATGTGTCCATTGAGCAGACCAGACAATGCTAGGGAACAGGCCACAGAACGGTGCGACAGAGTCTATTTTCCAAAGATCACCACTGTGACTCTCTGCCTCACGTCTTGGGATGATGCTTTGACACTGTACACTCCCTCTGAAAGGTGGGGTCTTCCTCCCATCTTCCTGAGTTAGCAGCTTTGCAACTTTGAGGGAAGTAATATTATGGAGTGTGTGTGTGTGTGTGTGTGTGTGTGTGTGTGTGTGTTCTTGCATGCACATGCATGCCTGCTGGGGACTGAGCTCAGGACATTGCGTATGCTTGGCAAATGTCTACTATTGACTTACATGCCCAGCTCTGTATGTGATTTCTGAGTCTAAGACATAAATGGGGATGTGATACTATAACCTCTTGCCTGTTTTTCAAGTTAAATTAACGAATCCATCAAGCCTGTGTGTGTGCACTGACATACACACATGTGCCCATGGAAGCCAGAGGCCATCCTCCCGTGTTCCCCAGGCACTGTCCACCTTCTGTTTTAACATAGTTTCTTCCCGGGGCCTGGGGCTCCCCAGGTTGGTCAGTGGGCAAGTGGGCCACAGGGCCCTTCTATCTCTGCCTCCTCAGTGATGAAGTTAAAGTGCAGCACCATGCCTGCATTTTTTTTTTCTTAAACATGGGTACTGGGGATCAAACTGAGGGGCTCATGTTTGCACAGCAAACACCTTACCAACTGAACCACCTCCCAAGACCCCTCTGCCTGGTTTTTGTGGGATACTCATTCTAGAATTCCAAAGCATCAGCTTAAGATAATATACATTTATTATTCATTTCACAACTTGTCTGAGTTAGGAATTCAGCTGTGGTTCAGCTAGAGCCTCTGATCCAGGACCTGTTACAAGACTGTCACTGAGGTTTTCAAAAGGCCTGAGGGAGGGAATCTCATCGGAAAGTATAGATGGAGAATAGTCCATTTCCAGGGTCACTTCCACGGTTTGAGGGGGAGATTCAGTCTTTAAAGTTTGCTAATCTGAAGTTCTCGATTCTCACGGAGAAAGACTCCACCCCACGCCTTTGTAACTTAATGATGGGAAAACAATCCTCTATTGGCTAGCTGCTAGTTGCTCAGGGGCATGGGGTCTCAAGAGCATAGGGCATACGGGCTGTAAGTTCCAGCAGGTGGGGATCTCTGGGTCTGATCTTAGAGGCTTCTTACCACTGTGCTGTGAGAAAGTCGGGGGGGGGGCGGAGAGGCACGCATGCTAGACAGATGAGTAAAAGAATACTCAGATAATTCCTGAATCCAGCCATTTGGTAATCCCCAGCCGTTGAGGCTCTGGATATAGTGGAGGAAAAAACAGCTGTCCCCCTCATGCCCTTTGTAATTCCTGACCCATATAACTCGTGAAAATAACAAACTCGTGTTGTTTTGTGCTACTAGCTAGTAACTGAAACAATCCATGTGTCTTGAAGTTTCATTGCTCACCTGATTGCCTAATTTGACCACATGAAATGCTCACTGAGTGATTTTTTTTTCCTTTGCAATTGGGTTGAAGTTACACTTCAGCCCGAAGTTTCCAGCCTGAGAATACTGAGAGTATACGTAGGTCTGAAAGCCTTGCAGTTCTCTGCTTGTCATAGGTATGGCTTTTGGCTCATCAAATCAAAGCAGTGTTTCAAAGACTTTGGGGCTCTTTCTGCTAACAGCAGTCTATGAAATGCCTTCAAAGGTGCAGGGTAGATCAAGCTTTCCTCATTTGGTTCTGGGATTCAGCTGAGCTATCATGGCCAGGGGCACCCCTTAAATGGGGTAGAATGTGCTAAATGTCTTCATTAGTCCATTTTGAAAAAGATAATCATTGCACTTGGTCTGGCACAAATTATGCACCAGAGCAGCTGTGTCTGCTTTCCGAGTTTCTTTTATCATTGTTGTGACAGATACCCAAGTGAGACAGCTTAAAGGAGGATTTCTTTTGGCACATAGTTTGAGGGGACAAAGTCTGTCACGGTGGGGAAGGCATGGTGGTGGGAGTGGATTATGATTGTGCTGCCATGGCTTGTCACATGACACAACAAGAAAGCAGAGAACTCAACCTGTCTGGTCGATAACCTAGCTCTGCCTCCACGGCCCCACCTCTGCCAGCCAGGCCGATGTCCAAAAAGTGCCTGTGCCTGTGGGGGACATTTCACATTCAAGACGTAACTCTTTCTATGTATTCATCTGTACTGAAGTGAAAACCGGCTGGCAGAGCCTTAACAACCGGCACTGCAAAGAATTTTGTGAGAGAGAAGGGTCTTTGAAAAAATATTGATAATAAAGAATAGTGGGAGTGCAAGAATGCTTATCTCCTCTACTTTCCTACATGCCTTAGGGTCTGACATGGGAGAGATTAACAAGAGAGAAAATAATAGGAGAGAGACAGGGGAGGAGGGAAGCGGGGCAGGAAGAGATACAGGTGGGCTGGCTGACACAATGGTAGACAGGGAGCTGAAGCCAACAGGGAAGGCATCATTGGGGTTGCTCACAGGACTGAAGAGAGCAGGAGTGTATTAGCAGAGGTGTGGCTTGTCTGCTGTCCATCATTTTCAGAGAGGTTTACTAATCTAATATACGGCATGATTATTTTTTTTTTCATTACAGGGCAAATTTTTGTGCTTGGGTGGATTTAGTGCAGAGCAAACACATTACTAAAGGAACATTATCCTTAGGAAAGCAGCCCAGAAGATAGGTGTCCTGGCTCCTAGAGAAACATTGCAGGAAGTGTTAGGCTTCCATGGGCCATGGTGGTGTGTATTTTGAGCCTCGGTTATGTAGTCCCCGTGTTCCAGGGAGGCCCTGAGTGATAGGAATTGGATATGAGCATTGGATCTGAGTGGGGTCCAGCCTAGTTTCTGCCTTCATATCTTTTCTCACATTCACACCTATTATCTTTCCTGGGCTGTAAGTGTGATTCTCCAAACTCCCTCCCCTGACCTGCACTTATTGGCCAGTTCCTACTCTCTGGGTCAGTCTGGTGATACTAGCAGTGTTTAACTAAACCCGGCCCAATGGTCTAGGGTGCCACCAGAAGTCAGCCCTCTGATTTTATTTTCCTGACTTCAAACTCAGGTCTTGAAAGTGAGACTTGTCTTGTTCCTGAGTCCCAGGTCATCCCTCTGTCTCTGCTCTGCAGGTCTCAGGACTTGTTAAACTTTTGCTTTAGAATCATTTCCTACATTTAACCGCAGGCTCCACGCATAGATATGAGTACAGGCTTGCTCTTTGACTTTTGAAAGGTCATCTTTACTCTCTGGCCTTTGGATTGCTCACCCTGAAAACAACGCGATTGATACGTCAGCAAGCTTAGATACATGTCCACTGGCAACATGGATAGTCTTGGGAATTGCTTGGTCTCACAGGGGCTATAAAGACCCTATGAAGGTAGGGCAGCTTTCAGTTACAGGCTTCATTCGGTGGGAGGTATGACAATGGAACACAAAGTAGAGTCTTGGTTTTCAGCCTCAGGCGATCAAACACAGAAACTCAACAGGTTCTAACTCGCAAGCAGGGAAGTGCTTACTAGGAAAAGCAGGCCCTGAACCTAAAGGATCTGGGTTTAGACTAAGATTTAGCTTTTAGAGATCCTGGGAAGATAGGGCAGGGAAAAAAACCGAGGCTGAAGGTTAGATGTGGGCTGAATCCAGATAACGGGAAGGTTGTGATAGGTCATTATGAGGTTATTTCTAGATCAGCAGTTTATAAGGACAATGGCAGTAAGATGCTCTTCCGGGATCAGCCAGTGCAGCTGGGATTGCTTAGCCACTCCTCATCCAGGCTAGGCCAGGATGGCTTTGTACCCATCTACGAAGAGGAAGGATGGATGGTTAACACCAGATCTCTCTGGCAGAAGATTCTAGGATTCCCTAGGCAATCTCAGACCCACAGGGAAAAATGAGGAAGCTGCAGGCCACAGCACCTCATACTCCTCATGAGGAATGGACCAGTTCACCTCTGACCTGGTCCTCTTGGCATCATGCCCGTTGAACCAGTCATTGGTCAGAACAGGGTACAGTCTTTTGGGGTTCACTGTAGTGAGCAGAGAGAAACCCAGCGGTTGCTGCAGAGCAGGCACTCTGTAAGTGCCTCTGAAAGAGGAAAGCTGAGTGAAATGAATTGGAGAGAATGACAACTGAGAGACAGCACGTGTTAGCAGTGACTCTGAGAAATAGGGCCTTCCTCGTGACTGAGCCTCAGCCTTTCCCCTAAAATAAGAAAACGAATTCTCAGAACACATTTTCAGATTATAAAGTGCTGGAGTCAGGCAGATGCTCCTACCCCTGACCCAGCCACCCACTCCTGAGATTCTTTCATAAGGAAATAATCCAACAAAACAAACAGCCAAGCACACAGAGATGTTTATGATATCATCAGTGGAGGCAGCACATGTTCGGTAATCCGGGCTGCCTAAATTTTGGCACGTCTATTCAGTAGAATCTCTTGAAGGTGTTAAAATGGCCTCTGGGAAGGTTGTGTGCCAAACGTGGACAAGCACAGTAAGTAATTTAGTGAAAACATAATTTAGCAAACATTTAGCCCCTTGTTTCAACTGCCTCATTTTAATTGTATGTGCGCACATGAGCATAGGTACTCATGAAGGCCAAAGGTATCAGATCCCCTGGAGCTGGAGTTACAAGTAGTTGTGAGCCCCACAATATGGGTGCTGGTTGAACTAAGGTCCTTTGCAGAAGCGGTATGCCTCTTAACTGCTGAGCCATTCTCTAGTTCAACTGACTCAGATGACTAATTTTCAAAAATAATTTCAAAATCACATGTATTTGTTTATGTATGTCACAGTGTCACAACCTGTGGGGTTCTGTCCTTTGACCACGGGGCTCCTGGGGATGGAACTCAGGTCATCACACTTGGAAGCATGCTTTACCTGCTGAGCCATCTTGCCATCCTCCAAACTCACTTCCACATTTTTCATCTCTTTGGTTAAATTCCGAAAGAAATAGAAAAAAGTTACTTAAGAATGTGTAACGTTTCATTTTTTCTGCTATAATTTAAAAGGTGACACACACACACAGACGAATTTCAGGAAGACAGGAACAGGGTCTGTGTCACGTATGAACGTTCTTTAATGACCATAGAAAAGTCAGAGCAGTTGATTGATAAAACTAAGCACCTCTGGACATTTACAACAAAACTAGGTAACAGAGTGGGGAACACCAACAACCCCAGTCATCTAATGGGCGTCGGTGTGGGACAGGAGGGAATAACAGGGCCACAGACAGATCCGAGAACCAATGAGAGGTAGGACAGGAGGCACAGAGGCTCCGTTTGAGAGTGGCAGTGGAAGCTGAAGGGTTTGTCTTGTCAGTGACTGATGAGAACAAAGCTGCAGCGAGCCCTGAGGGGATGTGGAGTCCAGCCTCTGTGTACATGAACTCCCAAGATGGAGGGACCACCGACAGTGGGCCATTTGAGGCTGGACTTACTCTTCAACTGTCGCTTTAGGAGAGGACTTGAGCTTTAATAAGATAAGGGCAGAAGAAACTAAAGAAAAGGAAAGGCTCGGGTCAACATGGGGGAGGAGAAAAGAGCCAGTGGAAGAGAACAATTGTAAAAAATAATCCCTTCATTTTAGAATGTGAACTACCATTTCTGACACGACATTGAAACAACTGAAGAGAGAGACCCGTGAGGTTGCAGAGGCCATTTGAACCCCCTCCCCTCAACCCGGCATCAGTACTGTCATCTAGCTCTTCTATACCCAATATAACCAACAGAAAAGTGTCAGGGGGAAAGGTTCTGTACAGAGAAGGAATAAGCAGTATTATCACATGCCTGCAGACAATACGAATGTGTGTGCCAGGAAAAGCCACTCAACAGAAGATCAAAACACAGTACAACGTAAGTCTGGTGAGGGGAGTGCAGTCCAGAACTAGGAAGTCTCAGATGAGAGCCAGCGAATGGTCGAGGGGGTAAAAGCACTTGACGTGCAAGCCTCATGACCTGCGTTTGATCCCCAGAACCCGAGGTGAAAGGACAGAACCAACTCCCAGGAGTTGTCCTCTGACCTCCACATGTGTGCTAGTTCAGTGAGAGAGTCTGTCTCAAAAAAATAAGGTGGAGGAGCTGAAGGATGACGTGGTGTGCCGTGTGCTTTCTGTACAAGCATGGAGACCTGAACGCGAATGCCCGACCCTTGTAGAAAGCCAAGTGTGGGGGCGTGCACCTGTAACCCCATGCTGGGACACAGGTGGGTCCTAGAGGCTTGCCTGTCAGCCTTCTAGCTGAAGCATGGAGCTTAAGGTTCAGCGAGAGACCTTGAGAAAGGCAGCTGGGTGATGGTGGCGCATGCCTCTAACCCCAGCACTCAGGTTCGAGGCCAGCCTGGTCTTCAGACAGGCTGAGTTCCAGAACAGCCAAGGCTATGCAGAGAAACCCTGTCTCAAAAAACCACACAGCAGCAATTTAGAGAGCAATAAAGACAGACGTGATGTCAACATCCACAAGGGTACACAGAGGTGAGCGCACACAATCGCCTATACCACTACCCTACAAACCATGCCAAAAGCTTTTTGGGGAAATAATTTTAGATTTATTAAAAAGTTGCAGAGGTAGTACACAGAATTCCTATATAGCTTTTACCTAGCTAACCCCACGGTGTATCTCTCCAAATCAAGAAACCCACACCACAAAGCTACCATTAGCTAAACTATAGACTAACTTCACCAGTTTTCCCATCAATGTCCCTTTTCTGTTCTAAGTCTAAAGCTGTTGATTTTGGAAAGTAACATGCAGAACTACATAACAACATAAAATCTACGAGGCCTGGCATTAAAAAAATTACTACTCGAACCTTTCTAAACTAAACTATATACATGTATGATGGGGATCTAAATGAAATTACCAGATAATGAGACAGACAGACCCCCATCTGGACATTTTATTTTTGTCACCAAATGAAGCTTCCAGTACCAAGATTAGGTTACATATAATTAAATTGTTGGCACAAGGGGTTCCATGGGAACCTCCAAGCAACCCAGGCTGTCGCCAAGTCTATAGGTTGCTCTCTGACAGCTGAAGACACACACACAGGTCTCACTGAACAGAGAGGCTGAGCCGGTGCCTACATCGAGCCTTCACCCCTACATTCTAGCATCTCTGGTACAGGAAAGCACTTTGCACACTACCTAAAAAAGAAACATGAACACCAATCCAGCCACAAACCCTTTGCTCTACAATGGTGTCCTGCCTGCAAGATAAGCCAGGGCAATGGTGGCACAGAGCCTGGGGGAATAACTAACCAATTACTGATTTGACTTAAGACACACTCCAGGAGATGGAGCCGGTACCCAACACTGCTTAGGTGATCAAGGGACTGAGGCAGTGTGTACAGGGCCTGCACAGGTCTTCACCAGGTCCTTTGTGTATATTACGGCTTCATGTTTAGGGTTTTTGTGAGATTCCTGAGTGTGCGAACAAGTGGGTCTCTGTTTTTTGGGCCTTCTCTTGGGCTCTTTTCCTTCTGCTTGTTCATTTGTTCAATTATGATGTGCTAATTTTTGTTTTATCTTATTATTATTATTATTTATCTTATTATTTATTGTTATCCTGTAGAAGGCTGTTTGTTAATGAGAGACAAGAAGGGAGTGGATCTGAATAGGAGGGGAGGGAGGAGGAACTGAGAGGAGTAGAGGGAGGAGAAACCATAATCAGTGTATGCTATGTGAGAAAAACAAACAAACAAACAAACAAACCTAGCTTCAGTGAAAGAAAAAAAATACTACTCATGAGAAGAAGCAAGTGTGTGATTCAGAAGAAGAAGAAGAAGAAGAAGAAGAAGAAGAAGAAGAAGAAGAAGAAGAAGAAGAAGAAGAAAAAAAAAAAACCCTACCAATAGAAACAGATGCAGCTATTAAGGTCATGATAGGATTAGCAGGAAGGAGTTTTTGACAGGGATTTAAATGATAAGGAACTTAACAAGGAAGGAGTGAGAGACATAAAAATGGTGTCATAGGAATGCCAGGGTGACTGATCATGAAAATATGCAATCTCTGGGTAGGCATCATTAACAGGCTAGATACTGTACAAAAGATTAGTGAACCCGAAAATGAAATAGTAGATGTCATTCAAACTGAAATCCAGAGAGCAAAAAAGACTGGAAAAATTGTCTACCACCTTTGTAACCTATAGGGCAATAAAGAGCGTGTAATGTGTGTATAATTGGAATCCCAAAGGAAGGTACAGAAGAAACCATAGCAGAGAAGTTTCTGTATCTGATCAACTATAAATCCACAGACTCAGAGAGTTCAAAAAACCCCACATAGGGTAAGATAAACACAGAGTATACCATGACAAGGAACAACATAACTAAACTGCAAGGACGCAATGATGCAGTAAAAAAAAGAAAGTCTGAAACTCGGCCAGACAAAAGATACATTCTGTACAGGGACAAAGATAAGAGGGACTACAGAGCAAGTCTTTGTTTTTAACGTCTGTCTTTAAAGGGCTAACAGGAAAGTCTGCCAGCTTGGAATTCTCTACCCCCAGAAATATTCTTTAAGGATGAAGGTGAGACAGTAGCTCGCTTGGAAGAGTGCTTGCCTAGTGGTAATCTCAGCAGAAGTTCAAGGTCATCCTTGAGTAAGGTACTCAAGTAAGCATATACATGTTTATTTCTGCATGTCTCAATCATTGTCCTGTTGCTGTGAAAAGACACCATAATCAAGGCAACTCAAAAAAGAAAGTGTTTAATTGGGCCCTTGCTCACAGTTTCAGAGGCTTAGTTCATTCGCATGGCACTGGAGCAGTAGCTGAGAGCTACATCCTGATTCGCAGGCTGCAGAAATGTATCTATTTCTATCTATCTATCTATCTATCTATCTATCTATCTATCTATCTATCTATCTATCTATCTATCTATCCATCTATCCATTTATCTACCTAACTATCTAGAAAGGTCCTGGCATGAGCTTTTGAAATCTCAAAGTCCACCCCTAGTGACACATTTCCTCCAACAAGGCCACACCTCCTAATTCTTCTAATTCTATTTCAGAGTTTCACTCCCTGGTGACTAAGAATTCAAATGTATGAACCTATGAAGGTAATTTTTATTCAAACCAACACACTGCACTATTTATGACAGCCAGGGGAACAAAAAGAACCAGCCTAGATGCCCATCAAGAGCAGGATGGATAAAGAAGTGTAGGACATATACACAGTGAAATTTTATTATATTCAGCTAGGGAGAGGAAGGAGATTGTGACACCAGCAAGAGACCATCATGTTAAGTGAAATAAGCCAGACTCAGAAAGACAAATATTCTATATTTAATGTCTGTTTAATGTGTGTGTGTGAGAGAGAAAGACATGGGGAAACAGAGAGAGAGAAAGAAGTATAGGACATGTCGCTAGATATGTAGGACATGGAAGTAGGAAGAGTGTGACAAGAAGGGAAGAGGAGATGTTTAAAGGGGGGGGGCAATGGACTACATGAGCTGTGAGCCAGACAGGAAGACTATTTATGGGGAGGAAGGGAATGGAGGGCACAAGTGGGAGAGGCATATGGGGAGGGCAGTGGGGGAGAGGTACCAACAGAACACAGCACAATGACACACACATAAATTTGTCATAATGAGGCCTATTCCTTTGTATGTTGACTTTAAAACAAAATAAAAACCCTAGAGAACAAACGATGTGTTGTTTACAAGATGAAACTCACTTTAAATTTAAAGATCCAGATGGGTTAAAATTTAAAAAAAAAAAAAAAGAAAAAGAAAAAAGGAAATATATACCATGGGAGCACTAAGTTATATTAGAAAGATGGATGGCTATATTAATACAAAAGAAAATAGATTTCAAGACAAGAAAAACTGCCAAGGTTATGAGGGACTTAGCCCAACACTGAAAAGATTGCTTAATGAAGATTTTAAATGTGTCCACCCAGCAGCGCTTCAAAACACATTTGTCAAAAGCTGACAAAAGAGAGTGAGCAAGATGGCTCAAAAGCAAAAGCAGAAATGGACAAGTCACAAGCATAGGAAATCACACCACTCTTCTTTTAGTAACTGATAGACAGAATTAAGAGCCAGTAAGAGTTATGAACACAGGCTGAGCCTACAGCTGAGTTAGTAGAGCCAGTGTGTCTGAAGCTGGATAAATGCAGCACGGGGTGCCTGAACAGAAGCTTGAGGTCATCCCTATAAAGGTACCAACTTGAGGCTAGCCTGGGCTCAAAAGTGAAACAAAGGCCTGGGTGTGGTGGCTAACGCCTTCAGGCCCAGCACTAGTGAGGTTAAGGCAGATGGAGCTCTATGAGATAAAAGCCAGATTGCTCCGTATAGTGAGTTTCAGGCCAGCCTGTAAGAGGCTTCATAGAGGGACCCTGTCTCAAAGGACCAAACAAAATCCAAAACACTCCCAAAACAAAGCCAATCAAACAAACAAAACAACAAGACAAACCTAAACAAAGGATTGAGCACCATCACTGACTGACTGTTTCACACCGCTCAGCCACAGCAGAACACACATTCTTTGCAAGTGCGTGTGTAGCAGTCTAAAAACAGAGCACATTAATGGGCCATAAAGTATGCCTCAATAAACCTGAGAGTAGAAATTACGTGGCGTCTCTGACTGCAAGTGAAATAAATTTGAAATTAAACGGGAGATCATCACCAGCAACAAATGCACAGATATCTGGAGATGAGGAGGTAGCTCTCGGAATAGCTCGCAGTGGCGGAAGGGGAAGCACACGCTGACCTGGAGTGGAACTCCCGACGTGGGCCCTGGCGGTGTGGTACTGTCAGCACCTCCACAGACACTTCAACTGGAGATGCTCATTTTAGAAAAGAAGGCTACCACACCCTGCCCGAAACACTCTAAAAATAGCAGATTGAATAATAAAGAATGGGAGTCTGTAGGAGGAAGGAGGCAAGAGTGGGAATCAGGGCCTAGGGAGATGGCTCGGGGGCTGAGAGCACTTGCTGCTCTCATGGAGGACCCAGGCTTGGTTTTCAACACCCGCACGGTGACTCACAGTAACTGTTAACTCCAGTTTCAGGGAATCCAATGTCCTTCCTGACTTCAGCGGGCAAGAATACGGTAATCCAATACGGTATACCAATACGGTATACCACACGTACGGTATACATACACACACGGGGGCAAATGGTCACTCACCTAAAATGAATACATCTAAAAAACAAAGAGTGGAGGTCAATAAAATAGAACACAGAAAAATAACAGTCAACAGAACTCAAAGTTTGGGTTTTAAAAAGGTCGATAAAATTGGCAAGAGAGAGAGAGAGAGAGGGGTTTTAGAAATGCAAAAGGGGCTATCACCATAGAGCCTCCAGGTATTCTAAAAGAGACTATGTCATCTGCTTGTGCTTAATGGGTGAAGGCTGTTGTGTAGTGGATGGAACACTTCCAACTGCAAACCCGTCTACAGAGCAGGTGAGGATTGCTCCTCCTCCATTCTAGTGGCCAGTGTTAGCCTGGCCCCACAGCCACACCATGATATCACAAGACAACTAAAGACCAGCATCTCTCGCCAGCTCTTAAAATACCAGTAAATTACGAACAATAGTATCTGAAAAAGGATGTGAATTATGACCAAGTGGGGCTAATTCCAGGAATGAGAGGTTGATTTATAATTCAAAACAGAAAATCCACAAATATGTGGAAATTAGTTAATTACTCACATATTTAACCTAGTTTTGCAGAGTTTAATTTTGTATATTTGAAAAATCAAATAACAGAGATGAGGTGATGGCTTAGCGGGTAAGGATTTCCTTACAAACATGAGGACTTGAGTTCAAATCCCTAGCACCCCAGTAAAGGCTAGGAATGGCTGTGCATGCCTGTCACCCCCACACTGAGGGCAGAAACACGGAGGTGAGATGCAGCTTCTGGTTGCTTGGAGGCCGATAAGCCTAGGGAGAATTGGAGCTTCCATGTTCAGTGAGAGACCCTGCTTCGAGCCATAACGCAGTGAAGGGTGACCGAGGAAGACACTGGCGTTCTACTCTGGCCTGTATGTGTGCGTGCACAGGTGCTCACACTTGCGCAGTCGCTCACACACACTCATACGCACAGTCAATGTTTAGTTTTAAATAATATAGAACTCACTTGGATGTGTGGTGCCAGTGACCACATAATTTTTTGTTGAAGAGCTGTTTTACCAGATGATTTGTTGAATAATTTCACATTTTTGTTTATCGTGCTGTGCATTAAGTTACTAGTTTACATATTTGTCAAACACTTTTGCCATTACTGTCATTTAATAATGTTTGGTAATAATATTTTATTCATTTATTTATTTAGGAGCTGGGTCTCATGTAGCCCAGGCTGACTTTGGACTTTGTAGCTGAAGGCGGTTTTAATTCCTACTGAGCATGTGCCACCATGCTTAGATTATGGTTGGCTTCTTTTTTTTGACACAGGGTCTTACCATGTTGCCTGGGCTCACCTAAAACTTGTGATTCTCCTGCCTCAGCCCCCTGAGTGCTGGAATTACAGGTACATAATGTATTATGGGTACATAACTATGTAACCTTAATAGCTTTGAACCAAATAATTTACATCTGGCAAAGCAAAGGAGATCTCATTAAAAATAAAATAATTGCTGTAGTCAGGTGGTGGTGGCATATAGTTTTAGGCAGAGGCAGGCAGACCTCTGTGAGTTCTGGGCCAGCCTGGTCTATGGAGCAAGTTCCAGGACAACCAGGGCTACACAGAGAAACTCTGTCTCAAAACAACAACAACAAAAAGCATTGCTGTAGGTCTTGTGTCTTTTTTATTTTATTTTATTTTATTTTTATTATTAGTTACATTTTATTAACTCTGTATCCCAGCTGTATCCCACTCCCTCATTCCTTCCCAGACCCTGCCTCCCTCCCTCAGCTTCTCCCTGCCCCTTTCCAAGTCCACTGATTGGGGAGGACCTCCTCCCATTTCATCTGACCCTGTTTTTTCAGGTATCTTCAGGACTGGCTGCAAGTCCTCCTCTGTGGCCTAGCAGGACTGCTCCTCCCTTGGTGGGTGGGGAGGTCAAAGAGCCTACCATTGAGTTCCTGTCAGAAATAGTCCTTGTTCCCCTTACTATGGGAAACCAATTGGTTACTGGGCTACTATTGGCTTCATTGAGCAAAGGTTCTAGGTTATATCCATACATGGTCCTTGCTGGAGTATCAGTCTCGAAAAGACCCTTGTGCCCAGATATATTTGGTCCTTGTGGAGCTCCTATCCTTTCCACGTCATACTAACTCCCCCTTCTTTCATATGATTCTCTGTACTCTGACACAGGTTTAGTTATGAGTCTTAGTATCTGCTTTGATACACCGCTAGGTAGAGTCTTTCAGGGGCCCTCAGCAGGTCTTGTTTCTTAAAATCAAATGTATTTATTAATAGGTAACATTCACTTGGCTGAAGTCTCAAATAAGATTAGAGCATCACAGATACAGCAAGTGTTACTTTTCTAATTTCTTGTGTATGCACCCATAGATACTTTGTGTATAAACTACTGTTGCACAGGCTGATCGTGAACCTCTGCATTTAAATTGAGTCTTTTGCTTCAGCTTCCCCAAAACTTAGAAATACAGGAGTTTGCCACTACATCTAGGTGCACAATCTTCTAAGTGTGTTGCATTTTTTACTTAATTTTGTATTGTTGGTGCTCATTCCCTTTCAGCATACAAAGCTTTCCTCCTTATCCTTCCGCACAGATGCATAGTGTACCATCCACTGGAGAGTGGTTACTGATGGTTCTTTAGATCATTTCTACTTTTATTAAAATGTAGAAACAACAAATAGAGATAACATTATACGTACACTTTTCAAGCATAGATTCAAGAATATCTCACACCTTATAGTGTATAATATATACATTATACTGTACATAACTTATACATATAGTGCCTGTTGCATACTTTCATTATGTAATTTAGTCTCTAAAAGAGAAATGAATAGATTAAAATATGCATATTTATGATTTTAAAGTGTTGACATACTGTTTCCACTGGCTGTACAAATACATAATACTGTGGACTAGCAAGGAATGTGTGTCTACAGTTCCTTAGTCCCCAACACAGACCTAGGACCCTTGGAAATGTACTGAAAGTATCTTTGCTCTAATGAAATGACTGTTTGGGAGGGCCTCCTGGAGAACAGCTAGTCACCAGAAAGACCCACCCATTTTCAGCCCTAACCTCGCTCTTCCCGGGTAGGGAACAGAAGCTGGGGCTGGAGTGAAACACTGGGCTTTTGTGAGGAAGCCCCCACAAGCACGCCTCAGGGGCAGGCCTGGCTGAGCATCTGGGTGGGTGAATGTACTCATAGCCTGAGAGGTGGCACATGCCAGCCTGGCAGGGGCAGAGCCCTTAAGGCCTGAACACCTCCAATACCACTCTATGTACTTCTCTTCCTGTGTCCTTTGTCTTCTCTGTCATTATAAGCCAGTAAATGTACTGCTTTGAGTTTCTTGAGCCATTATAACAAATTATTGAAAACAAGCAGAGAATTGTGGGAACCCCAAGCCGTAGCTGAATGACACAGAGGTGCAGGTGTTGTGGGGTCCACTTAAATCCAACATAACTCAAACAACAAGTCAATGCAGATGACAAAAAATTATTGTAATCAAGTTGCTACTGATCAATCAGGGCCACAGAACAGACTTGGGAGCTGAACTGCCCCCTTGAAGGGATGTTGTATAGCATTTTTAAAGAAAGAAACCATAAAGCTAGGGAGAGCGGGGTAGGTTGTATCATTGTCCAATCATATTTTGACATTGGGATTGGTCAAAAGAGTTTACACCAATCAGGATAGGAATTGGTTCCTGGGCCTGGGAAAAGAACTTTAGTTTGACCCTGCCAGCAAGATGGAGAAGGTGTCCTTGAAATGTCTGGACTCAGACAACTGTCTCCCTACAACAGAAGCTGTTCAGCTATTGGAAAGTGCCCAGTTCCTCTAGGGCCTGGGAGCTTGAACTTAGTTTCTCTCTATGATTAAATAGAGCCTGAAAATGAAATGGTAGTACTTAGAATAAGTTTCTTTTGCTTGCTGCCAACACAGATAAGCTGCTTGTTTTCGAGAGAGGGTTTCTCTGTGTAACCTTGACTGTCCTAGGCTTGCTTTGTAGACCAGGCTGGCCTTGAATTCACAGAGATCTGCCTGCTTCTGCCTCCCGAGTGGCGTTGCTATTACAGGATCATGGCTCTTAACCTGTCTCAGAATTGAGTTAAATGGTGACCCACTCAATTGGTGTCTACAAAGGATTATGAGAAAACAAGAGAGACAGCTGGCTTCTCCTCTAAGATGCCCTCAGCAGCGTACAAGTTTGCCTGCTTGCTCATGTCTCCATCTGGTCTCAGACTTTTTGATTGTTAACATTTTATCCTGTTAATTGTTTTAATTCACATTTACTCTATTCTTTGTGAGTTTTAAAGCCCCTCTTAATGATGATTTTATTTCTAGAAAGCACAGTGGAATTTTAACATATAGTATCGGTATCTAAGATCTGATTGGCCATTTTGTCTTAATATATCTTGCTTATTTTGTTTTTTTTTTTTTTTTTTTTTTTTGCATTAGCCTTAATTTCTAGAGCAATATTAAGGAATAACACCAAAACTGAGTATCCTGTTGAGTTGCTGATTTTAATGAACCAATTATATTTTTTCTTTCACTTTTTAGTGTATTCCAATTTTAATTTTAAATAAGATATTGCCACTCGCTATTATGCTAAGAGATATTGACAAACAAAAATGGATGTAGATTTTTAGCCAATGTTTTTCAGATTGTGGATCTGAATGATTTGCTTTTTCACTGATGAGCTGTATAAATTTGTGTATATATGTGTGTGGTCATCGTATGCATGTGCCCGTGTGTGTATATACGTATGAAGGCCAGAGGTCAACCTTCGGTTTCCTTAGGCACCACCCATCTTTGTTAATTTTTTTGTATTATTATTTTATTATTTCTCACGTACATGAATGTTTTGCCCGCACATATTCCTATGCATCGTGTGTGTGCCCCGTGCCTTTAGAGGCCAAAAGATCTCCTGGAACTAGAGTTAGGAATGGCTGTGAGCTACCACGAGGGTGCTGAGAATCAAAGCTGGGTTCTCTGGAAGAGCAGCTTTAACTGCTGAGCCGTATCTCTAGCCCCCATCTTGATTTTTGAGACAGGGGAGCTTGCTAATTAGGCTTAAGCTGGCTGGCAATGAGCCTCAGGGCTGTCTGTGTCTGCTCGTGCCTCTCTGGCACTTAAGTTAAATCTGTTCTTCTTCATAAGTGCTGGAACTCCAACTCTGCTCCTCAAGCTTGTGAGGTATGTACTTACCAACTGTGCTATCTAGCACCCCTTTGCCCCTTTGACACAAGATCTCATGTACCCAAGGCTGGTCTTGAACTTGCTATGTAGCAGAGGATGATCTTGAACTTGTGATCTTCCTGCCTCTGCAGGAAGTGTTGACCTGTGCTACCATGCTGGATGTATTCGGTGCTGGGGACCAAACCCAGGGCTTTGCGCATGCTAGGCGAACAGTGTGCCACCCACCAGAGGACGCTCTGTCTCACTACCACGGCTCTGCCCTGCCACCTAGTTTATTGGCCTTGTTAGTGTTGTTTCTTCTCTGTTGCTTCCTGTGTGTGTCCCTGACAGGTCTCGTTATCAGAGTTTTGATGTGCTCATAAAATGAATGGAGTGGTTTTTTCTTCTTTATCCCCTTCCCAATAAATTCCTCTCTGCTCTCCTGGACTAGAGAAGGCCTGGCCGAGTTCAGACCCGCTCCAGGGCCTTTGGTGACCTTCAGTCGGTTCCTGGCTTTCTTCTCGCCTCTTAGTGTTGTCTCTGGCATTTCGGCCTCTCCTCGGGTCTGACTTCCCTGCCTGCTCCCCAGCATCTTTGCTTCAACCTGAGCTGGCCTCTGAGTGAACCCAGGGGAGGGGATTTCCTTGGCAGATGGAGGTCCTCCCTAAGCCCCGCCCACTTCCTGCAGGCGTTCTCCCAGCTGGACTTCCGCCTCTGGCTCGCTGCAGTCCTGGCCTGCCCTCTGGCCTCCGTGTGCGTCCTGGTCATCGCCACAAACATTGAAAATAGGATTAGGATTCACGTCCCCTGGTTCACCGTGCAGACATGCACCGAAGATTTTAGGAGTTCCCAAGAGCAGTGGCTTGAAGGGGTTGTTCTGGCTCCTTCTAAGATCACTGGGCCTACTCAAAGCCAGGCTTAACCTACAAGGGAAGCAACAGAGTACCGCAGAGTACGAGGGTCTGGTCAGCCTGGCTGTGTAGCTCTGTGAGCCTTTGACGTGCCTGCTCAGACAACTTGTGTGTCCAGCCTTTCTGTCCACCTCTCAGTGAGCAAAATTAGCTGCTGAGGCCTGAGCCGTGCATCCCAGTGTGTGGCTCAGGCTGACTCGTTCCTTGCCATCTCCCCTGGTACCATCTGAGACGAAGGCCACAGCATCTAGAATCTGACTGACTGGGGTTTGAATTCTGCACTTACTAGCTGTGTGACTTTGGTCACACGGCCTGGAGGCTGGAAAGTGAAAGGTGGGGGTTGGATGATGTTGGCTACCTTGATAAACAGTGGACATTTACTGGTCAGCGAGTGAGCAAAGAGAGTCCTTAGGCCTGGGAAATAACAAAGCATGCTCTAACCAAAGCAGTCAGTGCACATAAGAACTTGAATAAACATGTGTGGTCCTAGGAGGGCAAGATAGAGGGTTACAGAGGGTCATGTTCCAGCCACCCCCAGGTGCCTCTGTGGAAGGCCTTATGGGGACATGGAAGCTGTGGCCTGGATGTAAAAGCTGGCCACGTAGTGTGTGTGAGCACTTGAGATTCCGAGGAGCTGAGCTTCCTCAGGTTGATGTGAGCTTGGCCCAACTGGGTCTACTGAGAACCATGGTCAATTGTCAGACTAGAGTTAGAGGTTTGCCCATTTCTGTGGAGGTGGTTGGGGCTGCCTCCAAGGATCCCAGGGGATTGGGCAATGCTCTGGAAGATGAAATTGAGTGGCCATGTGACCTCAAGTCCATAAATTCTTCCCTGTGGAGAAGTGTAGTGTAGGCAGTGAGGGGAGGTGAAGGAGGGCCCCAAACTTGAGGCAGAGCACTCAAGGGATCCTGATTTTTTGGACTGGGATGTGAGGAGGCAGTAGAGAATGGCTGGGGGAGGGAGTAACTGGCGTGCACGCACACACGCACGCACACACGCGCACACACAAACATGTATGTGTATATTAGCACAGCCTTGCAGGAGTCCCTCCTTCGCCTTTCTGCAGTTTTGTTCCCTTAGGCTGAAGAAACATGAGTCCTGTTTGCCAAGTATTTCTTGCTTGCTCCTCTTCCAGGCACGTGATAAGATTGCTCTTCTTGGCTCCCCATGGCTGGCCAGAGTTGGAGTGACAATTTATGGCCAGTGGATTGTGCACGGGAGGGACATGCATCATCTCTGGGCTAGAGCATTTCATCGCTAGTGCAGGGGCCTTCCAGGGCTCTCTTCCTGCCAATGGTGTGGACACTGTTCAAGATGGTGGCTGCTCTCTCAATGAAAAGTGGAACAGAACTCGAGTGTGGAGAGGAAGCATGAGGGAAACAACCCTCTGCAGCCATAAGACTCCTGTTTCATCCACACTGTGCCACTGTAGGTCAAGGTCTCCCCTCTGCCCCACAACCATGCTGATTTTCTTTCTTGAAGGATCTGTGCCCTCTCATGAATTCCTCCCTCCCTCCCTTCCTCTTCTTTTCTTTTGCCTGTGTCAGTGCACGTGGAGGCTCCAAACTGAAGTTTCTTCCTCATTTGATCTCCACCCTATTACTGAGGCAGAGCATCCCGATGAGCCAGGAGCTCCTGGTCCTACCTCCTGGCCACTTGGCTTTCCCTGGGGAGTCCTGTCTCTGCCTCCTGAGCACTGGGATTATGGGTAGTCCTGACAGAGTGTGGCACTGGGGAGCCACACTCTGGTCCTCAAGTTTGTGTGGCAAGTGTTTTATCTACTGAGCTTCTTCCCTAGCTCTGTCCCTCCCCCAGCTTTGTTTTCCTGGCTATCATCCTTCAAGTGCATATCCTTTGGCTCTTGGGCTACACTGATGGTGCTAGTTCCACACTTGAGACCTTTAAAGTCCCTTCTTTGACCATGGAGAAAGGTGGGCTCCTCTCAAGCTTGGTAGGAGGCTGGAGATAGAGAGAGGGTAGAGAGTATGGGGGCCAATGTCCGAGGTGGCTGCTGTCACCTGCACTTCCTGTCCACTCCCTGTGCATACTGCTTCTCACCGGGTAGGGTGGGCCTGGTGGCTAGAACGTGGCAGCAGTGGCGCTAATGTGGCAGAGTAGGCAGAAATAAACGACATCTGTTCTGGTCTCCGTCATTATTTCTGCCTTGGATGACTTGCAGTGTGGGAAGACTGTCATAAGAATGATCTTGGGATAGGTGCTCCAGACCCAGACAAACCTCTGATGATTCTAACCTGGTCTAACCCTTTATGACAATCTCAGGAGAGGCCTTGGGCTAGACAACCCCACTAAGCAATAAACAGCTAATACAGGGAAAGTGGCTGGGAGATGATGTTTGGGGCATCAAAGTGTGAGAGGAAAATGATGACAAGTCTCTGCTTAGCCCAGGTGTATCCCTTGTTTGGAGATAGACTTAGCCACCTTGACCTGGCTGGTAGGACCATAGGCCATGTTTTCCAGATACCCTGTGAATAATTATTGAGGGATGGCACTGTTCTCAGGAAAGAATGGAACCAGCAATAACACATTTTAATGAACACCTCTTAAAAATCTCTTTTTGTTGCTAATGTCTCATGGGGGCCAGGCTGGCCTTGAAATTGCTATGTAGCCAAGGATAGCCCCAAACTTCTGATCCTCCTGCCTCTACCTCCTGAATGATGGGATTTCAGAGTTGTGCCACCATACCCAATTTATGCCACTCTGAGGCTAGGACCCAGGGCCTCGCACATGGAAGCCACAACTCTACCAACTGAGCTGCAGTGGCAGCAGCTCCAGGGTGAGTGGATAGACTTGCTCAAGCCTGTCCGGGGATTCAAGGACTTTCAGGCACAAGATGAAGCTGTTTATAAAGAAACTTTGACACAACTGACACATTCCCTGAGCGTCGCTGGGTGTGACACATGGGGACAGAGCCTGCATGACATCATCAGTGTCTTGTGTGCCAGTGTGGGGCTGACAGTGGGGACTGGCCTCAGAAACTAGAAGGCTGCAGTCATATGCATCCATACAAGCAAAGGCAGCCTGTGGGATGTTTCCCAGGGGAGCATGAGCTGGAGGACCCAGAATTACTGTTCAGACCGCCTCAGTTCTGCGTGTAGCTTGCAGAGCATAAGAAACCCATCACTTAGACATGACCATTTGCATTGCCTCTCACGGCTTAAACACTTAAGGACGGACAGATATGGGTCAAAGGATAAGAGTTCAGTTACAGTGGGGTGTGTTGGCACATGGTTTTCCTCCCAGCACTTTGGAGGAAGAGGTGAGTGGATCTCTGTGAGTTCAAGTTAGCCTGATCTACATAGAGAATTTCAGGTCAGCCAGGGCTACACAGTGAGAACCTGCTTCAAAAGACATTTTTTTTCCTTCTCCAGCTGGACAGGAGGTCCAAGAGGCCTAGGGTATAACAGTGACTATGTTTGACATAACATCATCTTGCAAATCACTAGAACAGTTTTCACATGAAAAAGAAAGGTAGACATGGAAAGTAAGAGATGTGTAAGTTACTCTGATGTAGCCATTCCACAATACATCCTTAGATCAAATACCATGTTATATATTGTAAATATATATATATGTATTTGTCAATTGAATTATTTCATAGTAGAAAGGTGGACATATGATGAAATACCAAGTGTTGTAAAATACATTTGAAAAATTGAAGTTAACAAAAAGTATCTTCTGTATATCTGACTCTGAAATAAATAACACAGGTATATGGTAGTTTGGAAGCTTTGTAAGGTGAATATTATTTTAATTTTAAAGGTGAGGAGCCAGGCGTTACATAACTTAGTTCTTCCTAGAGGGACGCAGGGAGGAGGCCATGGGTAGGTGACAGCCATGGAAGGCACAGTCCTCTAGTGCCCCCATCTGACACGGAGCCTCTAACTTGAGTTATGTTGTGCACTCCTGAAGCTAGGCCCTTTGCTGGGCAGGTCCCCTGGAAGGAGGCCCTTGCCATTGCTGGGCTCTTGGCTGAGGGTGCTGACCTGCTTTTATCCACAGAGTCAGCAAATGTGTGGGTGATTTATAATGGCCATTAGTGGGGTACATTTGAGGCCAAGCGTGAACCTCCTGCACTTCAGCTCTGCACAGCTCTGAGAAGGAGCAAGGAGGAGTCAAATTCCTGGGATTGGTCTGATCACTAATCGCTTTAAGACTGTTAGGCAGGGGCTGGAGAGATGGCTCAGTGGTTAAGAGTCCTGTCTGCTCTTTCAAAGGACCTGGCTCACAACGGTCTGTAATCCCAAAGGATCTGACACCTTCACACTAATGTACATAAAATAAAGTTAAATAAATAAAAATATTAAAAAAAGACTGTTAGGCAATTGCAGAAAGGAGAGATGGTGGATGACAATATGAATTTAGTTAATTTTATTAGACTATGTTTAAAAAAATGGCTACAGTGATGTCTGTCTGTCTGCCTGTTTGTTTGTTTTTGAGATAGGGTTTTTTTTGTGTAGCCCTGGCTGTCCTGGAACTTGCCTTAAAAAACAATAAAACAAACCCCATTGTTTATCATTTGTTGTATGCAAATGTATTGGTATGCATGTGCTTTTGCTGTGTGTGTGTGTGTGTGTGTGTGTGTGTGTGTGTGTGTGTAGTTCAGAGGATCACTTTATGGAGTTGATAGTGTCCTTCCAATATATGAGCCCTGGGATAGAGCTCAGCGGTCAAGTTTGATGGCCGGAGTTTTTACTTGATGAACATCTCACCAGCCCCATGCTGACAAATGCTACGTTGTGTGTATGAGTTTTACCACAAATAAATATCAAAGAATAAAAAGAGAGGAGAAGGAGAATCACCATCTAGGAAAAGAGACCCATGGAAGGAAGTGCCTGTTCCAACTCTTGGGGATTGGAAGGGAGAAAACTAAGGGGATGTGGAAAGGAAGGAGGTCCCGGGGGCTTCTTTCCAGAGGTGCCGGAGAACTGAGAAACTTCAACACTGACAAAGAGCCAAAAGTGCCTGCAAGACTCATGTTTTCCTAGTGACATGTCAAGCAAGAGCGTTACAAGTGACAAATGAGCTGTGCTGACTCAGGGCCAGGATGGATTTTACAGCATTAGCATTGCCTGCTCATTCCTAGATCCGAACAGTGCTCTTCATAAAATGGCCTGACAGTTTCATTCACAGAAGGAATTCTTTAAGATCAAAATAGGTAAACCAGCTCTTATTTATTGTGTTATGATGTCTCATATGGCCCAGGCTGGCCTCAAACTTGCTCTGTAGCTAAGAATAACCTGAACTTTTGGAGTCCCCTGCCTCTGTCTCTGTAAGTACTTCAATTACAGGTGTGTGCGCCTTGCTTTGCCTCGATTGTAACAGTGGACCCCAGGGAACTGGAATTTCCCCAGGAATCTCATGCTGGAGAAAGGAAAGGCTGAATCCTGGTGCCAGCCAGAAGAGGAACTTGCCTGCCAGGAAGAGATTTCACACAGAGGCAACGTCCTATCAGACCTCACAGGACAGCCTGGACAGAGTTGAAACAACGATAGACCACACCTCGGCAGGATTGCTTAGTTATACATAGCCATGGCTGTCTATTAAAACGTAAGCCACATGCTAGTACCCTGAAGACAGACTAGGGTGATCACTGAACCCCTTTACTTGCCATCTTTCCAACTGTGGGTGTTATCGAATGCATTTCCTCTCTTCAAGTTTCACTGTTATTTGTCTGTATGATTGTCCTCTTGGTGACGGGCAGTTAGTTGGTCTTGTTAGGGCTGCCAGTCTAGGCTCTGATCCCAACAATTCTGGCAACAAGTAGACCCAATGGCATAGGGACATCATTTCTTGGCCTAGGAGAAATCTCAAATGAGCTATCTTGTCTGTCTGTCTGTCTGTGTGTCTGTCTCAACTCCATGACAGAACTGCAGCAAACCACAGGAAGCCAGCATGGGAAATCAGCCTGAGACCTGATGACTTAAAACATGACGCTTCTTTTCTCCTCCTGACGGGCCTCCCCTGCAGGCTCCTAGGCTCTCAAAGGCAGCCCCTCCATGAACAGTATGGGAAGGAGTTGGGAGTCTTGACCACTCCAGAAAAGTGGGATAATTTAGGTATTAGGCTCGGCATATGGGAAGGTGATATATGGTCCTTGACAAGACAAAGATCTTTAGAGAGCCAGGCCTCATCTTAGAGGTGTGAACCTTGAGAAGCATGTGATTTCTAGAACTTTGGGACCTCTTATGCCTTTCCAGGGCTCTAAGATGTATTTAGTGGTCCCTCTTCTGTCTGCTCTACTTTTTTCCAATCTCTAGACAAGTCCTGAGGCATGCCGTCCCCTACATACCTTTTGCCATGCTACCCCAGCCCAGGATTGGAAGTGAGCCCTTGGGCTAGGGAAATGCTTCACTCATGTTCGCTGTGCAAGCACAAGGGCCAGAGTTTGGATCCCAGCACCCATGTGAAAAGCCATGCATGGTGGTATTCATCTGTAATGCCAGCACAGAAGAGGCAGAGACAGGAGGATCCCTGGGGCTTGCTGGCCAGCCAGGCAAGCTGAATCAGTGAGCTCCAGCTTCAGTGAGACGGCCTGTGTGTGGCTTGAATGAGAAATGTCCCATAGAGTCTCATTTATTTGAACACTGGTCCCCGGCTGGTGGTGTGGTTTGGGAGATTATGGAATCTCTATGACGACATGCTTGCTGGAGGAAGTATGTCCCAGAGGGCAGGCCTTGATAGGTTATTGTCCTACCCAGCCTCCTTTTGTGTAGGTGAAAAGGTGACCGGCTGGCTTCCTGATACTTTTGCCATGTTTTTTTTTTTTTTGCCAGGAGAGTCTGTCTTTCTGTAACCAGGAGCTAAAACAGACCCTTTTCTCCTCTAAGTTGCTTTGGTCATGGTATTTTATTACAGCAACAGAAAAGTAACTAATACATCCTGTCTCAAAAATAAGGTGGGACAGAATTGAAGGACTGAGGAAGACAGTGCTTGCCACCAGGCTCCACGGGCACTTGTATACAAGTGAACACACACACACACACACACACACACACACACACACACACACACACGATAGATAGATAGATAGATGACAGATAGATAGATAGATAGATAGATAGATAGATAGATAGATGACAGATAGATACATAGATAAAGTAGCCCCTCTCGTGGACGTACTCATTCCCCTCCCCCCTCCCTTTGCTTAGAGACTATAGGCTCTTACTTCTAGGCCATAATTTGCTCCGAGACTGTAACTGCACCAGGGAAGACACCAGCTGCTTAGCTTGGGTTCAAACAACTTCTCTTCCCTTTAGCCCTTGGTACATCTTGCATGTGAATCCCAAGTCTGTCACTGTGCCCATTGGCCAAGGTTTCTTATATTCCAGTTTGTCTTAGTCTGTGGTCTCTAGGTTCTTGCTGGATTCCTTTTTCTGAAACTCTCCCAGATAAATCACAGCTATCATGTCAACTCTGCGCCTCTCCCAGAATAGCATGAAGCAGAGTTAGCAAGGCCTTGGGAGAGCATCCAGGAAGCCTGTGTTAGAGATGGGAAAACAAGCCCTTCTGTCTAGAGGACAGGGGACTCATCCAAGGTCTTGGCTTTGAGTTGGGGCCAGAAATAAACTCTTCTGCCTTCAGGGCTTTCTGCTTTTCTAGTACTAGCCTGCCATCTCTCTCTCTTTTTAACCTTCCAACAAACTCTTCTTTGGCCTTGACCTTCCAGGTGGTGTGTCCACAGAGGCAGGTGAGTCCCTTAACTCTGCTCCAGGCTGCAGAAGAAAGCTTGAGCAAAGGGGTGCCCTCTTGATAGCGCCTGGGGGAAGTGACTTCCACTGTCAAATAATAGTTTGAGAGTGAATTGTGTGAACCAATAGTATCTGGGCAGACTTCACTCCGAACCTGAACTTGGTGAAAGTTCACGGCCACTGGAACTGCCATCCTCCCCCTCTGTCTTTTGGCAGGAAAGCTGTTTTGTTTCTGTGGCTTTGGGTGGTGTTTTTCTCATCAATGGGGGCTGATTCCTGACTGAGTTCCAATCAAGGCCTCTGGCTATGCCTGGAGAGTTCTGGAGGGAAGCCCTTTACTTGTTTTCTGAGGATATTGCAGGCCCAGAGAGGTTGAGTTCTTAACTCAAGGAATGTGCTGAAGTCCTGAGTTCAACTCCCCAGAAGCTATGATTTTTTTTTTTTTTTTAAAAGCTGGGTGCGGTGGCCTATGTCTTGTGATCCCAGCACTGGGAAGGCAGGATCCTTGAGGCAGGCTCACAGAATTTGTTAATCTCATGTTTACTAAGAAACCCTGTTTCAAATAAACAAAACCAACCACCCAATGTCAGATCCAGCCATGCCCACACGAGTGTGTATACCCTCAGACACGTGCTCCCTCACGAATACACAGGTCTCCTCCACCTCAAAGAGCCCCCCGCCATCAAGCCACATGGCCGCTGTCACCTCTGTTCCTTACTGTGAAGGTCTCAGGTTGACACCTCACTAGCTTTGAGAACCGGATCACTCCTCGACCGCTCTGTCTTTCCTCTTGTGTTTAAAACTGGGAATCTAGTGAGTTTCTCATCAGAATCCTGTATGTGAGGTTCTCAGCCATGCGTTTGATGGGCAGTGGGTTCTCTGTATGGCTGGCACAGTGTTTGGACAACCTGCCCTCACCTCCAGAAGGGAATCCCCCAGGAGGTCTCTGGGGAGACAGATTTCAAATGCCGTCATACTGCATGACCTTTCGATATTGCCCAGGTTGCCTGCTCACTTAATTTCATTTAAAAACCCTTGATACTTGAAGACAATCCTGCGCAACATCCCTGTGACTCATGGTAATTGAGGCACTCTAGGTCAGTGATCCGTAAAAATAGTTGAATTTATTATTATGTTTGTGTAACCAAGAGACATTTTAAGATGGTCTTTTTTTTTTTTTTTTATTGGTATTCTTTGGTGTTTACAACACATTTATGTTATAGGCACCATTTAATCCCAACTGCATGACCCGGCAGTGACTCACATTAAGAGACAAAAATAAGAAAAAAAAATGCGTTAGACATGATGTTTGGGAAATGGGAGAGCGGAGATGGGATGCACTATGGAAGTGTCAATTTCCTGATTGATGTTGCCTAACACTGGTTTATAATACGGTAACAAGGGCTTTAGTCTCTAAGTGATATTTTAAATGTCTTTTCTTCCTGTTTTGTTTTGAGACAAGTTCTCACCATGTAGCCCAGGTTGGTCTCAACCTTCCAATCCTGTTTCATCCTCCTGAATGCTGGGATCACAGGCGAACACTATCACATCTTGCTAAGAAACACTTAAAGAAATAAACACTTAAAGAAATAAAGTCAAGAAATTCCATTACCTTAGTGTCTTTAATTTGTTAAATCAAATTGGTTTTTACCATGTGTGTGTGTGTGTGTTTTGTGTGAGTGTGTGTGTGTGTGTTTTGTGTGTGTGTGTGTGTGTGTGTACATTAAAGTAGTGACTCAACATGTGGGTCAAGACCCCTTTGGGGAATTGAACAACCTTTCACAGGGTTACATGTCAGATAGCCTGCATATCAGATATTTACATTATGATTCATAACGTAGCAACATTACAGTTATAAAGTAGCAACAAAATAATTTTATATTTGGGAGTTTCCACAACAAGAGGAATGGTATTAAAGGGTCACAGCATTAGGAAGGTTGAGCACCATTGCATTAAAGTATGATCCCTTTAAGATTTCTTCCATTCATTCATTGACTTATTCATCCATCCACGAGCGCATCTTCTAGCCAAACATCCATTCATGACACATAATTCTCTTTTTCTTTCTTAGTCACCTACCAACTTGTCTGTGCACATAAAGAAAGTCATCTACAAGAATGTTTTCTCATGCCAGCTTTGGTTATTTTGGGGTGGTGTTATATTGAAGATTGGAGATTTTTCTCTCTGTGTTCTTTAATATAGTTCAAATTCCTTATAATAAGTATATAATGTTTTCATACAAGAAAAAGATAATAAAAGAGGAGGAAATCAATGTTCCTAAATTTCCCACATTTGGGGTCTCTCTGCTTTTGTCACCTTTGCACATCCTAAACTGTCTATAGCCGAGGCCTATAGATTCGTCCAGTACCTCAGTACTTATGGTGGTCCTATTCCTAGACGCTGCTGCAGAGGTCATACAAGGAGTCCTCAGTGCTGGAGGCCTTGAATGACAGGCTGTTGCTGGCCTACTTGGAGGCATAGGACTGAGGGAATAAGGGAAGAAGTCTCAAGGACAGGAAGATAGAAGAGAGGCTGTGAGTCCCTGCCATTTCTTGCCTTGCTTATGAGGCTATCAAGCAAAGAGAGAAGAACAATTTGTTTCAAGTCACTCTGTTGCAAACATGTAAGCCAATCAATTGTCCCTTTCTAAAAAAAAGTTTTTTCCTACACATCTGTGAGTAAGAAGAAAAGAAAGGTAGGTTCTCAGGTCTTTAGAGTTGACATGGAAATAGAAAAATAAAGAGGTCATGAAGAAGTGGAGAGAGATGAGGAACACATCTCTTCCATTCTCAAGTGGGTGATCCCGCTTTCCTCTTAGTCTTCCCAGGAAGAGCATCTACAGGAACTCCTAGGCCCTCTAGAAGGATCTAATGCATTGCAGCATTTAGAGGACCCCCATTTGGGCTGACCGCATGCAGGATTTGAGTGGTATGGAAAAGATTCAGGGAACTCTGGAGGCCTGTCTGCTGCATATGGGGGCTACTGAAAGTTGACATAGACTTTCATGGTATTTACATTTTTCTGATGGGATGGTGCTTGGGGCATGGAAGGAACTCTTTCAGGACCCTGGAGGGCAGCCCCTGCGCAACTACAAATTGTCAGCACCTCCCTAGTGGACAGCTCCATACTTTCCCAGCAATGATTGGAATGTCCCCACTGGGCCACCTAGTGTGTTGTGAATGATATTCTCTTTTTTCTCTTCTCCTCTCCCCACACCTTCCTTCCCAGTCTCCATCCTTCCCCTCCCTCTCTCTAACTCATTTTGATATAAGGAAGTTTTGATTCAAGTTTCATTTTCTAACAGGCATGATGTATCAAAAAAGAATACACAGCTCAAATAAAGAATTCCTTTGGCTAAATATAATAACTGGAGTGATTAGTTAGAAACAGTCAAGGGATGTGTTTGTCATCCTTCAGGAATGTTTTATAACAGATTTTTTTTTTCCAGAACCAAACCAACTTTAAGGACGCATCATCTTACAAAATTATTTTGGGTTATTTCCCAGTGTTAATGCAATAAGGGAGGGGTTAGCTGGGCATGGAAACCTTAGAATTCCAAGTATTTTTAACTGCTTAAGGCTAAAGTTCATAATATTTGAAATCTGGGCTGTGTCAGAAAACTCCAGAATGAGGACGACCACAAGCACAGCCACTAGAAGTCTAGCATGACTCGGGTAAAAGAAAGAAATCAGACAGGAAACAGAAGCCTGCCCTGGCACGTGGCACCTGCCGAGTGCGGGTGCTCAGAAAACTCCCTCCTGACAAAAAAGAAGTTTGGAAACCCATGAAGCCGCCCATTGTTTCTCTGATTAGGAGAGGAACATTGGCACACCATCCTGCAAGAAAGCATGTGACCAGGCCAGCTGCTGCCAGGAGAGCCTCACTTTTAGCAGATGCCTCACAAAACAGTCTTTGCCTTGGGAAGTGTCCTTGGCTGGAGCCTGGGTCTCAGCCCGGAGGGCTCAGAAACACAATTTTGTCAGTGCTCGAAATGGCTCCATCCAAGCTCCCAGGTGCCTGCTGTGTTGACTGAGTCAGGTGTTCACCGGCAGTGGGAGGCAGAAGGGCTTGAGGACTGAGGCATTGCTTACCTCTAGTAAGTAGCTCCTCTTTTTCTTTAAGACAGCGCCTCATCATATAGCCCTAGCTGATCTGAATATAGACCAGCTTTGAATTGACAGAGATCTGCCTATCTCTGCGTCTGGAGTGCCCATTAAAGACAGGTACTGCCATGTCAGGCTACCCTCTTTTTCTATAAGAAGACAGATGATTGGTGTTGGAGAGATGATTCCATGGTTCAGACTGCACTCTTGCTCTTCCAGAAGATCCGGGTTCAATTCCCAGCACCCATGCCAGGCAGTCCACAGCTGCCTTTAACTACAGAGCCGGGGTGACGGGGGACGTCCAATACCTCTGCTCCCTGCAGGCACCAGCACACATGTGCACACACCCACACCCACAATTAACAGTAAAATAAATATTTTAAAAATTGATTAAATCTAACCAGATTGCAGTGCTTTGTGCTTCCTGCCCCTGACTCTGAGAATAGCCTCTTTGCATGGTTCTAATTTTATCCAAAGAAAGTCGTCAGCGCTCAGCTCTCTGAGTGGAGGGAGGAACTTGCTGGTGCCCAGTTGTGCTGCTCAAAGGAAATGGGGGGGGGGAGGAAAAGAATCTGATTAGTAACTGGAAAAGGAGGAACATTCAGAAACAAGGTATTTGATGTGTTCTGAACTTTTTATGACCGCTGTTTTCTGGAGTTCATCTGGAGTAGAAAATGGACAAGCTCAGCCAAGAACATTTTGAAAAAGAAGGATTTGCTCTATTTGATATCAAAATCCACAATAAAGTTACAGCATTTAAAACTCTGTAGGGTTGGCATGGGACTAGAGAGATGTGTCCACTGAACACAGTAGAGAGTACAGAAGCAGATTGGCGTCTGTGATGGGTGTTTCAAGTGAGAGGCCAATTGGTGGAGAATGAGGGGTGTATTATTCAATATTTGATGTTACTGTAGGTGCCTACTTGGAAAAGTACTAAGCTGAAATTGCCTCTCCACATATATAGAGAAACAAGTATTCAAATGGACTATGGAAATAACACTAAAGAGCAAATTAAAAATTCTAGAACAAAACTTAGTAGGCGCCCTCCCTTATTCAGAAGGTTACCCTTCAAGACATCCCGTAGATGGTCTAACTGGGGGTACTATTGGCCGCCTCCTCTCTATCTGTACACAGACACACACCTACAACAAAGTCTAAATTATAGATGCACAGTGGGCTGATGATAGCAGCAATAAGGTAGAATAATTAGAACAACATGCTGTAAAAATGTTTAGAATTTCTGAATTGTTTTTTTTTTTTCTAGAATTTTCTATTTATATTTGGGGATCAAGGTTGAGCTTCATAGCTGCCATAGTTGTGTCAAGTTTTTGTCTCTTACATTTAATTTAAGTGGAAAGTCTAGATTTTCTTCATTTAAAAAATACTCAATTCTTCGTTCCCATAAAACAGGGCACAATTTAACTTGTACACCTGCGGATGTCATTTTACCGGCCGAAGGCTTTTCTGGTCCTCGTTTGTTTTTACTGAAGAGCCTGCTCTGCATCCCCATGCTCCCTGAATGACATCGGGGCTCTGTCTCACTACCTAATGATGTATATTTGAGGTCAAAGGCTGCCGGGTGAGGGACAGTGGTTACATGCCTCTCTCTGATGTGACCGTCCTTCAGAACACAGACACTACATTCTGAGTTGTGCTAGTGAAAGCGAGACATTTCTGGAAACAGTAGTGATTAGGGTTGTAATTTCTCTGGCAGCTACTTGAATCCTGTGCTCACACTCCCAACACAAGCCTCTCCCCTGGGTACAATGTGACAAGATTTTTTCCCTCCCTACCATGTGCAGCTGAGGTTCAGAGAGGCTCAGAACACGAGCAAGGAGACAGACAGGACCTGAACCCACATTTGGTGCACATGTCCCAGTGATTATTTTGGCTCCTCTCACATGTTGGCCTGCTCTCTGTGCTCCTGTGGGTACTTGTATGTCCACAGAGGTGCCAACCTGGAGAATGTCTGTAACTCTTCCACCATTCTGTAGACCATTGTACACTACCGCCTGTCAGTCTGGAAGGTGCCCCTGACAATGTTCCCACCCAATCATTCATCAGTTTCTAGGCAAGCAGCCTTGATGAGCTGAGTAGGGGTCCCCTTGGCTTTTGTCACCTCCCCCATTATCCCACATTTCCTTTGTGTGCTCCTTGGTCTCTTCTGAATCCCAACTTCCTTCAAGACTCTTTGGCATCCTATCTTGATGTCCTCAGGTCTTGATGCCTTTCAGGACAGTCAGAGAGAAGGAGCCACAAGATGCCATTCTGCCCTTCCCCCACCCCCAGCTTATTGCTCTGGTCCAGGGCTTGCATCTGGTGATGGGTGATGGCTTCCCTGCCCGCTCCTCTCCTCCTTCTTTCCCAAGGCTTTGCACATGTTAGGCAAGAGCCCTTGACCACTGAGCTACAGCCCTCTCATTCTTTCTCTTCTGTCTATTGCCCTCCATGGTTGGGGGGTTTATGCTATCAGTTTCTTCCACTCACTGGTGACCATCAAGAGATTTTCTTCACAGGGATAGTGAGGTGACCTGAGGAGAAAGAAATCCTTATTTCCTTTCATGGATGGCAGCACTCTGGGGGCTGGATTCGTGATAATCCCTTGGTCCCCACACCCAGCCTAGGCTGGAGGAGACCCAGGGCGCATTCTTGAATCTCGTGTCTCCCTTACTGGCTTCAGCTAATGTGACTCACTTTTATTCTCTCATTCAGCAACATTAGCCACCCTGCCCACTCTCTTGCACCAGGGCCATTTCTGGGCACTGCATGGCAATATGTACCAGGCTCCGTTCCTAACCTCGGGGAGCTTCCCTGCTTCTCTGGAAGAGGCAGGCACACCTAGCAAACAGAAGTACATAGCATCTCCTTGTACTGGAGATGGAGATGGGATGGAGTTCACAAAGGGCATGGCGGAGGAGCAGAGGAAGGCGCTTGATCAAGACATGAGACTAGAGTAAAGCCCAGTGTTCTTTCTAGAAGCTGTTAAATTCCTGGCCAGAGGCAGGAGAGGACAAGGGGAGCCAGCAGGGAGGGAGTCAGCCTGCTGGCCAGGAAGGGGAGTGAGAAGCCTCGAATGTAGCGTTGACACTGTTTTTCTTTCTTCTGGAGAGCTGCCACGTGCCGCCACAGCGAGCATTTCACGGGTAGATGCATATTATCGCAATGTGTTTATCTAGGAAACCAGAGCCCAGATCCAGCATCTGTTTTGCAGCACAGCCCTGAGTGTAGTCCAATTTTCCAGTTGGGTTAATAAAAATAAAACTTGGGAAGCTGTGGGCTGGCTGCATCAGGGGTTGAGTCCTGGCCTTATGCGGGGTCACAGATCCATTGTGGACAACCTTGCCCAGGGAAGGAGAAGCAGTCGGCCAGGAACACACATCACAGAAGAATGGTGGCTTTGGATTTTCCCTGTCTCAACCTGACGTGAGCTGATGGAATGTTTACTGTGGCCAAAGCACTGCGCTGTGGTGTGGGATGGAGTGAGATGCAGATGAGGACCAGAACCTGGGCTGGATTTGTGGAGCAGGACCAGGAAGCTAGAGGGACCAGCAGGACCTAGGCTTGTTAATATTCGCTCCCTTGGCATCATCAGGAGCAGACTGATCAGAGCCCTCAAGTCCATGTTTAAAAGCCAGCTTGGAGGGGTGGGTGGCTCAGTTGGCAAAGTTACTACTCTGAAGCATAAGGACCCAAATCAATCACCAGCACCCACATAAAACCCCCGATAGGATGGTGCATGCTTGTATGCCAGGACTGGGGTGGGCCAAAGATAGGGAGCTACTAGCCAGCCAGTCTGGATGAATTAGTGAGCTCTAGACCAATAAGAGCTCCTGTCTCAAAAAGAGGAGGAACAGCAGCCTAGGTTATCCTCCAGCCTACACACACACACACACACACACACACACACACACACACACCCCTCAGTTTGAATAAGGCTTTAACCCAGAAGGTCCCAGGTTTCAGGGAGGCTTGAAATGCAGAACTAAAAGCACCCAGGCTCTCTGCCCCTCCCCCAGTCCTTGCAATGGGTTTTCCACTCTCTGAATAGCTCAGCTGAGGACATGATTTCCCCCAGCTTCTGATCTCTCTCTCTCTCTCTCTCTCTCTCTCATCCCAAATGACTTAGGGAAAGGTGCTCATTGGCCCTATTTGAGGTGTGGACAGAGTCACTCTTGGTGACCTCAGCTATGGCCAGGGGTTCAGAATCACATCTCTAAGGGTGGTTAAGAGGAGCTCACCCTGAGGCACCAAGCTTCTGAGTACAACACAATGGAGACATCCTTACTCACACCTGACTGCACCCTTTGAAAGAGGGACAAGGTAGTTCCCTACCTTGTTAGGGTCAGGAGAGCTGGCACAGGGCTCCTGCCTCCCAGCCTGGTGCTCCCTCCACTACACCCTGTTCCTCTGGTCCTGATGTGAAGCCAGTGATTGTGAAACAGACTGCCTAGCAGTATTCCCCCAGGAGTAGCTGAAGACTGAGTAGCATTGATTAAAGATAATTTTGCTGGCGGAACTTGGAGCGAGCTGGGAGCCAAACCCCGAGGTGTGGCCAGTGTGATCCTTGGGGAAACTATCAGAAAGCATATGTCATAGGCGCTGGTAGGGTGGTATCTCACAGGGCACAGGGTGCATGGGGAGGATGCACCCTTAACTTTGTTGGCAAAGCTGGGGCCGGCAGTGAGCAGGCACCTCTCCTGAATCTCAGCTCAAACTAGGGGTTTGAGTCAAGAAATGGGGCTTGAGGAGAATCCTTTCCTCCTCTGGAGATGGAGAAAAGGATCCCCAAAGCAGGCCAAGGGGAACGGGTCTTCATGTCTCTTTAGTCAGCCTGAAGTGTTCTATTGCTCTGAAGAGACACCATGACCATGGCAACTCTTATTTATTTACTTTTTTTAAAGCATTTGCTTACAGTTTCAGAGGTTCAGTCCATTATCCCTGATGGTGGGTATCATGGTGGCACGCAGGCAGACACTGTGCCGGAGAGGTAGCCGAGAGTTCTACAGCTGGAGCCACAGGAGGCAGGCAGAGAGAGGGCCTGGCTTGGGCTTTTGAAACCTCAAAGCCCACCCCCAGTGACACACTTCCTCCAACAAGATCCCACCTACTCCAACAAGGCCACACCCCCTAACCCTTACAAGTAGTGCCATTCCCTGGTGACTGAGCATTCAAATCTATGAACCTGTGTGTGTGTGTGTGTGTGTGTGTGTGTGTGTGTGTGTGTGTGTGT
>NW_026596088.1:16285588-16304937 GCF_907164565.1 Psammomys obesus | reverse complement strand
TGTGTGTGTGTGTGTGTGTGTGTGTGTGTGTGTGTGTGTGTGTGTGTTGGGGGGGCATTGCTATTCAAATCCCTGAAGACATTGCTCTTATTCCTGTGTCTTGGAGTGGGGTACATAACTTTTTCCAGGATGCTGTCTTTGGCGTGTATACTTTGTGTCTGTTTCTCTCTTTCTCTAGAACCTAGTGTCCGGAGCTACCTTCACCTCATGGAGCCCATGCTGGCAGTGGCTTCATCCGTATTCCCCCGGAAGACTCGTTTGTAAGGAGCATGGGGCTGTGTGCACTGACCCTCCCCGCCTTGCTGTGAAATGTATCCAGTTTGGGGCGCCATGCCCACTTGCAGTCTTTGTGTCTGCCCGTTAGGCGTCATAGTGCAGCTTCTCCTGGCTCTATGACCCCCTTCCTTTCCGCCATTGCTGCCAACTGGCCTGGCTGTCCGTGTTAGTTACTTTTATATCACTGTAACCAAACCTCTAGCAGAAGCAGCTCCTTGGAGACATCTACTTTGACTCTTGGTTCAGGGGATGCAGTCATCACGGGGGAAGGCATGGTGGCTGAAGCAGCTTGACCGTCGCGGCAGAAGCTTGCGGCACAACTTGTCCACATCTCGGTACATCGGGAAACAGAGATCTTAGGCACGATGCAGGGCCTAGGGGGCTTGTATCCACCAGCCGGGCCGTGTGTACCAAAGATCTTATCACCAACCCAAATAGCACGACCCGCTAGGGACCGAGTGTTCAAACACAGGAACCTGGGGGAGACATTTTGGTTTTAAGCTGTGGCCCTGATGCCAAACAGACATGCGCTTTGAAGCATCTGCCCCCGCAGTTTGCAGCTGGGCTGGACTTGCAGCTCAGGTTCGGCTGTGCTCCCTCCGTTCTCTTTTACTCCTTCCAGCCCTACATACTTGCTCCATGAGTTCACCCTCTGTTTACTTTTTTATTTTTAACTTCATTGTGAACACTAATGTTACGATTTGATTCTGAAACATCCCCTGTTGCTGAAATTCCTTTCGAGGGGAAGATGTAAGCAAAGTCCACCCTTCTCCTAAAACTAACATCTGAACAACAAACTGAGGCACAGTTCTGCTAAAGTTTACTCTAGGGGAACCAATGAGCTTCTTTGGTTTCCTTGCAGAACACAGAGAAGGGGATAGTTACAGGAATGCGTGTGCTCCTTCCCCAAGACACCACACCTGAAAAGCCATACCCAGTAGGGATGAGGTCTTTCCCAGAGCCACACAAGTGGCTTCTCCCACAAAGCCTCTCCTACACACTCTAGACCCTCCCCAACCCCATGGACAACTAAGGCAGAGGTGCACACAGTAGGTGCTAGGGAGCAGCTGGACACTCAAGCTAAGGTTTTATAGCCCTTCTCAACTCTCTCTCCATGGGTGTGTTTGTGTGTAAACTATCAACAAGCTCAGCTCAGCCACTCCTTTACAGGAGAGCACAGCAGAACCCCCCAAGATGGTGGGTGCTTGCCTCAGAGGACAGTCACTATAGGATCATAGTTTTGAATGCTTGCTCCCCAGCTGGGGCCACCACTTTGAAGGCTGTGGAAGCTTTAGGAGGTAAGGCCTACCTGGCAGATGTGGGCCACTGGGGGCAGGCCTCTCTACTTGCTATTTTCTTGTCACTGAGATGACATGCCTGGCAAAAATGAGGTAAGGAAGGAAGTGTTTGCTTTGGATCACACTTGGAGGGGAAGTCCATAGTGAAGGGGGAGACACGGACACACGTCCTCAGTCAGGAAGCAGAGAGGAACAGTGGTGCTCACCGCAGGCCATGGCATGGTGCTGCCCACGTCAAGAGTAGAGCTTCCTTTTTTGGTTAAACACATAGATACACTGAGAAGTATGTTTCCAAGGTGATTCTAAATATGGTCATGCAGTCAGTGAGATGGTTTAGTGGGTAAAGGTGCTTGCTTTTTGAAGACCTGAGTTCAGTCTCCAGGACCCATGTGGTGTAAAGAGAGAACTGCCTCCCACAAGTTGTTTCCTGGCCTCCATATGTATGCCGTGACAGGCATGCATACACTTTTACATAAGAACATAATAAATAAATGTAAAAAAAATTCCAGCCACGTTGACAGTGAAGATTGACCATTGTAACTTCTGAAGGTTATGTTCATGGTTTCTGCTGCCCTGTGCTTTCTGAACCACCTTGATGTGAATGGTTTCTGGCACATATTTCCACACTGCTGTGGACTGAGACATGCTGCCATGCCCTCTCTACCATGACGGACGGAAGCCCTCTGAAATGTGAGCCAAAATATATCCTTCCTTCCTAAGTCGCTTCTCTCATGTATCCTGTCACAGGGAAATAAAAGTATATACAAGTGAAGTCATTAAAACCATTGGGCAAAGTCAAAGCTTCTATATTTGTGTTCATTTCTTACTTAACTTTAAGAACACTACTATATTTGAGTAGCAAAATAACCAATAGCAAGTATTGAGTATAGCCACTGACTCACTCACTCGCTCCTGCATGTAAAATACCAGCAGGCCATGGTATTCCTCAATCATGAGGCTGGGCAGTCAATACCTTATGTCCTAGTTTACCGTCTGTTGCTTTGAGAAACTCTATGACCAAAAGCAACTTGGGAAGGAAAGCGTTTTTTATTTCTTACATTTTACAGTTCATCATCAAGGGAAGCCAAAGAAAGATCCTAGAGACAGTAACCATGGCAGAAGCCATGGCTGATCCCCACTTACTGGAGTGTTTCCAGGCTCATAGTCAACTACCTTTCTTATAGGATCTAAAACCACACCCCCAGGAGTGGCACCACCCATTGTGGGCTAGGCCCTCCTCCACCAATTAGCAATTTTGAGAAAATGCTCCAACAGACATGCCAATCTGATGGAGACAACTCCTGAGCTGAGGTTCCCTCTTTCCAGGTGTCTCTGGTTTGTGTCAAGTTGACAAGATTAACCAGCATCTCTAGGAAGGTGCTACAGTGTCACTGTTGTTGGTTTGGATCAGAGAGCACCTACTCTGCCTGCCATTTCACCAGACTTCTCTACTTCCTCTTCCAGGGAAGGAGTTTCCTAACAGGGAAAGTGCGTGAGAAGAGGGCCTCTCATGGGATTTTTCTTTGTACTGGGTGCTTTTATAGCTTCACATGACAGATGATATGTTGGCACACCTTCATTTAGCACAGACCCGAGGTTCCCATGTTCAACAATCAGATCTGGACAAGAAGTGAGGACCGAGTTTCGACTGTCAAGAAGGAACGCTGTTTATGGCAATACAGACACAGCTTCATTCAGCTGTGTGTCCATCCACATGAGAAGGTCTTCTTATTGGGTGAAAACAGCACAACCCTGATCTAACACAGGGCTATCTCCTGGCTCCAGTCTTGGTGCTTGGTCTCCTTCTGGCCATTTTTTATACTTTTTTTTTTTTTTGGTCAATTTGTGTGTCCTAGTTTGATTTTTACTGCTGTGATAAAACACCATGACCAAAAACAACCTGAGGAGGGAAGAGTTTATTTCAATGCACAGTTTGTAGTCCATCATTCAGGGACATCAGGTCTTGAGCTCAGGGCAGAAGCTCAAGGCAGGAACTGGATGGCAGGAACTGAGGCAGAGACCATGGAGAAACACTACTTAAGAGAGTGCTCCCCAGGCTTGTTCAGTTTACTTCTTACACACCCTAGTGCCCAGGGCTGACACTACTCAAAGTGAGCTTGGTCTTCCCACATCAATTATCAATCAAGAAAATACCCCACAGGCCTACCTAAAGGCCAATCTGATTATGGCATTTTCTCAACTGACGTTTTCTCTCCTCAGATGATTCTAGTATATAGTAAGTTGACAAAAATTCCCAACCAACACAATCTACTAGAATTTCCTCTCAGTATTTTCTTTTCCTATCACAGTCTTTACATCTATCTTTAAGAGGTACCAACATTTGCCATGGCCCTGGTACTTCATGCACACAGACTGAATTTCTGGAACCACTCTTCATTAGTTCTGAAATTCAAATTTGGGTTCAACTCCTCAGCAGTTGGGCCAGTTTGCTACAGTTCCTTTATTAACATCATGGTATTCACATTCACCACAAAACACATTCTTTTGTGAAGCCAATCTTGTTGCCTCCCTGTGTAAGTCTAAGGTTATTGAAGTTCACCTACAACATATTTACCTCTCTTTTCTCTCTGCATCCTCCCTCCACCTCCTCCAGAAAACATCAAGGATGTCCTCAAGGGACACCTCAGTCCCACCATCTCTTCTGCCAAATTACCTGTTTGCCTCCTTTATTACACAATTTTCTAGGTATCAGAGACAAAATTTTAGCTTTGGCGGGGGTGGGAGGAAGAGTCCTTTTCAACTCTTCCTTGGTGGTGTCAGGGTTGCTTTCCCACACGTTATGGTACTAATTTCTTTCACCATATTCCACAACTCATGAGTGGAGTAGGCATGATAAGGGAACGTAGTAGGCAGCCACCATGCTCTGCTTCTCACTGAATATTCTAGAAGGCTCCATGTGAGCTCATCCTGATAACATTTGGCACAGGCTGAGTTGCCTGCTCCATTGTGTTGATCTGTGCCCAATAATCATCTCCCTTTTCCATTTGTGTCCCTTCTGTTGTTTGCATGAGTCATTGGAAGTCCATAGATAGCATGCCTTCTCCTCTGGAATTTGTCCCTGGAATTTGCTGTTCCAGGGAAGGGTGCTGATATTGCAAAACCAAGTTTTGTCATATAAACATGTCCTGGAGTATTGTGGGTCATCCTTCCTGCATCAGCTCATCAGCCCGTGATCCAGCCAAATTCAAGCAGCTCTGCCCCCAGTGAAGAATGAGGAAAGCGGGCAGCATTCCTCAGCCATTTGGTTTTCATTTTCCATCTCATCATTCTGGGAGGTATTTCCTGAGTGCATTCATGGGTGAGTTTTCTCACCCAGGGGCTGAAATGACATTGTCCACATCTCTGAAATAGGTCTCCAAGGCCCCTGTAGGTACAGTCTGTTCTAATCACTCCCATTTCTCAGACACGGTTTCCATCACTTTATTCAAAGCTAAAATTATCTCATCCAGCCATCATTCATCCACCCACCCATCATCCATGCATTACTTAGTCACCATCCATCATCCATCCATCCATCCATCCATCCATCCATCCATCCATCCATTCGTTCATCGATCCATCCAGTATCCATGCATCCACTCCTCTTTCAGTTCATCCTTGTCCTTTTATCCATCCATCCAGGAAGGCTACAAGGATCCGAGATACACAGTAGGAACATGGTATGAGAAATGGTTTCTTTTTTCAAGGAACCTTATTGTCTCCACTGAGCCCCAGTTGGTCTCCCAGAGCTCTGTCATGTGCCTATCTCAAATCTATACTAATGAGATGCAATAATAGGGACATTGACAAGAAACATGAAAATGTATAATTATTGCTAAAATGTGTTAAACAAGTTGGCTAAATGCTACATAGGAAATAAGTAGGATAGCAAAAGAGAGCACTAAGATAGGAGAAAGGACTTACTTTGGAAGGATGTCAGCATAGCTTTCTGAGGAGGTGACGCTGAGATTGGGACCTAAGAAATTTAAGAGGATGAACAGCATACACACAGTCACACAGAAGGGAGAGAGGAGAAGAAATGTTAAGGCCAGGTGTTATACACACCTAAAATCCCAGTACTTACGCAGTCGAAGCAAGATGATCAGGAGTTCAAAGTCATCCTTAGCTACATTGTATTTGTGGTGAGCCTGAGCGACATAGTGAAACACCTGTCTTTAAGAAAGCTAAGGCTCTGAGGGAGTAAAGAAAACATGTTATAAAAAGACCAGTTGAAGAATAGCCCATGAAAGAGTAGAATGAAGGGAGGAGAGGCAACTGAGGCACAAAGCTAAGGTAAGAGGAATATGGCCAGGAAGTTTCGACTACGGGAGCTTAAGCCAAGGTCTATGAGGAAGGAAGTGGTGGCTTGGTCTCATCTTACTGGAGATGCCACTGAGTGCAGAAGTCCAGTTTAGTGGGCAAGGGGAGTTCATGCCCGACTCCCAAACTACTTGAACAAGAAGCCATTGGAGAGAGGTAGCAAGCAGGACAGCTTTGCAGAGCGGGGCTAAGCATTCAGAGGCTGGTTTTGGCTGCCATCTTTCAGACCCTCATGAACCATCTGAGCAGACAGGGCAATGGGAGAGCATGAATTTGGTACCAAAGGGCTGCAGGCTAGGGGGTGTACTCAATGAGAAGAGGCAGAATGGAGAAAGCCTTCTCATCCCATTCCCAACTCGACCCCAGCACCCAGACCCTGCCTCAAGGGTTGGTGTTCTCCACTGCTCTTCTTGTGCCAGGGTCCCTGTAGGCTCCGGGCTGCTCGCAAGTGATGAGTCTGCTAGGACAGGGGAATTTTCCCTTCTCTAGGGGACTGGCTTTTCCAAGGATTGTTCTAAATTCCACTGGTGAGTCCTTGCTCCATCCTGGAAACAGCTCCTCTTTATGTAAGCCCTCTCAGAAAGTGACAAATCCCGAAGGAATGCTTCAGTGTTCAGATGCAGCCCAGGCAGAGGGCATGGCTCGTTGGAGGCCCAGGCAAGAACAGAGGATGTGCCACAGGCAGAGCTGGAAAATGGATGCAGGTGGCCTCTGAGTCACCAACTCTCGCTAGGGGGAGGGGCACTCATGGTCCTCCCCATGCTCCAGGCGGAAAGAGGACGTTGGAAAAGGAAGGGGCACGCCACTTTTGAGGGGTAGGAGAACACAGCGTGCCTCTCTGCCTTCCAGGTCAGGAACGATTTCTTGCTGAGGGCTCTGAATCTGCTTCAGGACTGAGCTCAGAGGACCTGGGGTTCTTGCTGCTCCCATTCTTGGCATTGGAGGACACGCTTGGGAGGAGCAGAGTCCTTTATGATTAGTTCCTTGTCTCTGTTTACTAAACACAGAGATCCCCAAGCAACTTCTTTGGGGATGAAGGCGCCACCTCCGACTGTGGGTAATACTTGGACAGGCCTTGTCTCTCTCTCCTCCCCACCTTTGGGGTTAGTAGTGGATAAGGGGCAACAGTGTTGGCAATAGCTGTAGAATGGGAATATGTGGATACAAGAGGCTCACTAAGAGTTTGGGGCTAGCCTGGGCTATATAGTAAATTCATGGTTAGCCTAGGCTACAAAGTGAGTCTGTCTTAAAAAGCCAATCAGCCAACCAACCAGTCAGCTGGCCCAAACCAAAAATAATACAAATATCAATGTGTAGCGGTGGCTCTTGGTGGCCTTCTCCCTCGCTGGCCCTCCTCCCAACCTCAGCTACTTTACTGTGGGGTTAAATCCAGTCCTACCTCTAAGGAGAAAGCAAGACAGAAGAGGCAGAAAGATTGGCCACGGGATTCCCTGGGTATATTGCAGCTCAGGAATGGCGGGCCCTAAACCACTGCACAGGAAAAAGTCCACCCTTCCCCTTTCTTCTTTCCACCTCATGGGCTCTCCATTGTTGATGGACATCAAACCCAGGTCCTCACCTTCTGAGCTGCCTCCTTTTAGGAGTTTCGCAGAATAGGACACCTCCCCTGGACCAACATTTGGTGACTGGATGAGTTAGTCCGTGCTTCAGTCTGTGTGTGGCCTGCCTCTACTGTGTCTGGCCTCCCTTCTAAGTTTGTCCTGGCCATGCAGGTTCCTTGCCACTTTTCCTTGGGAGCTCTACCTTTGCCAGCTCACCGCCTGAGATGCTTTCCTCTCTCAGAGCTTCCTGGCCTGCCTTTCGCCTCCTTTCAAATGCCACTATAACTGTAGCCTCTGTGAATCTTACACAACTAGACCCTCTGTGTCTGGTCTCCTCATGGGGCTCAGGTTCTCTTCAGAGCTTGCTCTCAACACAGAAAATATTAGATAGCAGTCTGCATGCTGCCTATCTCTCCTGCTTGAGCGCAATTGTTTCCTTTGTTGCTGCATTCCCAGCACCTAGAGGAAAGCTTGGCCCATGCACACACTCAATAAATATTTGTTGAATGAGCAAATGAGTCACTGCATGCGATGAAAATTGAGGTCTTGGTGACTGTTTTGTTCTGATATGTAATCTTCAATGTGAATGTTTGTCACTTGTGTCAACATTTTAGAAAGCAAATCCATTTTCTAATGGCATCTGTGCAAGGGACCCCCTCAGCACTGGGCACGAGCCAGGCTGTTCCTGGAAGGACTGCAAGGAGCAGATGCTCAACCTGGTACCCAGGGCCCTTGATGTCCTCAAAGTAGTTGCTGCCACAGAGGGAAGCTAGGTTTGTACCCTTGCTTTTGGATGAAGTAGTAGAAAATAATGTATTAATCAGGTTATTCAGAAAGATAGAACTCTCTCTCTCTCTCTCTGTGTGTGTGTGTGTGATGATTTTCACAAGGAGAGAATTGTTTCAAGAAGCTGACATACGTCACTGTGGAAGTTGACATGTCTGTAGTTTTAGTTCTCAGGCAAGCTGGTAGGGCAAGGGTGGAGGCAGTCGCTGTGTTGCAATCTCAAGACCAAAAATACTTCTACTCTAAAAATCTTAGTCTCTGCTCTTAGAGACATTAGCTCATCAGATAAGGCCTAACACATGATGGCAAGTGATTTGCCTTATTCAAAAGTCAGCTAGTTCAAAGATTTATTTATTTATGTTATGGGCACGAGTATTTTGCCTGCATGTATATGTGTGAACTCTGTATGTGCCTGGCACCTGAGTTGGTCAGAGTAGGACATTAGATCCCCTGGAACTAGAGTTATAGACACGTGTGAGCTGCCATGTGGGTGCTGGGAGCTGAGCCTGGGTCCTTGAAGAAGGACCCGTGCTCATCACTGCTGAGCCATCTCTCCAGACCACAGTCTGCTGATTCCAATGGTAATCTAGCTCTATAGAAATATCCAGGCCGGCATATGAGCCAGCTGGGCTGCATTTCCTGGCTTACTGCACTAAGTGCCCTGGGGCTCCATTTGGCAGAAGCAGTGGTGGAGTGGCAGTTGCAGTGTCAGAGGTAGGAGTTGCCGCTGAGGCCCTTCTGGAGCAGGGACATCAGCCTTCAGGACAGTGTAGGAAGGGATGAAGAACTCCTATGTGGTTCTGGCTTGACCTCTAGTGTGGCCCTAACTAAAGCCCACATCCCTCAGGCTGGAAGTCATAACCCATAGGGAATGGAGGTCAGGGCAGCCCGGCTGCCCACGGGCTGCTGCACGGAGGACTGTGGACAGCCAGGACCTGAAGGTCAGCCAGAGCTCAAGGTCAGGTTAAGTAGGAACAGGGCTGGAGGAGGGTGGGCTGGAGGCCGCTCTCATAAAGAAGGCTGCTCGCAGCCGGTTCCTCTTGGTGACCTTGTCCTGGGCCCACACATGCTGGGGCTGTCCTGCAGGCTCCCCACCTTCCATGACCTCCCAGAGAGTCAGTCGCCTCCTCCCTGGGGTCCTCTGCCCCGGGCTCATCTCCTCAAACTACTTTCCAGGCTGTATTGCGAGTGCCGACATCGGCTTAAGCCCCACCGCTAGACTTCTTAGAAACAGGCTTACCCTCTCTCGTGCTGGGGTCCCCTGGGCCTGCCACAGCTAATTCCAGATCTCCGTGGATGTTGAATAGCTAGGCCCTGAATAAGGTGCTCCTGCCTGGGGGTCTGGGATTCCACCAAATCTCCTCCAGGGAGGAGATAAAGTGGGAAGCTAAGTGTCTTCTGCCCCCTGATCCTTTTCCTATTGTATGAATTTAAAGTGTCCAACATGACATTTTCTATCTAATGTATCAATCATCTCACAGTTTATATATGCATCAACTAACTAAAATATCCATCATTTCCAGGCTCTTTCCTTGTCCTCCTTTCAATTTTAGATTAATACTCAAATCCTACTTTCTCAGCAAATTTCAAGTGTAGCATATTGTTAACTACAGTCCTCATAGAGTACATTAGATCTCCCTCTATTTATCCCATAAGACCATAGCTCTGTGCCCCTTGACACAAGCCCCCCAACCACTCACAAATCTCCTGCTGATATATGTTCATTGTTTGCATTTGCGTATTTATTTAGAATGTGTGTGTATACCATCCTGGGTATGTGGAGGTCAGGGGGCAACCTTTGGCGTCAGTCCCCTCCTACAGTGAGGGTTCTAGGAATTGGATGCGGGTCACCAGGCCTGACAGGAAGCACTCTTAGCCAACTGAGCCATATTACCAGCTCTATCTGTTAAAAATTTAAAAACCATTTAGAACTGACATCAAGCAATATTTTTTTTCACTTGTCTGGCTTATTTCATTTAGCTCAATGTCTTCTAAGTTCACCCATTTCAAATGTCAAGATCTCCTTTTAAAATGCTGAATAGTTCCATTGTATACACACAACACACACACACACACACACACACACACTATTTTCTTTATCCAGTCATCTGTGGATGGACACTTAAGTCATTTTCATGTCTTGGCTATTGTGAGTAGTGGGCACGCTGATGCAGGCATCATTGTGAGGTAACAGTTTCATTTCCTTTGGACACGTACCCAGAAGCTGCCAAATTAGAGCCTATGGAAGTTCGATTTGTAATCTTTGGATGCAACTCCATATTGTTTTCCATAGTGTTTGCACCATTCTTTTCTTTATCAGTAGTATGCAAAGAGTCCCGCTTTCTTAGTTCCTTGCTGACATGTGTTTATCTTTTGGACATTAGCCACCCTGGAGGGCATGAGCTGGTACCCTATGAAGTTCTGACTGACATTCTCCTGGTGGGTAGTGATGGCAAGTACTTTCCCACACACATGCTGGCCATTTGTAAGCCCTCCTTTTGTTTCTCTTTTGTCATCTTGGCTTTCCTAATCACCCCTTCTACTGAAAAGCCCTTCCTGGCTATTCCATGCTATGTTCTAGAAGAAGGTCATATGAAAGTCCAAACCAGGCCCAAGTAGCCCCCCTGACAGCCATCTTACCATACTCAGCCTGAGACCCAGTGGCCTCCAGTGTGGAGTGGGGAGCATGGCTCATTTATAAGAGTTAGAACAGTGGCTCAGTGGTCAGCAGGAAACACCTCAGAAGGGTCCCAGGATGTGCTACCCATGCTGCCTCCATTGCAAGAACTGTCTCCACAATCCCTGTCATAAGATAAATACATGCCTGTACTCTCAGACATGGCTGTAAAACCTGTGACAACCAGAACTATCTTTATAGCTATAGATAGGGACAGTCATGCGAGGGTCAATGGGAGAATGTTCTGAACGGTGCTTTTGTACATCTGTCCTTCATAGGTGCTGGCTGTTCCTAGGACCTAAATGCCTTGGTCTCTGGCCCAATTTTTTTTATTTATTTTTTTTTTTTTGTGGGAGAGGGCATCAGTCAGCATGTTTGGCTGAGGATGAAGTGTTCTAGCTGGGGTGGGCAGCACCTCTGAGAACAGAAAGTTCTTAGCCAATCACCGTGTTGACTTGACATTTGTTGTGTGATGATGATACAGTACATTGTGAGAGTCATTAAAAAACTTGTTCCCCTGTGGCCACAGGGACAGACAGACTCAGCTGTTTATTGGGTACCTATGGCATGCCTGTCTGTGTTCTAGGCACTGGGGATACATGTGATCCAGACAGCTGGATCTTGATTTCACTGTCGGGGCACACACAGCAAGGTAAACTGTTCTCTGAGTGAAACAGGGAAAACCACTGTTTACCATCTTATGTCTATGCATAACCAGGCTTGCCTATGATTAATGACAGATAAATCATGGGAGAGGACATGCCTGGTTGTCAGAGGCTTATGTCATAGAGTATTCACCATTCGTGATCATGGCAACAAACGCTTACATAATCTATGTCTGCCAATCAAAACAGAAAGAACACCCATTCCCACCCCTATCAGCCAACTCCTTCTTCTGAATCCATAAAAGGCCCCCAACAATAACGTGCTGTTCTTTTGTATATTCCAGCCAAAGTGGCCTGCTGCTCTCTTGCAGTATGTCCTGCACTGTCTCTTTAAATAAAACCTCTTGTGCTTTGATGTTTGTCTGTGCTCTTTCAATTCTTGGAAGTAGATGCCAAGAACCTGGCAATACCAGCAACACATCCACCCATTTCCCCTACCTTGACTCTGGTCTTTGTCAGGGATGGGCTTACCCAGAGCCAAGTGCAGCTGAGCTCAGGGCTGGCCCCTCCTGTTTCTCCTCTACATTGCTCTACGAGAATTCATGGACACAGAATTCCCTAGTCTCAATTTCAGGCGCCAGTGTGAGCCCTCCTGAGATTTCCCAGGTGCTGGCTCTGTCTCACTGTGTCCAGGCTTCTAATCCCCAGTCCTCTGCTTTGTCTCGGGGCTCAGGAGTGCAGGCATGGCTCCCCTGCAGCATGGAGACTATTAATCTCCAAGATTCCCAGGTGGTCCTGCTGAGATGAAGGCTGCCTGGGCTGACTCCTGGATCCAGGATGGCACAGGGAGGTGTGGAGTTGGGTCCTATGCTCCTTGTTTGCTCTGTGATATGATCCAAACCACTTTGCATATTTGAGCTCTTATTCATCCACCCAGGAGCCTTTGGGTGACGCTCAATCTCCTATTGAATGAAATCTCAGACTCAGTGCAGCCTCCACAGGCCAAGCCATCTATGATGGAGTGGAAGAGAATCTTTATCTTGCCCTACACCTTCCAAATCCTTCACGTACCACACCTGGAGCCTCCAGCAGATGTCCCACACCTGAAGGCTCACAGACAGGGAAGCTAGTGTCCAGAGGCTCTTTTGGGTTCTCTTGGAACGGGGTCTTCCTGAGCAGTTTGGCATCCAGACCTCAGAGGACAGTGCAGCCTGGCTGCTTTGGAGCACATCCTGCTCTGATTGATGGGTTCAGAGACGTGCATGCTCCGGTAGTGGTCGTCCTCCAGCCTCTTCCCTGTGTGTGCATGTGTGCATATGCCGTGACACTTGTGTGGAGTCAGGGGACAACTTGTGGAGTTGGTTCTTTGCTTGTTCTTTACACGGGCCCTGGGGACCAAAGCTCAGGCCGCCAGATTTGTGCAGCAGATGCCTTGACTTGCTGAGTCATCCCACCAGCCCCGTACCTTGTTTGTTAAGACAGGGCGTCCCACTAGCCTGGATCGCTAATAGGCTGGGCTGACTGGCTGGGGAACCTCAGGGATTCCCTTATCCTCACCTCCATAGGACCGAATTACAAATGCACACACCATAGCTGGTTTTTGTTTGTTTTACTTTTTATAGATTCTTTGTGAATTTCACATCATGCACCCCAATCCAACTCATCTCCCAGCCCCTCCATATCTGCCCTTACAATCTCCCCTCCCCCCTATAAAACACCCTCTCCTCAGATGACCCTAGTTTGTATCAGGTTGACAAAAAAAGAAAGAAAGAAAGAAAGAAAGAAAGAAAGAAAGAAAGAAAGAAAATCTACTCAGCACACCTTTATAACTTTAAACTGATGCTTGATCTATGAGGTGAAGCAAGGATGATTTTTTTCTGTTCCCTTTTGGTGGCCACTTGCTCTGTGTTGCAGCTAGTGAGGACAAAGGAGGCACAGCAAGTGCTCATGGTTCAGCGAGGCTCTTTCCTTTTGCTGTTTCACGGGCATCCAAAATTCCTTGAGTGCCTGAGACCTAGAATCTGCCTGTCGGTATCAAATTGCTCAAAGGTGAGTGTTTTCCTTCCATGTCCACTGTTTCCTTTCCCTCTTACTGACCTTTAAGTCTGTCAGGCTTAGGAAAGGGGGGTTAATGGCCAATGTCAAGAGTGGCCTCACTGGCTATCACAGGCTCATGATGTAGGAATGAAGATGAAAGCAGAGAGTGTGATGGAATCGATAGAGATGAGCCACAGGCTCGACCTCCCAGGGACTTTAGGCCAACAGGATGCCTGTGAAGGCACACGTCCCCAGGACCTGAGGTAGGCACAAAGCCTTTGTAACCAGGATGACAGCTTTGCCTGTATCCTTTTCCTCTTGAGAGACATGTACAAAAACGACCACCAGGGGGCATGAGGGACCTCTTTAGCAAGACAACTTGCTAGTCAGAGCTGGAATTTCTCTCCTAGTCTCTGTGTGGAGACCTCCCTGCTTCCAGTTCTGGGCTCACAGAGAGTAAGAGAATCTAGGTATGTCATATAGGACCAGCTGAAGGCAATTTGGAGGTGGTAGTGCTTAGCAAAAAAAAAAAAAAAATCCATTATGCTTATAATTAAGTAAAGAAAAATTTTAGGTATTGAATTTGTATGAAAGTCTAAATGAAAGACTTACAACCGTTTTGCTACGAAACACAAGCCTGCTACAATCCAAACCTATTTGTATCTAATTATATGCTTAAGTGGCAATGTTATTTCTTCAAATCCTTCTGGAGCATAATTGACAAGTAACTTCATTAGAACAAATTGGTGAGACAAAATTTGTAAGCAGGGGCTGGAGAGATGGCTCGATGGCTAAGCACCCAGGGTATTCTTGCAGAGGATCTGGTTTGGTTCCCAGCACCTCTGTCAGGTGGCTCATAACTTGTAATTCCAGCTCGTGGGGGATTCTGTGTGTTTGGCCTCCATGGGCCCCTCACATTCATATACATAATTTAAAAAAACCAAACAACTTTTTTGGGGGGCTGGGGACAAGGTTTCACTGCATATCCCTGGCTGGCCTGGGACTCACTATGTAGACCAGGCTGGCCTTGAACTCACAGAAATCTGCCTGCCTCTGCCTCTGCCTCCTCAGTGCTGGGATTAAAAACTATGCTGCCTGCTACAAGAAAATTTATAGCCACTCAAGAATATATCGTGGTTGAAGTTGTGTTTGAAGATTATCATGACTTTCTGTTCTCATTTTTCCATCAAAAGAACATCTCTTGACATTTCTTGTGAAAGACATTGGATACTGACCCATAAAACCTTTCCTGTTCAAATTCATAAAATGGCGGTCACGTGCTGCCTTGTGGAACCAAAAGTGCTCCTGGGCTGAGGAAGACTAAATAGCTCAAGTGACTCCTGTCCTTCTTGGCCATGCAGAATCCTGATTTGTGCCTTCAGAACTGACGTGACCATTCTTTTCACTCACAGACGAAAGCAGAAGTGTCCGGTCTGGTATTGATACAACATGGATGAGTCTCAAAAACATTATCCTGACTAAAAGAAGCCAGACACAAAAAGTACAGGCTGCATGATTCTATTTACTTGAAGTCTGAGAAAAGGAATAACAAATTTGTACTGATAGAAAGCAGATGAACAATTGTCTGGGTCAGTGGCTTGGAGGGGGGAAGGGGTGACGACAAAGAGGCTCATGGGACATTGGAGAGGACACAACAACTTTCTTTCTGAAGGCTGATTTGAATTCATGGAGTTTCTATGGTTCCAAAGTTCTTTCTTCTCTCTCTCTCTCTCTCTCTCTCTCTCTCTCTCTCTTCCTTTTCTCTCTCTCTCCCTCCCTCCTTCTTTTTCTCTCCCTTTCTCCTCTCCCTCTCTCCCTCCCTCCCTCTCTTCCTTCTTTTGAGGATCTCACGTGCCCAGCATGGTCTCGAACTTGTATAATTGAGACCTTGAATTCTTTAAACTTTTTTTTTCAGTTTTGTGTATGTGAGTGTTTTGCCTGTCTGTGTACCATGTACCCACCAAGGAGGCCAGAAGAAGGCATCAGATCTGCTGCAACTGCAGCTGTAAACCATTGTGAGTTGCCATATACATATGGTTCTGATTGGACACTCCGGCTCCTCTGGAAGAGCAGCAAAATCTCTGATTTTGCTGTTGTTTGTTTGAGACAGAGTTTCGCTGTGTTTCCCAGGCTAGCACTGACAACCAAGACTCAAATAATCTTCCTGCCTCGCCATGTGGGGCCTGATTTTGTAGTGTTTTTATTTTGTGTTTGAAGACAGGGTGTTGCTTTGCTTTCCAAGCTAGCCTAAAACTCTCAATCCTCTTGCCTCCGCCTCCCCAGTGCTGGGAGTTACAGGCGTGTGCCACCACATTGGCTATCCAATTTCTTATGGCCGAGACCTACGCAAAAGCATATGCTGGGTCACTATCTGAATAAGACTCAGAGTAGGAGCTCTTCAGATACCACGTCCAGGGAAGCAGTTTGTGTCACTTCCTTTAGGACCCAGGGTCCAGGCTGGGGAAGCAGCGTGCTTTGCGGGACGGCTGAGCAGGTCTCTGAGATGCACGGTGCTGAGTTCCTTACACATCAGTAGATGGTCCCACTCGAAAATATCCACAGAGATCTCTGTGTTCTGCTTGCTGTCTTCTTCGGGAGCCCCACGTCCCTGAGTGTCCGGGTCCACCTTTATCTTATTTTCTTCCCTCTCCCTGTCATTCAACACATGTGAGCTCTTGTCAGTTTTGTGACTGGGAGTTTCTGTTGAAATCAGGAATTGATACCACAGAGAGATGTTGGAATGTCAAGGTTACAGCAGGGTTAGCCACCCTGATTTCTTCCTCTCTTCCTTCTTTCCTTCCCTTCCTCTTGTCCATTCTCCAGGTGCCTCTGTGCAGAGCCAACCCATGGTAATTTCAGCTTCTCGGACCTACCACCCCTCAGGGGCTGGGTCATGTTGTGTGTGGCCCAAAGTTGTCCCTCTAGAACTTTGGAAAAGGGCAGAGTTTAGACACTGATAGCGTCTTTTAGTTGGAATAGAGTCAGTAGTTCAGTAGGGGGACTGCCCAGGCCTGACTGGAAACTAGAAGCTATAGCCAGCTCTACTGCTTGTCCTCAGGGGCCCTCGGCCACTTAGGATACCGGCCTGTTGTTACACTCCAGAACAGCCTGTCATGTTTACTGACAGGAAATCAGGGGATAGAGTGGGATGGGGTCCAAGAAGGGAATCTTGTAACACCATAGGGCAGAGAGGGATGGGGACCAGGACAGGGACAAGGACAGGGATACAAAAAAGGACTCTGGCCTGGGACAGAGGCAGAGAGAGCAAAGCAAAAAGCAGGGAGAGTGAGATCTCTGCCCCAGGCTTGACCCTGAGTACCTGCTGGGGTGTCTGCTCTGGGGTTCAGGGAGAGATGCCAGCGGCTATCTCAGGGACAACTGCGAACACAGCACACTGTGTTCCAGAAGTACTCAGTTATGGAGGTCAGCTTGCCAGACTCTCCCTCTGCAGCCTTCACAGTGGGAAGTTTCAGCTCTCAGGTTTCCTCTGCTGTGGCTCCAGGGAATAAGCGCTGTGGGAAAGGACAGTCTGAGGTCCAGGAAGGGGACCTCTCTGGGGCCCAGGATTTTGTGGCCACTGTGGAGCTTCAGACAGCTGGTGGCTGAGCCGTGAAGCCTGGGCCTCTGAGGCCCTGGCCTGAGCTGCTATTGCTGCAGCTTCCATCTTCAATAGGTTTATTTTGCTGTCACACAAAGGACATTAGGTGGCCTTCTAGCAGCTGGCTGTGTCAAGATAAGCAGTGAGGATAAAACAGGCCATGTCCCTGGAACACCAGTGTGACATGAATACCATGAAATGCCACCTCCATTTATGTTATATTAACACAAATATGTAGTTAAGAATAAAAGCCCCCCCCCCTTTAACAGATCTATTTAAGAAAACAGGGAACCCTTCAGAAACCACACATTTAAGAGGATGTCCAGGCTGCTGCCTGAGCCGTGGCCTCTGTGCTCTTTCTCATGCCATACTCCACACTCTGTAAATGAGGAAGATGAGTTTGGGGAAGGGAGGCATGCCTGGCATAAGGAGAGGTGAGCGTCTTGCTGCTGCACTCGACATGCAGCAGGCTGCTTATGACAGGGTAGAGAATGCGAAGGTTTCGGTAGATATAACTCTCATTGCAAACGCAGCTGAAGGACGAAAGGGGGCTGGAGATCCAGTTCAGTGGGTAAAGTGTTTGCCGCACAGCCACAAGGACTTGTTTCAATCCCCCAGGTGACTGGACTCGGTAGTGCCAGTCCGAAATCCCGGCATGCCTTTGATGAGATGGGAGGCAGAGGCAGGAGAAACCTTAGACGCTATCAGCGAGCAAGAGACCCTGGCGCAAACAAGGTGGATGCGGAGACTGACCCTGCGCTGTCCTTTACATGCAGCTGTGGCACGTACATGTCTGAAATCATACCATCTAATCATACAAGCACACACATGCAGACAGAGAGCGAGAGAGACAGAAGGAAACAACAGACACAGAGAGGGAGAGACAGAGATGGGGAAGGGAAGAACGCAGAGAGAGAGGAAAAGAGAGGAACAGAGAGACAAAGGCAGAGACACACAGAGATAGGGAAAGACACAGAGAGAGACAAAGAGAGAGATTTAGTTTAGTTTAGTTTTTTTAAGGGAGGGCTTATTTAGGCTCACAGTTTGACCAACAGTACATATGACAAGACCGTGGTGGGAGCATGAGGCAATTGGTCCCGTCAGCTGGTTGCCTGTCCACTGAGGCAGGTGTTCAGCTCATGGTCTCCTATTCTGTCCAAGACTGCAGCCCACAGGATGTTGCTGCCTACACTGAGAGTGAAGGCCTTGAGCGTTGAACTGTTCTGGAAAACCCTCACAGCCACAACTAGAGCTGTGCTTCCATGACGTCTGAGTCAGTGTTCTGTTGCTATGAAGAGACACTATGACCACGGCAACACATACAGAAGAAAGCATTTAACTGGGACTTGCTTAGTCCGTTATTGTCAAGGGGGGAAGAGGCATTGCGGTGTGCAGGCAGACACGGTGCTGGAGAAGCAGCTTAGAGCTCTACATCTGGATCTGCAGACAGCAGGGAGACAGTCACAGGGCTTGGAATGGGCTTTTTTGAAACCTCAAAGCCTTCCCCCAGTTTCGCACTTCCTCCAATGAGGCCATGCCTCCTAATCCGTGGTCACACTCCGTAGTGACCACTCAAGAATTCAAATACTTGGGCCTGGGGTGCGGGGGTGGGGGTGGGGCGGAGAGGAGGGCATTCTCTTTCAAGCCACATACAGTGATTCCGATTCTGGATGTAGTCTAGTTGACAGTGAAGACGAATCATCGCAGGTGGTTAGTTTTTGCCTTTGGGCAATGAGGTGGCAGTAACATTCCTTTGGGCCCCGCGCCATGTTTCCAGCCAGTCAGTCATGTCTAGTGACGGGGAATGTGGGCAGTAGAAGGACTTAAGGCTGGGAATCAGGGCCCTGACTTTGACCAGCAATTTTTAATAACAGAGCTTCAGGCAAATTTACCTCCCCTCTGGGTTTTCCTGTCCCTATCTATAGCGTTTGTGGCCACACTACATCTGCTCTAAAACTCTTGGCTCCTGTGACACAGGTGGGACCAGGGCTTGTCTTTCCAGGACCTCTAGATTGGTTGGGCTTTCCCAGAACATTCTAGAGTCCCTGAGAAAGGCACCTACTTCTGCATAACAGAAGAAAACCACGAAGAGGCTTTTACAGGGGATCATCTGGCTGGGAGAGCAGAGGCTGCTCTTGGTAGAGTGTGTGTGTGTGTGTGTGTGTGTGTGTGTGTGTGTGTGTGTGTGTG
>NW_026596088.1:16273399-16285578 GCF_907164565.1 Psammomys obesus | reverse complement strand
GTGTGTGTGTGTGTGTGTGTGTGTGTGTGTGTGTGTGTGTGTGTGTGTTTGTGGTGGGTAACATAGATGACCTTTTGCCACAGGATGGGAATAACCCCCAATCCTGTCCAAAGGTCAGCAGCCGAAGGTGGTTCTGTCTCTAGCACCCTCCACTTCTGCTGCTTTGTCTGGTCGGCTGGCTTCTCTACAGCACTGTCCAAGTTGGCCACTGGCCCAAGAGGGTATCTCCCAGCTTCTCAAAGGGTGGCCAGCTCCTGCAGCAGGCGGCTATGCATGGAGTCTCACCATGCATATGCAAATTTGATTTAATCCTTGCTTTCCACAGTGCCTCCCCTTTGTTTCCCTTGTACTAAGTGTGGATTAGCTTTGAGTGTCCCTAGGAGTGTCCCTAGTGTCCTTCAGCATAGTTCTTCAGAGGGACAGGCCAGGGAGTGACTGGGGGAGTTACACGTTCTTCTGAGGGCTCTGGTCCCACCGTCCTGCCTTCCAGCACTGTTCCTCACACAGGCTCGGTGTTTGCAGGCCCTGGGTAGAACCAGTTTGTTTCTTGTTATCATGTCTCTTTGCACTAGCTTTGGTTTCAACCTGCCACTCTCTGGCCACTTGCTCTTCCAACAATGACAGACTTCTTCTGTCTGTCCTTTGTCCTTGACCATCATGGAGTCCCCTCTCTGTCTCTCTCTCACACACACCACACATTTAACATCACTTATCTTACTTTAGTGTCAGTAGGAGTGGGCATTCCACCTCCTTTAATGAGAAGTCCTGGTCACATTTGGCACAATCTCCTGTCGCCACCGATCCCTCAAAACTGTTCTTGTCAAGAACCCACAAATCACCTCATGTAACTGTCACTTAACTGTCCTTTTGATTCAAAGTCACTCTGCAGCATTTCAGCAGCTGGCCATGGGTCTTTCATAGCTCGTGCTAACACACCCCTCTCATCTGTCAGCCTCACCACTCTTTTCTTTCTGTGGTACTAGAGATTGGCCCTCAGGTATGGTAGGCAAGCCTCTCCCACTGAGCTGCATCTCAATGCCATCTTTTACTTGTTGTGACTCTAAGTTGTCCAGGCAAGTCTCGAATTTACTCTGTAGTCCAGGCTGGCCTTGATCTTCCCATTCTCCTGCCTCAGGCTCTGAGAGACTGGGTGACAGGCTTGTGTCCAGATCTTGTTTCGCTGGCTATTCTGGACTCTTTGTTACCACTGCTGACTGCCTGCCAAAGCCACTGCTGTGCCCTACCTGCTATGACTACTCCAACTGTCTCCTGATTGGCTGTCCTGCCCCATCATGTTCCTCACGCTCCATGATCCTCCTTCTACTCAGCAGTCAAAGTGAGTCCATTAAATTTGTCTATCAGCTTGCACCTCACCCTGCCTTAGAAACTGATTTCCTGTTCCTTGTAAAGAAAGCCCAATGCCCTCTGCCCAGAGTTTGGCTATGAGTCTCAGCCTCTGTTTCTATACCTCCATCAGTAGAGTCTTTCAGAGGCCCTCTGTGGTAGGCTCCTGTCCTGTTTCCTGTCTTCTCCTGCATCTGATGTCTATGTGTTTGTCCTTCTTAATGAGGATTGAACATCTTCCCTAGGGTCTTCTTTGTTGTTTATCTTCTTTAGGAGTATAGATTTTAGTATGTTTATCCTATATTATATGTCTAATATCTACTTATAAGTGAGTATATACCATGTTTGTCTTTCTGCTTCTGGGTTACCTCACTCAAGATGATCGTTTCTAGTTCCCACCATTTGCCTGCAAATTTTATGACTTATTTAAAGAGGACCTAAAACTCCTGCTCAGATGTAGCCCTTAGACTCATTATCCAAGTGGGGTCCCTAGTAAGGGGAACAGGGGATTTCTCTGGTATGAACTCAGTGACAGGCCCTCTGATCACCTCCCTTTGGGGAGTGCAGGCTTGCCAGGCTACAGAGAAAGACGATGTAACCTGTCCTGATGAGACCTGATAGGCTAGGGTCAAATAGAAGGGGAGGAGGTCCTCTCCTATCTGTGGACTAGAGGGGAGGGTACAGGGGGAGAAGAGGGAGGGAGGGTGGGATTGGGAGGAGAAGAGGGAAGGGGCCACAGCCAGGATACAAATTGAATAAATTGTAATAAATGATGATGATGATGATGATGATGATGATGATAATAATAATAATAATAATAATAGAAAGCTCAATGGCCTTACCAAGGCCATACTTCCCTGAAAAGTCATCTTTCACCTGCCCTGGCTCACAAGCCTTAGTCATGGTGACATTTTGTTGCTCCTGATCTCATTCTAGGCTTTGACTTTGTTCTTTCTCCAGAAAGAAACACTTAATCTCAGCCACAGTCCTCATCATCCGTTACTGGGGTAGAAGTTCCTGTTTTCCTTCTGAGAGGCTTTCTTAGTCAGCTCCAGCCAGGGTGGGCAAACATCTTCCAATTCATTCTCTTGAGCATTGTTTTGTTTTGCTTCTGCTCAAAAAAATCCACAGACGAGGTACCAGATGCGGTGATGCCTGCCTGGAATCCCAGCTACCAGTGAGCTTGAGGCAGGGAGATATGAGTTTTGAGTCTAGGCTGGGCTGTGTTGTGACTTCCAGGCCCGTCTGAGCTACAACTTAATACCTTGTTTCAAAGCGAAGCAAAGCTGGGGACAGGAGATATGCTCGGCAGGGAAGGGCACCTGTTGCTCTTTCAGAGCTCCTGGGTTTGGTTGCCAGCACCCACACAGGGCTTACAACCATCTGTAACTCAAGTTCTGGGGTCTGATGCTGTCTTCCGGTCTCCAAGGATGCAGCATGCATGTGGTGAGCATACAAACAAGCAAAGCAAAGCAAGAAACCACAACCAAACAACCAAACAGGCAGGTGGAGGCAGGCGGATCTCTGTGAGTTCCAGGCCGGTGGGGATTACATAGTGAGACCCTGTGTTAAACAAACAAACAAACAAACAAACAAACAAAAAGTTCCCGCCATTAAAACAACAATAAAAACAATAACGGTAAAAACAAGGGATAGAGATGGAGCTGAGTGACAGAGCATCTTATGGAGCATGCAGGGCCCTCAGATTGATCCCTGGCATTACCACAAAACAAACAGCAAAATCCTAACAAGAATCATCTAAAATTATCTTATTCTCATCTTTTTTTCTCTTGTACATCATCCACCTCTCTCTATTAAGACATCAACTCTGAAATCTCAGCACTTCTGAGACTAAGGCAGGAAGGTCAAAAGTTCAAGGCTAGTCTTGGCTACATAGCAGTTCCGAAGCCAGCCTAGTCTGTGTGAGCTTGTGTCTCAAAAACACAGCCTTCCCCTACCAATTAACTCTGTTTTGTTTACTTTTTGTGTCTCTACTTAACGCACTGTTTGCAACACAGTAGGCACTTAATAAATGTACGTGTGCTAAGTGAATGAGTGACCAGGTACGCTAAAGGGACTAGGAGCAGGGACAGTTCCTAGAGATGCGGGCAGAAAGGCATTCCTAAGTGTGTCTCTGCTACTTTTGCTTCATCTAAGGCCAAGGAAAGCGTGACAGCTAGAGTGACCACACAGAAGGTGCTATCCTGCAAAGGCATTGCTCCATTCCTCTGTCCCCAACAGCCCAGCTCTTGTACTGTAACATTCTGTAACTTTCCACTCTTTACAATTTCCTGGGAGTAGTTCTCCATGAGACCAGACAGCTGCATCGATGCAGCTGTGAAAAGAGGACCCCCAAAAGAGCTAGGAGGGACAGAGAGATCAGAGAAGGGAAACTTGGTGCCACCAGCACCAGAGAGAGTCCTGGTGGGTGACAGTTTTCCTTTGTGGCTCTTTAAAGAGAACGAGTAAAAAGGCTGTATTACTGTCTCACCCACTCACTCACATTCAGACACCTAGGACTGTTTTGTCCATGGCTTGTGGTCCATAACCCATAACATTTGCCAAGAGGCTAAGACAGTAAGGTTAAGGTGTTTGGTCTTTGGTCCTTGAAGCATCTTGGGACCAGATGCAGAGGGAAGGTGAGAGCGGTCTCCCTGGATGCTGAGAGAAGCCCGCATTCACAGGCACCCTCGCCAGTCAAGGTCTCCCTGACCTCTTCGCCCCAAGATAAGCCGGAGGAACTAGAATCTCCCTTCCTCACCCCAGTCTTCCCCTACCCTCCTAAGAGATGGCCACAGGGAATTCTCTGACATACTGTCCTAGTTTGGTTTCCATTGCTGTGACATAGTACCGGGCCCTTGGAGGCGGGAACTGACACAGAGGCCTTGGAGGAGCGCTACTTACTGGATTTCTCTTCACCGTTGCTCAGCCTCTTCTCATACCATCCCGAACTACCTGCCCAGGGGTGGTGCCGCTCACATGGGGCTGGGCCTTCCCTGCCAATCATTAATCAGGTAAGCGTCCTGCAGACACTTTCTCAACCGAGGCTCCTCCTTCCTAGATGACCCATGCTCGTGTCAAGCGGACAAGAGCTAACCAGCGCACACGCCTGCCTCGTGTGCCGATGGATCATACGATCTTGTATCAGTTGACTTTCGCGTTGTTGTGACCAAATACGCAACAACACAGCAACCTAAGAGAGGGAGGGTTTATCTGAGCTCACAGGGAAGAGGGGCCCAGTCTGCCACAGTGCGGAAGGCATGGCGGTGAGAGCAGCTTGGTCCACAGCATTGACCAGACATTGGCTTTCTCCTCCGTTCCTTTTGGTTCTGTCCTGGGCCTTGCCTTTCCAGTTAAACCTTTCTGGAAACACCCACGGGCATGTATCCATGGTGATTCTGAATTCAATTAAGTTGACAGTTTAGACAAAGCATAACGTATCCCCACTTGTGGGGGTTGTCTTGTTCTTGGGAGGAAGGAGTGCTGCTGAAGGGCAAGAACACAGCCAGGACCGGCTTAGTTCATGAGGAAACTCCAGCATTGAGGCCTCTCCAGTCTGCCTTCGTATCTGTTAACACGTGTTCTCCACGTTCTGTGCCCCTAACACCTCCCCTCATCACCTTCCCCCCTCCCACCACCACCTCTTTTGGCAAATTAGTTGCACCAAAGGAGGGGATTGTGGAGCTCCCAATCTTTAGCCAGGCAGACAGAGGTTTTAGAGGCCCAGGCTTGAGAGTGATGTGTCAGGGGTGATATAGTGGCACTGACTGCAGGTAGGCAGTGCCAGTCCTGGGGAGGTGGGTATCTTAGTGAGCATCTGCTGATTGCTGATTACTTGCTTGCTGGTGAGGAAAACCCCGTGCATTCAGGGGTCACAGAAATGGCCTGTGTGGCGAGCATACACAAGAGTTAAGCTTCTGTTTTTAATTGTACCATGTGTCCGTAGAGAAGGCCTTTTTGCCTCCCAGTTAGAACCGAAATGTGTGGTTTGAAGTTCAGAACACATATTAAGAGACAGTCTCCCCAGGAGTTTGGGCTGGAGCCTGGGACATGACTGTTTATCATGGTTTCCTTTCCTTTGTGATTCTCTGTGGTTGTTGATGTCTTTGGCTTGGGGAAAAGAACCAAAAACAAAAATAGAAGTCTACTTATGAAAACAGGTAAGATGTGAATAGTTTAAGGATGCAGAGAGAGAAAGAGAGGCTGAGTATTTTCTTTATCTGTGACTGGGCGCCCCTCAGGGAGGCCTCAGCAGCCCCTGGCATCCATTTCAAAGCGAAGGGAGCTGGCGTGGGTCTGGCTGGTGAAGCCTCAGCAGGAACTACAGGTGAGTGACAGCTGTCCTGAGGTGAGCTGGAGCCGGCAGTGTCCCTGCAGGCTTTCTGCATAGGCTTCTGCCTCCCTGCCAACAGCCTGCAGCCTGGGGCCACGGCTGACACTCTCTTAACACTTTCAGAAAGAGGCAGTTTGAGAAAAATGCTCACTCATGGTGGAGCGTCTTGGCATTTCCCAGCAATGTGTTCTTATTGACTTAACAGCCCAGTGGCCTGGCAAGTTCTCTTGCCAGGTCTTGCTTTTTTTTTTTTTTTTAGAGAGCTTCAGGTGCTCTATTTTTCCTAAGATTTATTCATTTTATTTAATATGTATAAATGTTTTGCTTACATATATGTCAGGGCACCATGTGCATGCCTGGTACCCACGGAGGCCGGATGAAGCTCTGGATGCCCTAGAACTCGAGTTAGAGACTGCTGCCAAACTGGAGCTGAAAACTGAATCCAGGTCTTCTGCAAGAGCCACTGGGCCATCTTAACCAGTGACCACCTGAACCACTGGGCCACCTGAACTATTGGGCCACCTCTGAAGCTCCCTCCTGCCTTGTTGAGTGCCGCTTGTTAGGCACCTTCATGTCCAATCCAGTTTTTAGTTTAGATCTTTCTCACAAGCCCGTGAACTTCTGTATTCTCTGGGACACCTACAAAGCAGTGAGGCATGTACAGATTAGTTCTCCAACATTCTGGTTTGTTCTACTGTCTGGTTGGTTTGGTTTTAGGGTTGGAGATAGTGGTTACCTGGCCTGCTCCGTCTGAACCGTAATTGGGACAGTAATTGGGTGAACGGTTGGATCTCAGCTGGCTTGCTGAGGCAGGGAGTAGTGCTTTAGGTGCCAGAGGGGAAAGGGCCAATGAGAACAAAGACCGCACAGTTTAATTCACAGCCAGCAGATCCCACCAAGGTCAGAGGCAGGCAACACCCACAAGGTAGTCCAGGCTGGTCAGGACCATTGGCCAGCAGACAGCCAACACCAATAGGAAACAGAGCAGAAGTCAAAGATGAACAGAGCGGGGAACCAGTGTGGGCTACCCCCCCCAACTGCTTGAGCAGCATGAGAGTTGTGTGTGATTATCTCTGCAATTGGGCCAAAGGAAAACACCAAGACTGTGCAGGCCCCAGTCGATTCTGCCTGCAATGCACTCAGAGAATTAACTGGTTTCAACAGAATCAGCCTTTGCTCTGTCCCAACCACAACTTTTATAAAAAGTGTCTAAACAAGACACCATAAGGCAACTCCCTCAAATCTCCTCCCAGTCTCTTTTTTTCTCTTCTATTTCTTAAGTGTCCATTATAAAGTCTTCCGTAATAAAGTCAGCTGTCATGTGACTTATTCCCACGCGCGTTGCATGTTTCATCGTCATCAATGTGAGACAACGAGCTGGAGAGCCACTGCCTCGGGTTATGTTTTGGTGGCCATCAGTTGTCTAGTACCTGGGTCTTTGAGTTACGCACACTTGAGCTCAGAAAGGCCCTGGCACCCTCAAAGATTTATGTCATAGATGTCCTTCTGTGGTAACAGGTGGCTCTCCTTACCATATCCAGAAAGATGCTGTCCCCTGGGACACGGTGGGAACAACGAGAACACAAGGCTGTCTGGAATGAATGACAGAGCTGGCCTGTGGTGGGCACATCAGAAGCACGCAGGAGGCTCGACGCAAGCACAGACACAGGCAGCTGCAGAGGAAACGGAGAGTTGTTCAGTGGCTGATGTGACTCCATCACTCTTCTCTGTTGGGCCCTGACAACCACAGCGGTAGGTAGGAGATCCTCTCCGCCCTTGTTCTCTTGATATCCTCTTCTTCCATTGCTGTGGACAGGGCACCAGTCCTCTCCCTCCCACCTTCCCCCCCTCTTCTCCTTTAGGGCTCTGAGATTCAGAGTCAGCTAAAATGAGATGAAGGTGAAGAGGGACACCCACTCAGTAACGGGACTGGCCGAGGATGCCTGTTACCTCGGCTGAGGGACCCCCGAAACGTCACTTTCTTTCCTAACCCCCATCTGCATTTAAGTTGTCTTTGCACCCTATTTCCTGCATGGAAATGGCTTTATTTCTTTATAACAAATAATTGGAGAGTCCTCAGTCTCATCCATTGGATGTGGTTTTGGGGAAAGTGATTTTTATTTCGTGCATTTATCTTTGTGCATACTCCCTAAGATAAAAAGGACTAGTCCGACATGGAGTGCAGGCATGTAACACTAATCCACAGGAGCCTGAGGCTAGAGGATCTTGAGTTTGAGGCCAGCCTGGCCTTCATGGTGAGACTGTGTCTTAGAATTCAGAAAAGCAAACCAAACCAAAAGAATAGCAGGACTACATCAGAGGCACGGAGCCTGAATGACAGCAAGCACTTTAGACACAAACCTCACCTACTCCATATTGTTTCCTGGCTTGTTCTGGATTCTCCCTCCCCAGTTCCTGATCTGGTGTTGTTCCAGGTTTGCATCATTTTACCCTTTACACATGATATTTGGCCCATATTGTTGGTTCTATATCTTCCATGTCCACTTACGTAAGAACTCTCTTTCCAGCTCTGTCCCCAAAGCTCCTCTTTGGCCTAACTTCACTCTGGTGGGATTCTTGCTAACTTTATTCAGTTGAAGAGCAGGAGCTAAGCTCAAGAAACTTTACAAGAAGTTATCAGGAATCTGCTTTATTATCTCTGTCTCTCGAGTCTGTTTTTCTCTGGTGGATTTCTTCTCTAACCCTCTTTTTCTATATGTTGAGAAAATCCCAGAGACACTAAACTTTCAAGAGTCCTGAGCTCATGACCTTAGGGAAAAAACTCTCCTCCCAGTGACTCAAACACCCCTGGAAGGACTCAGAGTAATAGTCATTGCTGGGGTGGCTTGGTAATCTCAGGAGAACCGGTACTGTGTCTGGTCATCTTGGTCCCTTTGCTTCCCATCACTGGACTGACAAGTCTGCAACTCCTTCCTCCACGAAGACAAGCAGAGCAGTTTCCAAATGACACAAAAGCAAATCAAGTAACACGCCACTCTATGATGGCATCACTCATAGATATTACTAATACTCTCTCACACAGGGTGTTAGACATAGTGAGATATCCTTATACCTCTACTTCATTTTCAAGACCAGAGTCTAGTAAGAGCCCTTCAGAGCTTAATAGACATTGCATGGGCCTACTTAATTTCTAAAATCCCTGAGGATATGATTAAGCCCTGTCTTTTCAGTTGTTGAGAGTGCCTCCACAGAGTAAGCACTCCTGTGAATATCCTGAGTGTAGCTCAAAAGCTCCACGTGGGGGCAGGTTTGTTGACAGTCTGGATTGTAGGCAACAGAAACCAAGTCTGGCTAGCGAAGAAAAATGTACTGATGTGATGGTAGAGTGTGTCGGAGACACCCTTCAGAGGAAGAGCCAGCAGACGAAATGCAGATGTTTAGGGAACAGTTTTTGTCTGGTTTTGTAGGTCCCCTAGAAGGTGGACTTGGGGTTTATTCTGGTGCAGTCCCAGCAGCTCCCCACTCTCCCATTTCTGTTCTAAATGTCCTGGGAGCAAGAATCTGATTGGCCTTTCTGGGGTCACATGCCTGCTTCTGGACCAGTTCAGTTGAAGGCCCCTGTAGCTCAGGCCCATGACCCTGAGAATGCCCATCTTTATGGGAAGGTGTTCTCGGAGAAGCAGATTCACTGAGTCATTTATCAAGACCAATACTTCTTATTTCTATCAGCTGTGAGTCTGGTTCATTCAAATACGGGTGATGGAAGAGGGGATTAAGGAGGAAGAGCCTGGGGCCAGCAATCATATGTTGGGGCTTCCATCCCAGGCTTGAAGGAAGCACTGGCTTCTAGGGCTTGTGGAGACTGGGGTAAGCAGGTGCTACTTGAAAGTAGCTGTGTTATTTGCGAGGGTCCTAAGTCTCTCTCCACGGCCCTGCAGTGTGGAAGCCAAGGTGCACAGACACCAACATGTCATGTGCCTCCCAACCTCCCATTTATTTCTGGAAGTCAGAGGGCAAAGGAGTCCCTGGAGACTGTCTATAAAAGGCCAGCCTCCTGGGACTAGAAGAGGGTGGAGAGCAGATAGGGGGATGGGAGGGGTGGAAGACAGTCAACACAATAAATCCAGTTATGGGTAAATGAGTAATCCAAACTTTGGAGAAGGAAGTTAGCCTAGCCCTCTTAGGTTGACACAGTTAACTGGAAGGAAGTCTTTGGAACTTATTTTTGTTGGATACAGTGTCTTTCGTGTAGCTCAGGCTTGCCTGTAACTCTCTGTGTAGCTGAGGATGACCTTGAACTCATGATCTTCCTGCCTAGCCTCCCCAGGTCTAGAATTACAGGCACTGGAAACCACACCTTATTGCAAGGGTAGGGTTTGAACTGATGGCCTCATGTATGCTAGGCAAGAGCTCTACCCACTGAGCTACATCTCCAGCCCTAGAACCTGTGTTTCTGGCCAGCATTTTTTGTCACCTCTCAGAATTCACCCGCACAGTTCAAATGAGCAACTTTAACTCTTTGCTCCCCTTGCCACTTTACCTCTTAGCTGCAAGAAAAAGAGCCTTGCACCTGCCTCTTCAGAACGGTATAGAAAGCCTTGGACTCCAGCCTTTTCTTCAGATTCCCTCTGAGGTTCTTGGAGCCATGTGGTTTGGAACCTCAGAGGCAGCCTAAGGACCTTGCAAGTTTTCATGAAGTACAGGCAGTTCCATGCTCCTGTGAACAGGGACATGATGGAAATGTAAATCCTATTTCAATTAAGCCTCACTTTTCTCAGTCCTCAGGAGAGCACAGGCAGGCCTGAAGCACACGCTTCTGAGAGCAATGCCATTACCAGGTCCTGTTCATCACACAGATGGGCCCACTGGCGCCTCCCCTGTCTGACCATTCGCTTCCCTGCCACTGCTGGCGCCAGTCAGGCAGGAGAGGAAAACCTCATTAACAACAGTCGTATTCTCTGCACAGCTTTAGTTCTTATCTCATGCCGTTCCTCCTCTTTAGCGAGTAAGAGGCAATCCCTGGCATGCATTTACTGTGTATTGGGTGCCACACTTCATCTTGACAAGGCACCCGGGCAGGAGAGCGCTGATACTTAATCCCCACTTCATAAATAAGGAAACCAGGGCTTACAGGGATTAGTGTGCTCCCTAAGGTAACAGAACAAATAGCAGGTCCAGAATCGGAGCCCAGAACAGCGAACTGCAGACAGTACAGCTTACTCAGGATGATCCCTCTTGGTACCTTGGAAGGCCTGTACTCATAAAAGAGTGGCTGCTAGCTACCCTTCTTTCCTTCAAATGTGAATTATGATATATGCATGGACTAGGGGCACAACGAAGATAATCTGTGCTTTCTCTCTCTCGCTCACTCTCTTTCTCTCAAAGATTTCTTTGAGGTCTGAGTGTTTGTGCATGTATGTATGTGCATATCTGTTGTCTGTAGAAGCCAGAAGAATGTGTCATATTCTCTGAAACCAGAGTTACAGACAGCGGTGAGCTGCTGTGTGGGTCCTGGTGACTGAACCCTGGTACCTGAACCAAGCAACAGGTGCTCTTAACTGCTGAGCCATCTCTCCAGCCCCGTATATTCTTTTAAAGTTCCCATTTCCACTGCAGCTGAGGTTGAGCTGGGTAACGGTGTCTAGACTGTTAGATGTGGCAGAGGTGGTCGGCATCGTAGTTCAGTCTGGGCATAAACCCTTTCTGCCCATTCTCCTTGTTTCCAGACCTGAAGATTCCGCACTTGCTGAGTTGCCACATGGAAGGAGCTGTAACTCTTTGGAGAGTGCCAGCTAGTGGAATTGCCAGCCTCTGCTGAATGGTAACACGAGTGAGGAATTAGCTTGTGCTGGGTTAAACTAGATTTGGGGGTATATTTGTTATAATGCATTTGTTAAATGCATGAAAAAGTCAAACTCAGAGCAAAATTGGACAGAGACTTGCAGAATGGATAAATAATTTAGCTATGTGCTCAACAAGATGTACGTTAGCTTCAAAGACAGAAATAGATTGAGAATGGGTTGCTAAGATGGTTTGGTGGGTAAAGGAGCCTGTTGCCAAGCCTGACAACCTGAGTTTGAACCCACACAGTGGAAGCAGAGGACCAACTCCTACAAATTATCCTTTGACCTTCATTTGTATGCTGTAGCACGAGTGCGCATAACACACACACAGATAGATACATAGATAGATAGATAGATAGATACATATAGAGATAGATATATACATAGATGGATAGATAAATACATAGATAGATAGATAAATACACACATAGATAGATACATAGATAGATAGATAGATACATAGATACATAGATAGATAGATACATAGATACATAGATAGATACATAGATAGATAGATACATAGATACATAGATAGATACATAGATAGATACATAGATAGATACATAGATAGATACATAGATACATAGATAGATAGATACATAGATAGATAGATAGATACATAGATAGATAGATACATAGATAGATACATACATACATAGATAGATAGATACATAGATAGATAGATACATAGATAGATA
>NW_026596088.1:16245632-16273389 GCF_907164565.1 Psammomys obesus | reverse complement strand
ATAGATACATAGATAGATAGATACATAGATAGATAGATACATAGATACATAGATAGATAGATACATACATACATAGATAGATAGATAGATACATAGATAGATACATAGATAGATACATAGATACATAGATAGATACATAGATACATAGATAGATAGATAGATACATAGATAGATAGATACATAGATACATAGATACATACATACATAGATACATACATAGATACATAGATAGACAGATAAATACATACATAGATAGATAGATAGGTAGAAAGGTAGGTAGATAGGGCAGAAGGGAGGGAGAGAGAGAGAAAGAAAGACTGAGCCTGGGCCTAGCCTGGGGCCTAGCCCACCCTCAGTAACTCAATTCCTCCAACAAGGCCACACCTCCTGATCCTTTCCCCAAACAGTTCCACCAACTAGGGACCAAGCATTCAAACATAGGAGCCTATGGGGCCATTCTCGTTCAAACCACCACAAGTGGAAAGAGACCATGCAAACAGTAACTGGAAGAAATGTAGACAAAGTAGATTTTCAGGCAAAAATTGTTGTTAGAGGCCAAGATGAACACTTTCATAAGCATAAAACTGTCAAAGTATCAAAAGTATATAAAACTTTGCACATGTGTGTATTCAATAACATATAATAATGCAAAATGCATTAAGCAAAACTGTAAACAAACGAAGAAATAGTTATACAACAATAGTTAAAGAATTCAACACCCCAGTTCGAGTAGTACATAGGGCAACTGGACAGAACAACAGGGACAGTCTTGAATAGCAATGAACTTGAGTAAATAAATAAGGCTTAATAGCAAGAGAACTCTAACCACCCGCAGTAGAATAAAAACCCTCAAGTGCACCTGGAACATTGTTCAGAATAGACAAGTTGTCAGGTCATAAAAGCAAAACCAAACCAAACCAAGCCCTCAATACATGCAAAAGTGGCAGCAAAAGAGTAAACTATCTAGGGACAAGTTTAAGAGGAGAAGGACAATATTTCATTCAGAGAACGGCAGGCCATCCTTGAAATCCGATCTGTTCAGCCCAGCCTCTACCAAGATCCCAGCTGGATTTTTACAGAAGTTGACAAGCTTATAATAAAATTTATGTGGAAATATAGAAGATCCAGGATAACCAAAGACATTTTGAGAAAGAACAAGTTTGGAGGGTTCACACTCTCTGACCTGAAAACTTGGCAAAGAAGTAATCCGATGACCAAAAGAGTTGTGCTGGTGTGAAGGTAGATGCAGTGGCTGGCAGACAGGGCAGGGTCTGGCAGTAAGCTCATATTTCTATTATACGCAATGGGTATTCTACAAGGATATTAAAAGCATTCTGGGAAGAATGAATAGTTTCTTCAATAAATGGAGTAAGAAAACCAAAGCTGGGCTCTCACATCACATAAAAAATTGAATTGAATTTTACTGAAGACATAAGTATGAGAGCTATAATGACAATACTAGATAAAATAGGAGTGCATCCTCGTAGCCTTGCTGAGATCATGGTTTCTTTTAAGATTTATTTGTTTTATTTTAGTCTATAAGTGTTTTGTCTACATGTATGTGTGTGTACCATGGTGCCCACAGAGGCCAGGAGAAGGCATCAGATTCTCCAGAACTGAGGTTATAATGGTTGTAAGCTACGATGTGGGTGCTAGGAACCAAACCTGTGTCCTTCACAAGAGCAACAAGTGCTCTTAACTGCTGAGCCACATCTCTAGATCTCTAATGCTTTCTCTTTTAAGAAGAGGAAAATAGACTTTCTTAAAGTTGAAGGTCCTATAAAAGACACTAAGAGACAAGTGAAAAGACAACACATAGGAGAAAACACTTGCAAGTCTGATAAGGGCCTGGTATCCAGAATATATAAAGGACCATCATAAACCAACAATAAAAAAAGAAATAAGCTAATTCTAAAATGGGATAAAGTTTTGGCAGGTATTTCTTGAAATAAGCTGTAGAGTTGACAATAAGCACACAAAAAGATGCTCTCTGTCAGTCATCAGTGGGATGCAGATCAGGCCACAATAAGATGCCACTTCTGCTTCTTACCTTCTAACATTGATACAATCAAATAAAAAATGACAAAGGCTGCTGAAGATTGGGAGAGGATGGGACTCCCATGCATTATTGGTGGGAATGTCAAATAGTATGGCCACTTTAGAAGACAGTTTAAAAGTTTTTTTAAATGCTAAACATAGAATCATTGTATTAGTAATCAGTTTCCATCTTGGAAATCTGTGTAAGAGCAATGCAACATACCTCCACAGGAACGGATGTGCACACAAAGATATGCTGGCAGAATTATTCATATTAGCTCAAATTTGTCAAAGACCCTAATATAAGAGCTAAAATGATGAGATTCCCAGAAAGGACTTTACCCATGTAAATCTCCATGGCTTTGAATCAAATAATGGTTTCTTTCTTTTCTTTTCTTTTTTTTCAAAAGAAAAAAATAGGCTTTCTCAAAATTAAAGTAAGTAACCTGCATATCGCTCAGCAGATGAGTAAACCCAAAATGATGTCATCATGCAAAAGAAGGTCATTCAGCCCCATACTATACCATGGATGGACTTTGGAAATATTAAGGGAGAGAAACCAGACACAAGAAGCCGTGCGTCATACAAATTCACTGATCATAATGTCTAGAACAAGGCCTCTTCAGGGCTTGGTGAAAGTGTTCTGAAATAAACAAAACTGGGAGCTGGAGTGGATGGTTCAGCAGTTAAGAGAGCTGTTGCTCTCACAGAGGCCAGAGTTCAGTTCCCAGCTCCCACATCAGGCCGCCCACAACCACCTGCAAATCCAGCTCCAGAGTATCCAACACCCTCTTCTAGCCTCTTCAGGTACCTGTGAACACACATGCACACGCACACACACACACACACACACACACACACACACACACACGAGTTTTAAGTTCAGTGATAGATTGTCTCAAAAGATAAGGAGGAAAGTGAAGACCCCTGTCACCGACCTCTGGCCTCCATAGGTGTGGACACACTATGAAAGTGCCCATACACACATTTATACACATATACACCACACACACAATAAAACATGATGTTTTCATTACAATAGAACACTCTGGTAAGAAAGAGAAACAGCAGTATGTTAGGATATATTAAACACATTTTGCAAGAACTGTAATATAAACAAAATGGGATAAAACCTAGAATACTGAAGTCAACAGAGTTGAAAGATCTGGTTGCTCCTAGGTCCTAGACCAGAAGATGTGGGAAATGTAAAGTCTTGGGATGAAAATACCACAAGAAAAGCTTCCGGTGCTGAAAACGAGTCGTAAAAATACATGACTGAGGTGTCCTCCAACTGTCCCTGCCACTTGGAAGGAGAGAGGCCACAGGCAAGAGGACAAAAGACAGCACATTTGAGACCGCTATCTCCCCAAGCGGGGTTGCGTATGGTCGCTGATGAATGGAGCCCACTAGATCCAAACACGGAAGCTACTGGAGGAAACAGTATAAATATGTATAAACAGTATAAACAACATAAATATTCTCAAGCACACGTCAAGAGTCAGCTAGTTAAGGCTTTAAGCAACTTCAGGCTAGAAGTGTCACCCTCCCCTCCCCCTGGAGTCCTGTGTTCTCCTCTGTTGCCTCTTTCCACATGGTCAAGGAGAGAAGGGTCCAGGAGGAAGCTGCTCGGAAATGAGGAGCAAGGATGCAGCAAGCAGTGGCGAAGGGATCTCCTGCTTTATAACGTCTGCTCAGGTGCCTTAGCCCTTAGTGTTGCAGGTCAGCAGCTCCATGGAGGCCTCGGGCTTTCTTTTCGAAGTGTTTGCATCCCGCTCTCTCTGTTGTCTGTATCTGATGATGGATAACCTGACATTTTAGTTCACAGGGCCTCCCTCTGACAGAAGCATGTCTGCTCTGGACCGGAAGGCCCATGAAGCGCTGTGATGGATTTTGTTTATCTTTTTGAGACAGGGCCTCACTCTGTAGTCCAGCCTGGCCGGGGACTCATGGCAACCTTCCCGTCTCAACAGCAGACCCCGCTTTGGTGACAGATGGCACTTTGGTGGTCTCCCATGAGGAGCGGTTAGTCACTCAGACTTACGTGTTGGCTAGCAGTTTTCCTCACTTGTAATGTCTGAGTTTTTGGAATCAAGTTTTGCAAGGTTTCTCAAAATATCATGCTAGGAGTTTATTAATTATATTAATCTCTTTAAAATATCATTTAGATGGTGTTAATTTTTTTTCCTTTGTATGTCTTCCACGTCTGATCCTCATCGTTCTCTTTGATGTCTCTGGAAAGACCTAGTCGGCCTCCCCCTCATCCCACATGGAATTTTCAGGGTTGACTCTGTCCTGTTGCTGAATGTTGGAGCGTGTTCCTCCATCTTTCCATCTGTCATATTCCAGGGCATTACAGCTCACCAGCTTTGGCATGCTAACTCTTCCTAAAGAAAAGATAAATCAAAGCTCACATTCTCTACTACTATTATGTAGCTCTGGCTGGCCTGGAACTCACTGTGTAGCCCAGGTTAGCCTTGAATTCAGTGATCCATCTGCTTCTGCCTCCCGAGTCATGGGATTAAAGATGTGTGCCACCATGCTCCAAAGCATTTTTTTTTAAATATTCACTTGTTTTTCCTTCTTAAAAACACAATTTGGGCTCTCCCTTTCTTGCCCCTTGCAGCCTGTGGCAGGCAGGAGAGCTGGCCCCAGGGTCATGAGGTGGGTGGGAGCTGGCCCAGCCTCTTACTGGCTGCAGCACTTGCTGTGGAGGAGCTGGCCCTGCACCCTGTCTGGGCAGCAAAGTAGAGCTGGCGCTGGTGGTAAAGGCACAAGAGAGCAGGAGAGCTGCCCTGCCCCTTGCCAGCTGGGGCATTGGGTGAGATAGTTGTGGCAGTGCTGGAGAGCGCCCCCTGGTGGTGCAGGCACAGGAGAGCTGGCGGGCTGACCAACTTGAGGCCCAGATCCAGGGTTTTGAATGGGCCCACCCCAACATCTACCCCATCTATGAACTGCTGGAGCACATGAAGAGGCTGGTCCTATAGATGCCACACTGAAGGATCTCCAACAGGACATCTGAGAGGAGTCCCCATGAGGATCCATTATTGATGGATTAGCAGAAGCCGGAGTCCTCGAAGCAGACTGGTGGCTCACCGCAATGAACATTTGCAAGCAAAGCTGTTTGGGCAAAGGGCATACTGTGTGACACACCGTGAACACTGCAGCTCCCACAGCAAGATTTTTTTTCTATCTTATTTTCTTTTGGAGGGAAGGTTCCAAAGGCAGAGGCAGATACAAGGGGACTGGGAGATGAGTGGGAATGGGGTGCATAAAGTGAAATTCATAAAGAATCAATAAAAAGTTAAAACAAAAACCAACAAACCAACCAAACAAACACAATTTAGGTTAGTCCTAAAGGGTTTAAGAATGCTGTGCTGGCTATTTTTATGTCAACTTGACACAGGCTAAAGTAATCATAGAGGAGGGAGCCTCAACTGAAGAAAATGCCTCCTTAAGATTGGATTGTAGGCAAACCTGTAAGGCATTTTCTTAATTATTGGTTGATAGGGGAGGGACCGGCCCATTGTGGGTGATGTCACTCCTGGGCTGATGGTCCTGGGTTCCGTAAGAAAGCAGATTGAGCAAGCCATGAGGAGCAAGCCAGTGAGCAGCACCCCTCCATGGCCTCTGCATCGGCTCCTGCCTCCAGGTTCCCGTCCTGTTTGAGCTCCTGTCCCGGCTCTGATGATGAACTGGGATGTGGGAGTATAAGCCACATAATGAACCCTTTCCTCCCCATGGTGTTGCCTCACAGCAGTAGGAACCCTAACCCAGACAAATGACAAGCCACTCCCCGGCAAATTGGATGGTGTGATTTCAGCTGGTCAGAAAGGAGGACATTACTGAGCACTTTGGGGAGGTGGCTACTTGGATGAGCTGTCCCTTGTATTGGGGCCCTGCCCTGCTGGGAGAGCCTGGTGCCTCCAGCACCGGGGTTGTAGATCCAGGTGCACTGGGGTGTGCCTGTACCAACTGTGTGGAGCAGCCAGGCTGCAGTCCATGAGCAAAAGGCTCCCTGGCAGTGGTTCTCAACCTGCGAGTCGTGACCCCCCCAAAAGACCACCAGAAAACACAGATATTTACATTCCAATTCACAACAGCAGCAAAAATACAGTTATGAAGCAGCAACGGAAAGAATTCTATGGCTGGGGTCACCACACCGTGAGGAGCTATATTAAAGGGTCACAGCATCAGGAAGGCTGAGAACCGCTGGCCAGGAGCCATTCTACTCGCTCTAGCTCAGCCTCGGAGGAGGCAGCTGTTCCGGAATGACGCACTAGGAGGCAGCTCATGGAAACTTCTGTGGGAGTCCAGGGCTGCTCTGCTGTGCAGGCGTCCTAAGAGTGACCACAGGAGACTGGGAAGCATTGGGGAAAGGTTCCTGTCCCCTCCCCACCCCTTGTGGAAGATGCTGGGAAACAGATTGGAAACAGCTGTATATGCCTCAAGCTGGGCTAAGTTAACTGGACCAGGAGGTCAAAGGCCTTCACACTGGGCTTCGGTGGAAACTGTGTGTGACATCAGTGTTCAGCCTGACTGGGTACCATTCGCCAGCTATGGAAAAGGTGAGGGAGGTCTGAGGGCGAAGGTGGTGGCCCGAGGACTGTTTTGAGGTCCTCAGCTGGGGAGGGGATGAGAGAGACAGGTGGGCCCAAGCTACATGATTGCTGCTGCGAGGGTTAGAGTTATTTTCTCACTGATGGCGTCAGGTACCTGACAAAAGGCAACACAAGGAAGGAAGGACTGTTTTGGCTCACGGGTAGGGGATAAGTGTCGTGGAGGGGAAGGCATGGCAGTGGGACCGGCTCCTGTCCACAGTGGTGGTAGGCTACTCACTCACATCGTCGTGGAACAGGAGGCCGAACAGGGGGTGTGCTTGCATTCGGCTCAAGCTTTCTCTTTTTATTCATGGGCTCCAACCCTGGGAATGCAGCTGGTTATCCTCTCAGTTAATATTCTCTGACAACGCTCTCAAGACACACTGTGTTTATTAATCCAATCAAATTGAGGGAATGAGCCGTCACAGACACAGTGGTGGTAGTAAGAGGCAGGTAGCTACAGTAAGGTCACAGCCCAGGACCAGTCACCTCAGCTAGATTTATAACATTTTCTCTCTGGAGAAGAGCTTAGCAGAAGGCAAGGTTCAGGGGGAGCATGGATAATTATAGCTGGTGCCTACCAGGGAAGGTTGTACCTGACCCAGGAGTGTTCTTATAAGTGGACATCTCTACAACTACAATTGAAGAACCAAGGTGCTTATAAAATAGCTCTGGTCATGAGGACTCTCTCCACAATGACTTCAGTGTCTCCACACAGAAGAAAAAAAAAAAAAAAAAAAAACATGCTCCCATCAGAAGGACCTGGAAACAGGGAGAAAATACCAGAGGCCTCGGGGAGAATGGGCAAGAGGAATTTGAAAACAGGATTGTGAGAGATCTAATAAATGCTGGAGGAGGGACAGGGTTGGAAAGTTGGTTTTTGAACAGCACTGCCCTGGAGCACTGAATGTGGTTTGCTTACTCAGACTGTGTAGCACTTCCTCCTAGCAAAGCAAGGAACTTACAGTCACCAAAACCCAGCTCTGACTTCGGGAACTCAAGAGAACAATCACAAATACTCGAGAGAAGGAAAACGAGAAGCAGGTGCTGTTCGCATGCACTGTGGCAGGCCTTTGCACAGAGCTCCCCCTGCCTGAGGCCCCACCCTGGCTCTCTCCCTTTCATGGTTGGGGCGGCTGTTTGATGAATGTCTTGCCTCCATCGTTAGTGACAACCTTATTGAAGGCAAAGGCAGAGGACCATCCTCTACCCGCCACTGCTCCTCTAGGTCCTCTGCCAGACACGAGCTGGGGGCTCTGCAAATGCCCCAAGGATGGCCGTGTGTTTGAGGGTCAGGTTAAGACTGCCCTCCTCAGTAACAGGAGGTAAAGCCTAGCTTCGACGGTGGTGACTTTGAGTCTATGTGACCTGAATTTCTCTGAGTAAAAGCACCCGTCCGTCATTGCTATCGGGGAAGGGAGTGTGTGACCCAGTGTCATGAGAGCTGCATGGGAAGTGTAGTGAGGGCGCTGATCAACTCAGTCCTTGCCCTCACAGCGTGAGGCACTCGGCTCCCTTTGACGTCCTTGAAGTTGCCAAAGGGTTTCAGTTAACTGTGGATCGATGCACAGATGCACTCGGTCAGCTGGGAGGAGCTGGGAGGTGTGAAGATAGCTTTAACCGCATTGCGTGGGCATCCTTCTCTGCCTTCTTTCATGCGAGACTCCAGGCCCGGTGCAACCACATTAGCCGTGGAGATCAATGGCAGTTCTATTTGGGAAGGAAAAGGCCTTGATGGAGTTATAAATGAGAAAAGAAACACAAATGCCATTGGTTAGTGATGTTACAGAGTAACTTGGAGTAGCCAATAGGAAGGTAATATGATGGCTTCCTGTCGTGGTCTAGAGCTGGGGAGACCACTCAGTCAGTAAAGCACTGTCCATGCAAGCATAAGGACCTGAGTTTGATCTTCCAGGACATACGTGAAAAAGCCAGGCACAGAACTCACTATGGGCCTGTAATCACAGCATTGGGAAGATGGAGACAGGAGAATTCTTGGAGTTCTCTGTCAAGCCAGTCCAGTCAATTCCCGAATAGCTCTGGGAATCTCAAAAAATAAGTAGAGAGACAGTGAGGAAGAGACCAGCATTGACACTGGCTTCTGCGCACACACACACACATACTTGGGCCATGCTATCTGCCTCCAAATCTCTACCCCTCCTTTTGTCTTACTCCATGGAACACAGCTGCAATGGCTAAAGGTTCCCTGTTGACATTTCCAGAAGAAAAATCTCTGTTTGCTATGAGGGTGAGCAAAGCGATGGGCTGGAAGGAGCCTGGGGGTTTGTGGAGTGGTATGCAGTTTTCAACTCTTAATTAATAAAAGAAGGTTTTCTTTTCTTGTTTGGGTCATTATTTCAGGTCTGTTACCATCAGCAGAAGCTAGCTGCCAAAGGTCATTGTGAAATATTAAATTGTTGACGTACAAGTGCTCACTGTGTTTATTTAGAAAGGATGTGAGCTGGGCATGGTGGAGCATGCCTTTAATACCCTGGAGGCAGAGGCAGGTGGATCTCTGAATTAAAGGCCAGCTTGTTCTATACAGAGGGTCCCAGGACAATCAGGCCTGTGAGGAAAGACCTTGTCTCATAAAAAGAAAAGAAAAAGAAAAGAAAAGAAAAAAGATCTGCGCTTTGCCATAGGTGATGGGGAGTTGATATGGCTGGAGGAGAAATTATGTGCAGTTTAAGGGAGACAGGAAATTCAGAGATGGCTGAAGTCAGGGGCCTGTCTTTTGGCAGCAGGTGACAGGTGACAGATGCCAGTGAATCCTAATGGATTCACTTCTCTATCCCAAGGCCCATCCATTCGACAAGCAACGCGCTATGGAGACTGCTGCATCTTATGGGGTCCCTCCAGGGCCTGAGGACCTGGACCTGTGTCATCGTGACCGTAGAGTCTTCATTCCTCATGAATGCTCTTTCCCCGGCTCTGCCCTTCTGTTTATGGTCTGGCCCATTTGGATTGTGACTCTTCCTGCTCTACTCCCCAGAGCAGGCTTGCATCCTGACCCTAAAGGGTTGTGGGAAGTAGCCATCTGCCCTGCTGTTCATGCTTAGTGATGCAAAGAAGTAGTAGAATTCTGAAGTAACATTAAAATCCCTTTTCAAGCTTTTGGCTTTTATGTTCTTTGTAAAAAAAAATTATATATATATATATATAATATATATATTTATATATATTTTATGCCTTTTGTCACATATATGTATATATGTATATACATATATATATATATATGTGACAAAAGGCACATGAGTCATAAGAGGATATAAAGCTAACTTTTTTTATTATAGAAAAACACCTCTAAGGTAAATTTGCCATTTTAACCATTTTTACACTTGCAATTCAGCAGCGCTGGTTGAATTCACATTGTTGCCTAATTGTGATCGGGTTTTGTTTGTTTCCTTTAGAGGCAGGGTCTGTGTTTGTAGCTCAGGCTGGCCTGAAACTCTCCACCCAAGCTCTCCACCCTCTGAGAGCTGAATTTGCAGGCCTGTGCCATCATGCCTGGCTTTCCTCACAGGTTGGTTTCTCCTCCCCATCTGGGCCTCGTGCATCCCAGGCTGCTTTGAACTCAGTAGTAGCTGAGGATTGCCTTGAACTTACCTCGCAGCTGGTGAGGTTACAGGAATGTGACCCTACACATGGGCTATTCAACGCTGGGTCCAACCCAGGGCTTTGTGCACGCTGACAAGCCCTCTAGAAACTAAGCCACACCGGAAGCCCTTCTCACAGCAAATGTAGTACGTTTATTAATCATTTGAGAATTTCATGCACACATGCAATGCATTTTGATCCTGCTCCTTCACCCAACTCCTTCTAGATCTATCGCCCTCCCACTCCTGCCCCCTCCCCTTTTAAAATGACTGTTGAATCCAGTTTGTGTTGGATGTGGGGGCCATCCACTGGTGCATGGCCAATAAACTGGGGTCCCCACTCTTAAAGAAAACTGGCTCCCCCCCCCTGCAGCCTTCAACAGCTCTTAAGCTGGGGGTCAGGGCTACTGAGCCCCCTCCCTCCTTCGTGCTGAAGTGTGGACTGACTTCATCTTGTGCAGGCAACCATAGCTGCTGTGAGTTTATAAGTCACTATTTCACCAGAACCTCTGGCTCAGGAAGTCTTCCTGCCCTGCCCCAACCACATCAAATCGTTCTTTCTTGTTGTTTTTTTGTTTTGTTTTGTGAGACAGGGTTTCTCTGTGTAAACATTCCTTGGCTGTCCCAGAACTCTTTCTGTAGACCAGGCTGGCCTCAAACTTAGAGATCCACCTGCCTCTGCCTCCCAAGGGCTGGGATTAGACCTGTGCCACCACTGCCTGGCCACATCAAATTCTTGACAGGCTAGTCTTCCCTTGCCCACTGGTATTTCATTCGCAAGGCTGTAACCTCATTCTTAAAGGAGTTCAGGCGTGTGAATCATATGCTTTTCTCTATTACAGTTTAGGCTGGCCCTCTTCCGGGCATCCCTGGAAGAAGCCGCACTTCTGTGGATGTGTTACAGTGCGTGAAGGTTCGGTGGTGCCCAGCCTGCTGAAGCCTGCCACACAAATGCGATGCAAACACTGCATGACAGACACACACCTCTGCTTCTGTTCAGCCTTTGTCAGATTGTTTGCTGAGTGGTTAGATGCGCAGTTCTTCCTCAAGAAAAGGGAAGAGGATGGCCCAGGATTGGAAATGTTAGCAGGAATGCTGGGAATGCATATGACCTAACAGGAATATTTCTGTGTGCAATGTGGTATCTGGTCTGATCAATATGGTAAGCACATCTCTAGGAAGCAAAGGTCTTATCATTGTTTGAATTCTGCACACCCCACCTCTCCCTATTTTCAAACATTATAAGGAACCACATAAGAATCAGAAACCCAACTTTCAACCACAAAGCAAAGTCGGAGACTGATGACTGATGATTCAGCGCAGTTCCAAGAAAGGGCTAAACAAGCAAGGATGTTTGAGGTTGTGATTCTTGTCTATGAAAAGTCAACCATGCTCTTGCCAGAATCTGATTTTTTTGTGTCACCTAGTTTGATTTTGGGTTGCGGCTTGGAGGGAATGCAGTGACAACAGGCCATTCTTGGATGGGGAAGAGGCTCCTAATTTAATTAGATTTCACCTAATTGAAGAAACCATATGTTTGCTAGGCATGTTCCCCAAAGAGCATCAGCACCCACTGTGCTCTCAGACCAAGGAAAAGCACAGGCTATGGGCTCTAGCCCCAATCCCCAGCCTCTAATCTCCTTCAGTATAGCCAGAGAGAAGTGAGGGACCTAAGCCCAAATATCTCCATCCCCAAGAGACTGAATGGAGTCCTCCTGTGCCCTCTTCCTCTCCCTGTCACAATCCCAAGAGCTTGTGCTTCACAGCCAGGGCAGAACTCTCCACACTCCTGACATCCTCTTAGAACCCTGTCTCACAAAGCAGGGACCAGCTCTCTACAGTGAAGAGATTGCTCTGCCCTCTGCCAGTCGGATGCCAGCTTGCTCAGGTTGGCCTGTCTCTGTGGAGTTGAAGTCCTCAGAAGGAATCAGTCTGCAGTTGACGCACGTGTGGGGAGGCTGTATGTCCTTCCACGGCAGGAGTGAACATCTCTGCCCTGGGCATTTTTTCCTTCAACCACTGTGCATTCCTGCTGTCCTGTCCCTTCCCTGTTGTCAGGGCATATGCCACGATTTCAGTCCGCTCCATTCAATTAGTGGCAGCCCCCAGGCACTTCTGGTTGGGAACTGACAGGAAGCTGGTCAGTTGCCCTTAAAGAACACTCAGAAGCAGAGCCCTTTCCTTACAGCCTCCTTTTGGGGTTGGGATGTACATTTTTGGCTTCTAGCACAGGACATTGTGAGAAGAAGCAGAGAAACTAGATCTTTGGATGGGTTTATGGTGGGGGCAACTGTCCGGAGGAGAGCATGGCTGTGTGGGAAGGGAGTGGCTCTTAGCATCTACAGCTGCTTCAACAAGCCGGAGTTCCCCAGTGCATCGGAGTACCTCCTCCTGTAGGTATCCATGTCTCTGGCTCCGTGTGTCCTTTCAGATGTCAAAAGAGCTTGCTGAGTGGAACAGTTCATTGGAGGAGAGGAGCCAGTGAGGCAGATGTCTTCCCCTGGAGACAGAAGCACAAAGAAAAGATTGGTTTGGGCTGGTGTGAGGGCAGGCCCGGGCGGGGACAGGCGTTTGGGGGAGGTAGTTGTGTTGGCAGAGCCTGTCCTGGCAGTGTTCACACTGAGCTGAGGCAATGGAAGGACTAAATCAGGGGTCTGTAAAGTGGGGTCTGCAGAATGATCCATCAAAACAGAGGGGAAATAGAAACCACATATATTTTTGTTTATAAATGTCTCATACCAATATTTACTAAATATATCCACAAAGGCATGCCACTTCATCCCACAGTCTGATGTACATCATACATAGGCAGGAAGGGAAGGGATCTTGGGAACCCCTGGTCCAGAGGCTTTCATGCATAGGAGGGGGATCTTCCAAATGACTTCTGTCCCAGGCCATCAACAGGTGGATTATACAGTCTGATTCTGCTGAAGCTGTTCTCATAAGAGGGGTGGGCAGTTTGGAAAGACCCCTGCAAAGGCCCAGAGACAGATCATAATATAAACAGCAGACTGAGAAAAAAATAGCAGAGCTAACGGGTTTCTAGGAGATATGTGGGACCCCTTTGTTAAGATCAAAGTCTGGCCTTTCCGATAGTCTCCAAGTTCAGTACAAGATGTCAGACTCCCTTTCTCAGCTGGGTTTCCTCTCTGCCTGATCATGGGGATTCCACCCTTTGCTAATGAGGCATCTCAGTACTACAGAGATGCCAATCAAACACATTCGTCCTTAACATCTCTCCCACTGCCCAAGGTTCTTAAGCCCCTGTTTCACATGAAATAAACAGGCCAGCATCATCTGTTCCATCAACGATCATCTGATCCTCATCATTTATTCTGGGGAAGGAAGGGCTCTCTTTCTCCTCTAAGAAAACATTGCTGGAACCCTGAGGCCTGCCTGACTTCTGGTCAGTCAGCCACATGCTGCTGGCTGCCCCGAGCTTTTGCCACTCACCATGGTGTCAGCACGTATCACTGCCGCCATCTTTCTAACACCGTTCTGCCTATCACAGGGCTCATCTGTGGGAGCAAACAGCCAGCTGTTTCCAAAGTAGCCATTTTGTCTGCTGGGACAAAACTGGGCTCTCATTTCTGCCTCTCTTGGTTTCAGAGCTCTGAGTGAACCTCCATTACTGACTTGCCCAGGCCTGGCTTGGGTTTTGTAGTCCTGAGTTCCTTTGACCCTGAGCTTCACCCTTTTCCACCTCAGAGCCTGCATTTCAGGTTTCGTGCTTTGGGCCAGAGCTTCCTGGGAGAACCTGACAAAGCCCAGGCTCCTGTCAGATACAGAAAAACAGAGATACCCCTGCTTTTTCTCTTCTACCTCCCCTGTCCACAGAATTCAGGCATTGTGTATACTAGACATGTGCTCTACCATAGAGCCCTGTCCTTAGCCATGGAAATCTTCTTTGAGGTTCTTACTTAAGAATAAAAGGCAAAATGTTGGTTGACATCATTAGAGAATACAGCCCATCTGCTTGCCATGGCTAAAGTGGCTGCATTGGTCCCAGAGTTGAAATGCATATAAAAACACTGTGGAAAAGTCCAAGAAAAGACTTTAGAATACTGCACGGTGTGTTGTGCAGGCTGGGAATAGGCTTGGGCATAAGTTGCTAACTTATTTCATCTTGTCTTTGCCTTATGTCTTAGGGTTTCTGTTGCTGTGCTAAAACACCATGTCCACCCATAAGCAACTTGGGGAGCAAAGGGTCTCCAGCTTGTAGTCAGTCATCCAGAAAAGTCGGGGCAGGAACTTGAAGGCAGGAGCTAATGTACAGCTCACAAGAAGTGCTGCTTGTTGGATTAATTCTCATGGCTTGCTCCACCTGCTTTCTTATGGCAGCCAGGATCACCAGCTCTGGGGTAGCACTGCCCACAGTGGGTAAGGAGGCCCACCCACATCAATTATAAATCAAGAAAATGCCCCACAGAGTTGTCTATAGGTCACGCTTATGAAACCATTAAGAGTCCCTTTTTCTAGATGTGTCTAGGTTTCTGTCAGGGTGACAAAAACTAACCTGGGCCCCTGTTCCTTCCATGTCTTGCTGTTGACAGGCCCATTCTTGAGCAGAGCCATGGCAATCCACAATTGTTGAGACGATGCCCAGAAGGTGCCTAGAAGATGCCACGCTTCCTGATGATGTTTGTGAAGTCCTGCCTACCAACATAATGACGTATTCACAACCCATCCCATGGTGAGGACCCCCAGTATGCTGTCCACCCTGGCTGGAGTTTAAAGCTGAAGACTGCTATGTAAGACCCATCATTCCTTCTCTTGACAAGCTGCCACAATGAAGCCAAAGGGAGAACAATGACACAGCATTCAGTAATGTGGTTAAGAAACACCTTTAAAACATAGTGGGGGCTTTACGACACTTTATACTGAAATGTCAGGGGACACAGGAAATCTTGGCTCAGAAGTTCACTGACCATCTCAGGGACAAGACCTTGGTAGCCATGGGATTTACAGATGTGTCTTGTTAACATGAAGGGCAAATGTCCCTAATTTGCTGACCTCTGCTGACGATGACTGTTACAAGTGTATTATATAGAGGGAATGGACACACACACACACACACACACACACACACACACACACACACACGTGTGTGTGTGAAAACTGGAGGTTGTCTGTCATCTTCCTCAATTGCTCTCATCTCAGATTTTGAGGCGTGGTTAACACTGAGCCTGCATGGAGCTGATTTGTCTAGGCTGGCTGGCGAGCAAGCCCCAGCTATCCTCCTGCCTCTGCGTCAGCAGCACCGGGGTTACAGGGAACACCACCCCTGGCTTTTTATGTGGCCCAGGGTCAGGGTATGTGCTCATGCTTTCAGAAAGTGCTTTTACATCTGCACTATCTCCCCAGCCCCAAAAGTATACTTAAAAAAAAAAAAACAACAACATTGTATTGATTCTTTGTGGATTTCACATCATGCACACCAAACCCACTCATCTCCCTGTCCATCCATATCACCCACCCTCCATCAACCCCCCCAAAGAAAACAAAACAAATAAACAAACAAAAAAATGTGACACACCCATGGAAGCTGTGATGTGTCCCACAGTATACCCTTTTGCCCAAACTTAGCTTTACTTGCAAATGGTTATTGTAACAAGTCATTGGTTTGTTTCGAGGCTTTTGGCTTCTGCTACACCGTCAACACTGGAACCTTGCTGGGACTACTCTTGGTTTCCTGTTGTTGCCCTGTGTCATGGAGATCCTGTAGCCTTGGCTCTGCAGGACTGGCCCATTTACCAGATCCAGAAGTTCATAGATGGGGTATCTATCAGGGTGGATGAACTGAAAGCCCTGGATCTGGGCCTGGGTGGTAGCTGAGTTGGTCAGCCCACCAGCTCCCCTGTGCTACACCACCAGGGCCAGCTCTCCTGCTTTGTTCCTGGTGGCATGTATGTGTGCTCTCGTGTGCACACGAGTGCAGTTCTCCGAAGTGCTGCAGCCAGTGAGGGGCCCAGGCTAGCTCTGCACAGTCTTCAGATGTCAACATGGTTCCAGGAAGCAGTCCAGACTGGACATGTTCACACTGAAAGCATACTTTTTATAGTCTTTTAGGTTTACTGTCTCAATTTAAAAATAGTCTATGTATTAAAAATAATGGCAAGAACAAAAATTGTTTTCCTGAGCACGTCACATTTACAAAATTGGGAGGTGTTATTTAAACAGAATTATAATTCAGTAAGTGCAAAGACAGAGTTCTGTTTATCTTTGTACAGTGTATCTTCTTAGGAAACAAATAACAACAGCCAGGGGGCCTGAGGAGATGGCTCACCAGTCAAGAGTTCTTGTTCTTGCTAAGATCCAGGTTCTAGTCCCAGCACCTACATGGTGGCTCACAACACCCAGAGCTCCAGCTCCAAGGGATTCAATGCCCTCTTCTGACCTCCTCAGGCACCAGGCTCACAGGTATGCACAGACATCCATGGGAGCAAACATTCATACACATAAAATAAATAAATCTTAAAAAAAAAACCCACAGTAGCCATTAGAACCAACTGTTGCTATTAATAGAACTTAGAAATACGCGTTTTAATCTCATTAACTATTAAACTAGGGATCTGAAAACTAGTTTAATCACGGCTCTTTCACCAAGCAGATCATGGATGATTTAAAAAGAAAAAGATGGCACATATCATTCATTAAAAAGAAAATAATTTTCTGGTGTCGGGGCCCATGACATCAATCCCAGCACTCTGGAGGCAGGCAGAGGAAGGTCTACACACCAAATTCCAGACCAGTCAGGGCTGCAGAGTGAGACCCTGTCTTTTTTTTAATTATTTGTTCATCTTTATCACATCTTTTAACACTTTTTAGTGCGCAGTGTAATGTGTGCATCATATTTAAGTAAGTAGATTGCAAGTATCAGGCTGCGAAGCAGAAAGAATAAAATTTGATGCTTAAATGAGACAGCTGTGAAACGCGTTAAGACACATAGTAGCAACAACTCGGTGAAAGAGACACAAGCCAAGGATGGCTCCCAAAGTGTCTTTTGGCGATGTCACGGGTCAAGACTAGAAGTGCAGGCAGCCTGGGAGCCTCTGATTGAGATGCTCCCTACTGTGAGCACCTGCTCCCCTGGAGAGTTCTGGACCTAAGGTGGGGTTCAGTTGCTACCAGCAGGCAGGAGGCTGTCAAAACCACGGGGGTGGGCCTGGATCCTCTGAGTGAGCTCCTGGAATGACCCAGGGAGCAGGAACCAGGGCATAGAGGCTGAGAAACCGGTCACCCCAGCCTGTGGAAACCAGCGTGCCTGTGCGAGGGCAGCAGGCACCGGGTGCTAACTTCGGAGCTGGGTTCCAGGAAGGAAGGCGTGGTCAGCCGGCTCCAGGGCTGGAAGAGGTGAGCAAGGGTGCACAGAAAGCTCCCTCTGGCCTTGGCAACTCGGAGGTCATTTCGGACTTTGAGGGGCGGGCACGCGCGCGCCCGTGTGTGTTGCAAGGGAGTGTGTGTGTGTGTATGCACACGCGCCCGTGTGTGTTGGGAGGGGCGGGAAGGTGATTCAAGGGACCCAACCGACACCTGGAGAAAACCAATACTTGCTGGTCAGTTTAGCTACCGAGAGAGTAAGTGTCCTAGAGCAGACCGAGCCTCTAGAATCGCGTTTTGGGGGACGGTCCTGGTGGGGAGGGGAGGAGGAGGTGGGCAAACACCTTGGGGCGCGGCGTTACAACCAGGCTGATGGCAGTGAGGCACAGAGCTGGTACCCTGCTGGCATCTGAGCCCGGACTGTGCCGTGGCCCCGCGGAGCCAGCTCGCTTCCGGCCGAGGACGGGGCGGCCGCCGCGCCCGGGTTCTTAGGTTTCCTGCTGGCAGCGAGGCCCAGCGCCTCGGGCAGCTGCGGGTCCTCCAGGTAGTGCGCGATCCCGCCGCGCGGGCCGCCCGGGCCCTGCCGCCCCGCGCTCAGCTCGGTCCCCCGCCGGCCGCGGCCTCCGCCGGGTGGGCACGGGCGGCGAGCGCGGCCTGCTCGGGTCCGGCCCCGCGCGCCCCGCCTGGCGCCGCACCTGCGCCCCAGCCCGGCAGCCGCCCCCTCCATGGCCCTGCCCTCCGGACCCGGTGAGTGCGCGCGATGCTGCGGGGCTGACCTTGGGCCCGCGCCCCGCGTCCAGCCCCCTGTGTGCTCCGCGGCGCCCACCCCCCAGAGCTTGTTCCCCGTCCCCGTGCCGCTTTTTTGCCTACACAGCGGTGGCCTGGGCTCCAGAGGCCTCCCGTGAGCCTGCAACGTCCCCGTTCCCTGGCTTAGATCAGATTCGCAATATTTAGGGAGATTAAAGGACCCGGGACACGCTGGCTTTAGAGCCCGGGACAAGTTTCTAGGTGCCGGAGACCCGCGGGATGTGTTCGGCGGGGGTGGACTTCTGGCAGGAGGCAGAGGTACAGGAGGGATGGGAGGGTGGTGCGCTCTCTGCGGCTCCCTTTCTTACCTCCGCTGTTACTGGGCAAGGGAGGGGGGCAGCCTTGTGCCCTAGTAGGTTGGTTCCGCCCTTGAACTTCCTGCGTCTGCCCTGCGAGCGGATCTGCTAATGGCTGGCTGGTCTAGGCTGGCACAGGCCTGTGATGTAGGAGATGTTTCCTAACTATTGTGTTCCCAAACTGTGTTAGCTGGAAAGCTTCTTGGTGAGAAATAAGCAAAGTTACCGAGTTAAAAAAAAAAAAAAAAAAAAAAAAAAAAAAGCTGACAGTTCATCGTGGTCCTGAGCAGCTGAGTGCAGAGCTGAAGCCCTCCGAGAAGATAGGCTTCCCCCGGAGACAGAGTCAGAGCTGAGGGTCGGTGGGGCCCAGGCAGACAGAGCCTCAGTCCGCTCAGTATCATCTGCTCCACCTCTGAGTGTCCACTGCAGGCCTGGCCGTTTTGGACCGTCCAGGTTGCAACTTGGAGGGACTTGTCTTGCTGCGAAGATGCGGTAGGGTTGGTGGGAGACTGTCTGACCTTCCGGGCCTGTTCATCCTCTGTGCAGCCTCGGACCTGAAATCCTGGAGGCAGGTGAGCAGGCTCTCGCCTGCATCGCGTCCTGTGAGAGAAAATGTTTGCTTTTCCTCTTTCTACTCTTGCCGGGTCGCTCTTCAGATGGCGTCTGTGTCATTGGACAAGTGAAACGTGGGCTTAGAATTAATCGGGAATATACTCTTCTCCCCCTAAAGCAGTTCAGTGGCCTGGTTCTGCCGCTAAGAATATTAATCTCTATTCCCTGCACGTGCGGACTGCAGCTCTGGGACAAGAGACAATGGCTCTGTCCTTTAGTGCACAGTGCGAGCACTGAGAAGTAGCCACGACAGAGGGGATGGCTTTCCCCCTTCTGACCTGGCTTCCCATCTGAACATGGCTCCTGTCTTCCTGTGCCCAGGTAGGAACTTGGGAGAGCTCCGCCGAGGGGCTTGATAAGGGTCAAATAAAAGGAGTCAGAGTCTGTGAAGCTTCACTCGTCCCTGCTGGGCTCTCTTGTGTCGGCTGTCAGGATGATGATGAAGAGAGTGGTGCTGACGGATAATACCTCCAAAACACATATGCTGAGCTAGGGATGAGTCTAAGCGCTTCTCGTGTGCTGGCTGATTAATCATGGCATCTCACGGCATTGCTATTTTTACTGCGCTTCTTTTATAGGGGACAAAAAGGCCACGGAAAGTTTCATCATCTGCCCAGGGCCATATAAATAAGTGGCGGAACAGGAATCAAAGCCGGATAGTCTGGCTTGAGTCCATGTTCTTCACCATACCCACAGCTGACTGTTGAGCTCACCACAGAGAGAATACCTCTCATTCATTGTCTTATGTAAACACTCACCGTGTGTGTGTGTGTGTGTGTGTGTGTGTGTGTGTACCTTAGCGCTGGGATCTAATCCCAGATGGTGTGTGTGGAGGTGATAGTTAGCAGGTGCTCAGCGCCTGTCACCTCTCAGAAACGAGAAGGCAATGGGCCCCTCTAGGCAGCCTGTACCTTGCTTTGAGACAGCAGAGTGCCGTGTTTCATGAGGAGACGTAATTTGATTCCAGCCTTTGCTGCCATGTAGGGATAATTAGGTGAGAAGAGTGAACACAGGCTGGTCTCTGGAGTGGGAGATGTAGGCCTTGGGTCTTCATCCTGAAATCCGTTCAGGGGGCTCAGGAAGGAGGTGAGGAAGCTGGGGAGGGACAGAGCTTGCTGCTCAAGCCTGAGGACCTGAGTTCAGATTCCTGAAACCTACATAAAAACCGGATGCGTCAGTTACTTGTGAGCCCAGCACCAGGAGGACAAGACAGGTTGGTCCTAGGGGCTCATGGCCAGTCTAGCTGAACAGTGACCATCTCAGTAAGGAGACCTTGACTCAGAAAGGTAAGGTGAAGAGCAATGGGGGAATGGAATCAACCTCTGATCTCCACGCATTCAGGTGAGTGCACATGAACAGATGTATACCACACACACACACCACATACACACACACACACGCACACACACACTCTCTCTCTCTCACACACACACACACACACACACACACCACACACGAACACACTCACACACTGAGGCTGTGAGCACGGGATAAGCACCTGTCAGTGTAGTGAGGCATGCGGGGCACAGGGAACAGCAATATGCCAGTCTCAAGGTAGACCCTGAGACCCTGAACATCTCTGGTCCTCCTGAGACAGAGCTGTCCCTGTTCAATTAACTCTAAAGGAGCGTTCATTGCCCTGCCCTTGTCACTGGGGCAGAGCGCCCTCTCTGCTCTGTCTAGACCTGGTGGAGTTGACCCTCGCACCCTTAGCTTGGCCCCGGGATGGCAGCTTTCTCTAGATTGGAAACTGAAGACCAAGTGGAGGGCGTTTCCCAGCTCTGACACCATGGGCTATTAATAGGTGTTTTTTCCCATGATGGAGTTGCCATTGAAGTGTGTAAAGTAGCTTTACCGCGAGACGTATCTGCTAGTAGAGACAGTGTGGGAATCCCTAGAAGAGAAAACAGTGTTTGTTGGAGCATACAGACGCACTTTGTTTAGATCAAGGCCCTCCAGAATCCCATTACAGATAAAGTTACCTGCTGTATTGGACCTAGAGCCGTGGTCCAGGATGCTCTAAGCACTTTTGTCACCTATTGTCCCTCCCCAAAATGCCAGAGTTGTTCCACTTGCCTTTTGACAGAACAAATGTGTTCTGTGTGTGTGTGTCTCCAAAGGCCAGAGGGTGTCAGAGCTAGGGTTTTAGGTGGTTGCTTGGTGTCCATCCTGGGGCTGAACTCAAGTTCTCAGGAAGAGCCAGCAACACTCTTAACCACTGAGCTTCCCCTTCCCCCATGCTATAAGCACGTTGAATCATTTATTTATGTAATCATTTATTTAATGAATAAACATTGCCCTCCTTCCAGGTTGTGTGAAGCCTGCTGATTGTACTGTTTATGAGACAGTTGTGTGGACAGGTGGACTGTAATCTCCGGCTTGCTGAAGCCCAGCAGCGGGTCATGTGTCTGCACTGTAATCCTGCTCTGCCCTCACAGGCGTTACAATGTGGGCACAGCAAGGCACAGCCTTCTCAATTGGACACGAGGAGGTGACTCAGGTCCAGGATAGGGCTACAGCTAGCCTCCTGGTAAACAACTGACCTGTCCTTTCTGGATTCCTCTCCCCAGGATTTCAACAGTGCAGTAGAAATAGCCATCTTACTCAGGAGAACTTCCTAGAGCCACAGTTTGTCGAAGTCACTAGAAGGCTGTGTGCCTCTCTCCAGAGCCTCCCTACTCTCCTAACAGGCTGAGGACAGGGCATACAGAGCTTTGTGTCTGTGTTGTCCTGTGCGGGTCACTTGAGAAAGGACAGTGATAGAAGCCAGTGTGCGCTTTGGGAAGATCCTGTGAGTAGCAGCCAGAAGGGGAGGACGGGTGAGCTCTGTTGGGCCAGGTGGGGAGTGCTCTGTCTGTGAGTGCGCTACCTGTACATTCAAGTGCAGTCCAGTGTGTACTGAAGGGAGTCTGGCAGAGCTTGTCAGGTTGTCCAGTCACCTGTGATTGTGTGTGAGTGTGTGTGGCAGCTTCTTCTGCTCCTCCTTCCTCTTCCTCTCCCTTCCCCTCCCCCCTCCTTCTTCAAGACATGGTTTCTCTGTGTAGCCCTGGTGTCCTGGAACTTGCTCTGTAGACCAGGCTGGCCTGGAACTCAGAGAATCACCTGCCTCTGCCTCCCCACTGCTGGGATCAAAGATGTGCACCACTATGCTTCCTTTAGTGAAGAAAGGAAAGAAAGAGTAGGTTACCCTACTCTTACGCCTTTTCATCTCAGTTGCCTGCCCTTCTGCTGCTGCCTTTACGTTGGGACTGCCCCTTATTTTGGGCTTTGTTCTTTCCTGGCCAAGGAGGAAGCATCTCATAGTCCTTTCCTCTTTTTTGAGGGGGAGGGGAAGGAGGCGGCAGTGTTGGGCTCTGGGTTTTCTGTAGACTTTCGGGGTGTCTTGGGGAGGGTTGTTTTGCATGAGGGGGCTCCTGAGAGGTGGCAGAGCAGCCCCCCCCCACTGTAGATGAATCCCCTTGATGAGGTAAGCCCTATTGTCCCATCAGTCCTAAACTGCGGTTCATACCGGAAGCAGCCGGGTGATTGTATCACCAGTCCCTGCTCAGCTTTCAGAGGAGCCTGGGTGTTGCAGGGAGGGCAGCTTATCTTGTGTGGTTGCCCAGGAGGGCAGCGGTGCTGGCTGCTTTAATTTCTTCTGGTGAAGGCTGGGAGCAGGGCCAGGACGTGGTGTTCAGAATCCTACATCCATTTTGCCTCGGATAACTGGTGTTACCTGAGGCCATAAGGGCTTTTTGGAAATTTTCCACTTGCATTTCGTATTCGCAGGAGAATTTCCAGCCCAGACTTTTCCTGCTCACAGATATGCAAAGCAGAGACCTCCCACCCCAGCCGCAGCAGGGAGGACTCAGCTAGCTGCTCCCGGCACTGACTCAGCTCAGGCAGCACATCGCCTGTGTGGCATCCTCAGGACCATTTATGGAGACACCAGGTTCAGGTCTGTGACATGGGTTCTGCATTGAGGTTCTGGCAGGAGGAGGGAACAGGCTTACTAGTGTAAGGCAGGATTTTGGTGGCAGCTTTGGGCTTCCTTTCTGGAGGGGCCACGGTGCCGTGCAAAGTTGCTTTTGTTGAAACTGGTGGCATTTTTTAGCTCTTTCTAACTCTGGGAGAATTGTTCACACTCATTAGAGGGTGTTGTGCTTAACAAGATAAGCTGTTATCATTAGCTGACTGATGCTGGCAAATTCACAGTTAAGCCTTACAAGCCTGCTGGCTTCAGTTGGCAAATGGTCCAAAGCCAAGCATGATGGGGCAGCTGGAGCTGAACTCTACTTGGCATCCACAGAGTGGGCTTTCCTTGGCAAGAGTGGCCTGGCAGGTGCTAGTGCTTTGAGAGGGGAGGGATGGCAGGTGTCTGTCCAGGGTGGCCAGAGGGCAGCAGATGTGCTGCAGGTTTGAGGCCCGCTGAGGTCCATTTGCATGACGGCCCAGATGAAGCAAAGTCCTCACCAGTTATGTGGGACATACATTATAATCCTTCAGCTGCTTCATGCATGTTTTGAAAAGAAAAGGGTCTCAGTGGGAGGAGGGAGGAAGATGGAGGGAGGAAGAGACAACTTGCGTGTGCAAAACTGACCAAAGTATGTCAGGCACATGTATGAAGATAATATGATGAAACTGTTATTTTACACAGTGAATGTAAGCTAATGAAGTTTAAGAGAGAAAAGGACCCAGTTGGGAGGCCCTGTTCTATGAGCCTGGGAGCTGGTGGACCTGGATGGAAGCTGGGGGATGCAGTCTCCCCCATCATTGCTCTCAAGCTCTGCCTAACCAGGAGTGTGTATCAACTTCTCGTGGGGAAGTCTGAGGAAGGCAGGTTCAAGCCAAGGGAAAGGGGAGGGTTGTGTGAGGAAGATGCAGGATGAAGGCTACGTTTGGTTGACTTGCATTAGAAAGCAGTGCTTCCGGGACGGAGATGGGGGGTTGTGCTGTTCCAGATGTCCCGTCCTGAGGGCTTCTGGAGTGGTGTGTGTGGCTCAGGTTAGAAGTGCTTGCTGGGCAGCAGGGGTGGCTTCCACGCAGGATAAGAGCTGGGTAGAGAGGGCTCAGTGAGGCAAACCCATCTGAGAGGGCATCTTTCTGTGTGAGTCAGGCAGGAGAGGGCGGGATGGTCAGATCCCGGAGGAAGAAGTTTGACTTAGTTTCTCTCATGGAGGCTTAAGTCCACCATTTTCTTCCTATTAGCTTAGAATCTTAAAATGAAATTAGCCAGGTGTAGTGGTGCACACATTTAATCCAGCACTCACGAGGCACAGGCAGGGGGATATTTGTGAGTTAAAGATCAGCTTGGTCTACATAGCAAAACCCAGGTCAGGCAAGGCTACACAGTGAAACCCTGTCTCTCTCTCTTTCTCTCTCTCTCTCTCTCTCTCTCTCTCTCTCTCTCTCACACACACACACACACACACAATGAAAACAGAAAATAAAATTATAGTAGCATTTATTATTGAAATAAGATATTCCTGCTGAGTATAGCAGCTTATTATACATTATAATCCCAGAGCTCAGGAAGCTGAGGCAGGAGGATTGCTGTGAGTTTAAGGCCCATTTGGACTAGAGTGAATAACAGATTGCTTGGGCTATATAGAAAGATTCTATCTTAAACAAAAACAAACCAAAGCAGCACAAACCAAAGCAGCTATCCCTGCCATCTGTGTCATTTTGAGTGTGTAGCACTCCCATGGCCTTGATCATATGGGAATCCATTTTTATATCATTGTAATCGAAGCATAGCACAACTTTATGTATTAATTCTGTGTTTGTTTTTTTCAAGACAGGGTCTCTCTGTGTAGCCCTGGTTTTCCTGGAACTCAGTCTGTAGACCAGGTTGGCCTTGAACTTGAGGCCTCCTAAGCACTACTGTTAAAGTCATGTGCCATCACCCAGTATGTGTCAATTCTCCGTTTACTATTATTTCTCACGTTTTTAAAAATGTGGCCACACCGTCCTAATACTGTTTGCTTCTTAGCAGTCTTTCTCAAGCGGGCATCTAATTTTGACATTTAAAAGGTCTTTGCATAAACCATGCAGATAAATGTCTCTACACTGTTTCCTCGGGTCAGATTATCTTCTTAGTGGTTTCGGGAAGGTCCACCTGGCCCGACAGTCCTGCATCTGCTGTGGGTTCATTCGCCAGGGTCTCTCTGTGTCTGCTTCTGGCTGTGATGACACTGCATTTGACCAATGGAGTTGGGGAACAGGGCTCCACTTTCTTCCCATCTGCCTGATTCTCTCTACTGCCCTAGCCTCTCTCCCCCATCACTGTCCTCCTAAGCCCACAGCTTCCCACACAACCAGCCCTGTTCCTCTCCCTCCTTGGAGGGACCAGGCTTCTGCTTGTTCCTGGCTAATGTGCTGTCCCTAGCTGTTCCCTGGACCCACACATGGTTGGGTGCTGAGGTGGCCTTTCCTCATCCTTACCCTGTCATCTTTAGAGTGAGAGGCTCAGGACAGGCATGTCCCTGCGGTGTGGGGGGAGGGGAGAGTTGGTTTCAGAGTCAAGACCACAGACATGGCTCTGACTGCCCATTACCAATCTGCTTTCTTCCTTCCTGTGTGTGTCATGAATTAGCCCCACATGCCACAGAGAAGGCCAGCTCACTGAGCCTCGGGCACAGGAAACTTCCCAACCACCTAGAATTATGCCACTTAGAATAAGAGGGCCTTAGAGACCATTTACACTGTCCCTTAATCTCACAGGTGAGAAAATTTCGAGGCCTGGGAGCGTCTGAGCCAAGATGGCCAAATGAGCCCTGCCTTTGTAATTGCTTCCTGTCCTTGACAGACGGCAGTAAGGACCATCCTGCCTTCATCTAGGCTGACTAACAAAACCACTGTCTCTTAAAACAGCCTTAAAGGAATAGGTGGGTGGGCGCCTACCCACCTTGTCCTGCTCCTAGAGAAGGCATCTGGGCTGTTGACAAGGTTTATTTACCCAGTATGTGCTTAGGGAGGGAGAGAGGGAGGAAGGGAGAGAGGGAGGGAGGGAGAAAGGGAGGGAGGGAGGGAGGAGGAACCAGGTGATTAGGGCCCTTCCATGTAAAGAGAAGGATGGGGAAAGCTTTTTTGAGGAAGTGCGTTTTCAGCTGCATAAAGAATGTTACTGTTCAAAGCCTTTAATGTATTTGCTGTGTCCTGGAAGTTCTGGAAGGTTGGGGGGGACCTTGGGATTGTGGGCGCTCCTGGCTTTCCCAAGGCTCTGCTATTCCCTTGTGGGGCCGAAGTTCACTATTGGCCCTGCGTGTACCCCCCTTCACACGTGGACAGGGGTGGTGCTGCTGGCCCCTGGCAGTCTGGAGAAGGTTTTTTTCTGAGCCCTCTCTTGACCCTCTCAATTCTGGAAGTGAAGTTAGGAGGGTGGGGCCGCCGGACCCCCAGGCAGGAGAAACGGAAGAGCCTAGATGATCAGTTGTTCTTTGACCTCTGAGCATTTGAGGTATGGAATGTGAGCAGTCCTGGGTGCTTCACGCCCAGTTACTTAGGAAGCTGGTTATGAAATCTGGTCTGCTGGGCTCGTTCTGAGAATCCATCACCACAGCTGACCAAGGACCAGGCCCCAGGTCAGGGGCCTTCTGTCCTTCACCCTGGGGACTCGGGACATCTACAGAGCCAGGAAGCTTACATTTGTTCTTTCTTTGTCAGCCGAGATGCCGCGCCAGTTCCCCAAGCTGAACATGTCCGATCTGGACGAGCACGTCCGGCTGTTGGCGGAGAAGGTGTTCGCTAAGGTTCTCCGAGAAGAGGACAGCAAAGATGTCATGTCCCTGTTCACCGTCCCCGAGGACTGTCCCATCGGGCAGAAGGAAGCCAAGGAGAGGGAGCTTCAGAAGGAGCTGGCAGAGCAGAAGTCTGTGGAGACAGCTAAAAGGTTTGTTCCCATGACCGGCTCTCATGTGTATAGTCTTGTGTGACCTGAGCTGAAACACGGGACGGAGCTGACCCGTTCCTGGGTCTTTGAAGTTTCTTAAACAGGGACATTTAACTCACTAAGTGTTTATTGAAAGGTACCTTGCTTCCTTTACCTGCTTGAAAAGACCAAAAGCCACCACCGTTGTGCTGTTTGTGTGTGTATTTGTGTATATTCATGTGCATGCAAGTACGTGTGTGTGTGTGTGTGTGTGTGTGGTGTGTGTGTGTGTGTGTGTGTGTGTCGGGGGTGGGGCACATGGACATGTGTGCCCTACAAGTGGAGGCCAGAAGTCAGCCTCAGGTTTGTGCCTCAGAAGCCGTCATCCTTGTTCTGAAACCTTTATTTTACTCTAATTTTAGATTATGTGTAGACATGGGTGTCCACGTGTGGATATGTACACGTGTGAGGGCGGGTGCCTGAGGAGCCTGTCTCGTCCCCTGGAGCAGTTGTGAGCCTCTTGAAGGGGCATGGGTCCTCCGGAAGAGCAGTATGTAGTTCTAATTGATGAGCCATTTCTTCAGCCCCAACATCGTGTGTGTGTGTGTGTGTGTGTGTGTGTGTGTGTGTGTGTGTGTGTGT
>NW_026596088.1:16213912-16245622 GCF_907164565.1 Psammomys obesus | reverse complement strand
TGTGTGTGTGTGTGTGTGTGTGTGTGTGTGTGTGTGTGTGTGTGTGTACACAGGTGCTTGAGAAGGCCATAAGAGGGTATTAATTGGCTCCCTTGGATATGGAGGTACAGGCGGTTATGAACTGCTCGAGTCAAGTCGTCTGGAAGAGCAGTGCAAGATTTTAACTGCTAGAACATGGCTCCAGCCCCTCCTTGCTCTTTGGGGGGGGTCTCTCACCGGGACCTGGGGCTCTCTGATTAAGGTAAACTGGCTGCCCAGTGGACTCCTGCCTATCTCTGTCTCCCATGCCCTGGGATTGTAAACCCACCACTAGGCCCCCCTGCTTTCATGGGTCGCGGGGACAGAGCTCACAAGTTCGTGATTGTGCAGGGGGCACTTTACTGACCGGGCATCTCCTGGGCTCTCCTGCTTTTGTGACACTTCATTCGGGAATTTGCTTTTGTCTTCCTGCTGGCGTGTCACTGTGCCCAGCACTGGGCCGGGACTATGGCTGTCACAATGCACACTGTAGATAAAGTCTCTGCTCCGTGCAGCTTACCCTGGGTGGGGACAAGAATTAAGTAACTGTACAAATTAATAAAGGAATGACAGGTTATGATAAGGATGGCTGTTTGACCCCCAAACAGAGGCCACCCAAATACTGGAAGTAGGATTTTATGAGAGGAATTAGTTACACGACTCATGGAGATCTGAGAAGACGAAAATGTGGGAGAGCTTTCCCACCTCTAGGTGAGGCAGATTAGAATGATGTGCCCTGGCTGCATCGGGGGCTGGGCCCCCTGGGAAACTCGGCCTCAGCTGAGAGACAAGGGGTGGGATTCTGTCCCTGGCTTTACCCTTCCTGAACCCTCTGGGTTCTCACAGTCTCTGCCATTGGCCCAATTTAGCTCAGAAGCCAGCTGACAGCCTGGAAAAAAGAGAAGAGGGTATGGACCAGACTGGGGACAAATGGGCTCAAGACCATGATATAGATGAATAAGGAAGTGTGTGTGTCAGAAGTGGGCAAGAGTGAGAACGAAGGCGCACTGTTGAGAATGGGGTAGGGGAGAATGGTTTTTGTTGATGCGTCAAGGCCAACTGTGGGTTGGGCCATGTGGCAGCCTGACAGGCAGACAGGTCAACCAGCTGTGGCCCCTAACACCTTCAAGGTTGCCCGTGCAGTCAGAGGGAATAGTCCTCTGCCCCGTGACTGAAGGCGAGCAGGGTCCCATCAGGCTAGCCTTGTGCTCCGAGTAAACAGCATGGGTCCTAGGGAAGAGCTAAGGGGAAATGTCCCATCCATTCTTACTTTCCTGGGCAAGAAGAATTAAAGGGGAATAAAGCGTGCAGGGTGACTCTGGCAGGGCTGTTAGTGGGGTCCCTGTCTGCCCTGCCAACTTTTAATGCCTTGGAACTGAGAACCCTCCTTGAACACTACTCTGGGATGGAACTCTCACAGGGTCCTCATTTTACTCTTTACTTTTATTTTGGAGGCAGGGTCTCATGTAGCTCAAGCTGGCTGTGAACTCTTGATCCTCCTGCCTCCACTTCCTAAGTTCTGATGTTGCAGGCACGGGCCTCTGTGCCTGTTTTCGGTGGTACTGGTGAGGGAACGGAACCCAAGGTTTTCTGAATGTGACGCAAGCCTTGCACTGGCTGAGACTGACCCAGGGGTCCCCCCCCCTTAAGCCCCACCTTCCTTTTTTCTTGGCAGAGTAGGATTTTGACATTTGCTTGGATATATTAAGCCCATACTTGTATAAAAAGGCAGGCGCAGAGGTGGGCCATCTGTAAAGTCGGTTTCTGCTTTCCTCAGACGTGCCTTGAGCCCTTGAAGGAAGGGGCCATCACTAGCCACCAAGTGCCATCCTTGTGCTTGGCGGCCCCAGGCCTAGTGTGGCGTTCATCCCTGGAAGTTAAAGGGAGTCAGACTATGGTACCCTTGTCTACACCGCCCCGCCATAACAAAGGCTGGCCTCAGGGGCTCGCTGCTCTGCAGGGCCTTCTGTGAGCTGTGAATAGGGCCTTCATAATGAAAGCAGGAGTCCCTGGCATCTGCTATTACCAGGAATAATAAGTGTCTGAGGCCAGTTTCCATAGACATCTGCAGGGGAAGCCTGTACTTTCCCATCAGAGCCCAGGCCCAGGGCAAAATGGAAGCTTTGTTACTCTTGGTCCAAATGGAACTTTGTGGTCTCTGAGAGTCCACTGCAAACTCTCTAGAAATGCATTCTGTCTCTTCCGGCTGGCTGGAAGTTTCCTGGTTTGTATCCATTTGACTCCCTGGCTTGGGGACTGTATCTGCCTCTCACTGCCTTCCCATCTCCATTGCCATCATGTCCAGGACAGCTGGATTCTGACACTAGGGTGCTCTATGTCTCTAGGCAAAGTAAGAAACCTCTCTGGGCCCCAGCTTCTTCCTGATCTGAAAAGTTGGGATGCTGATAATGGTCTGTCTTTATGGGGGAATTAGCATATGTAAAAGGCTTAGGCCATGCCTGGGTCATAGTCCACCATGTAAATCTTGCCACTTAGCTTCCTACTGCTGAGATGGGCAGCCATAGCACCTACTGCTGTTGGGTGCTGAAGGTGAGCCAAGTCCTTGGCCTCCCAGTTCGAATTCCTTTCTTCCTCCTCATATTAACCCCATAGCGGATGGTCGTGGTGTCCCAGCTTAGCTGACTAGGCGAGTAGAGCTCTTGGGAGTTGAGTCAACTTGCATAAGAACACAGTATGTGACAGGGCACATCCTGTGAGCCCACACTTTAACCAGGTCACTGTCCCGCCCTCTGGAGCTTCATTTCTACAGGACACCTGGCCCCCTGAATGTCAGTCAGATGTCCAGGGCCACCTGGGGCTGAGTTCACGCATACAAGGTTTGTCTTTTTCCATCGCTCCTCACTGGAGATGCCTTTATGCGGCCATTCAGATACCAACATCTCCAGGAAAGACTCCTTCCCAGCTCCTGTCCATCAGTGATCCCTCCTGATATCCTGAGATAAGCGGTGACAAGGACCCTTGGGACACAGGCCTGCAAGCTGCAGTCTCTAGATCCCCAGCCTATCAGTCTGTGTCTCCAACTGTGACACAAAACGGGGCTCCTGCTTTGGGACACAGCCTTGTCCCATTCCCCAGCTGCTCTGAATACCCATGATGCTTGAAGAAGGCTCTTCTTATGATGCCATGCCTGGCTTCTCCTCTTTAGACAATACAAAACACCCACAACTCTTTCTAAATCTAATATGGAGGCATAAGCCGGAAGCTGAGCTTCGAGCAGGAAAGATGAGCGCTTGCCACCTGGGAGCCTGCCATGTGGGACTGCCAGCTTTTGGAACAGGGCAGAGTTCCTACACAGCCTTGGTGGAGTTGGAGACCAACTCAAGGCTGCTAATTTGTAGGTCAGGCCCAGGTCTATAACCGGCAGGACCACTCATTGAGGTCTGCCTCTGACAATAGCTAGGTTTCTGTTAGGACGGCAGGGCTGGCCAGGGTCTGAAGGAGGGAGGAAGGGGCTGCCTGTGAAAGTTTGGAGGCAAGGCCAGAGCGGAGGGCTCTGGAGTGGCGGGAGGGTCTCATGTTTCCTCACATGTGTATAAAGCACAGCTCACCGAAAGCATTAGAAAAGCGAGAACTGTTAAACCCATGGGCTTTTTTCTTCAAGGGAAGAAATGAATGACTCCTGTTCACCCAGGTGGATGTTGTCTAGCAAGCCTGGTGACCTTTTGCTATTCTGTGGAGGCGGCCTGCTCCTGAATCCCTCCAAATCCTGAGTATTGTTTAGGCTCTTCTCCTGAGTGTTGTCTCTCAGCGAATAGAACCCATCCTTCTGAAAGAGGGCCCACATACTTGGCATTCTCAGTTGACAGAACCCGTCTCTATGCTTATTACAGACTTTTCCTCCCTAGGCCCTTATCTTGTTTCGCAGTCAGCAGAACTCATTCCTACGCTAACGGCCACAGGTGCTTTGCTGTACTGATGTAGGGTTTCCGTGCAGCCACCCGTGAAGTTTGGTAATTGTCACGTGGAGACTTTTCCCCAAATTTTACTGTGTTTAAATGTGTGAGAAAAATAAACTTCTTAGTCGGACTCTAGAAGTTTTTGACTCAGCACCGGCTAACGTGCTGACCCGGGGTTCATTCTTTACCTTATCTGACCCCGACACCAGCAGAGTCTGCCTCCTACGAACCCGTGTGTGGGAACTCAGCCAACTCTGAGGGCAACATGGAAAATTTTCTGAGTGACTCGTGTGCATACTAGACTGCCTGCCTGTCATCTCTCTGGCTCCTCTTTCTGCCTTCCCCACTCCTCTTTCTTTTACAGCTGTGCTGAGATCACTGGTGTGCCACACTCGTGTGTAAGTCACTGCACTTTTGTGTATTTGCTTATATGTCACCAGTATCATGATCAAACTGAGAATATACTCTTATTTTAAAATTTTAATTTAATTAATTAACTTTGTTTATCTCACACGGGGCTTTTCCCTGTATCCCTTGCTGATCTGGTACTGATTATGCAGTCCAGGCTGACTTCAAACACATGGCAATCCTTCTACCCCAGTCTGCCGCAGCACCCCCTCGCTGGGATTACACCACAAAGTCTAGCTTTAATTACGTGTGTGTATATATGTGTACATTAACAATATAATCATTTAAGATACATATGAGAATAAGTTTTATACACACACATGTATATACATGTTAAAGAGACAGAAGGTGCCTTGCTAGGAGACTGATACTGGCTTTGGACTCAGGGTGCTTCTGTCTTAGGCTTTTGAGGCCAGGGATACCATGCCTAGGCTTTGAACTTTGTGATCGTTCCCAGAAAAGACCTGATGCCCTTGACCTGTCACCTCTTCTATCTTCCCACCTCTTTCTTCTCGTCTCCTTATTTTAGGACATGTTCTAATAAGCATGCATGTCTTGCTTTTCTGTACCTTGGCAGATTTGAACAAGAAAATTAGGAACTGTGTTTTGGTGGCCTGAGCCTGTCTCCTGATTTGTAACATGAATATGATCAAAGGACCTTCCTCAAGAGAATTAAACAATCATAGCCATCATAGCCCATCCTAACCAAGCAAATGCTGAGAGCATCTTCCTACTGTCTGTTTGACAGTCAGCAGTGAGGGAGGAGACGATGATTATGAAAAGTAAATACGAGGATTTGAAGCCTAGAAATCTAGGGACACAATGTCTCTAAGATCGTGACCAAATGAAAAACACGAGGATGACCTGAGTCATGCAGGAAGAATTTCAAAAAATGTCCTGTGTGTTCTGACTAAGAGCCTAGGATTTAGGGATTCTGTTGGAGAATGTCTTCTGCAATTATTTTTAACTAGTCGGGATATAAAGGGACAGACTTAGGGGAAGGGTTTGGCTATTTAGAATGGCTGCCTTCCCAACAATGTTTTGAGTAAGGTCATTGAATGCGTATTTGTTATGAACTGAGCACAGTGTAGCTGAAGGGCCATCAAGTTATTTTGTTTTATGTAGCTTACTAAATCAGAGAGCATAACTCCTTTTTTTTTTTTTTTTTAAGATTCATAGTTATTGACAAAGCTTTATTGGAGGCATCTAATTCATCTGCTTTTACAACAAAGAGCAGAGATTGCAACATTTAATATAAAATCTGTAAAAGGGGGCTGGGGAGTATGGTGCCTCTTCCTTCCTTCCTTCCTTCCTTCCTTCCTTCCTTCCTTCCTTCCTTCCTTCCTTCCTTCCTTCCTTCCTTCCTCTCTCTTTCTTTCTCTTTCTGTCTTTCATTCCCTTTGTATCTCTGCTGCAGCCCCCACCCTCGTCTCCTCCAATCCCACCCTCCCTCTTCTCCCTCTATGCCCCTCCCCCAGTCCACTGATAGGGGAGGTCCTCCTCCCCTTCTATATGACCCTAGTCTATCAGGTCTTATCAAGGCTGGCTGCATCATCTTCCTCTGTGGTCTGGCAAGGATGTACCCCACCTCCAGGGGGGAGGTGATCAAAGAGCCAGCCATTGAGTTCATATTAGAGACAGTCCCTGCTCCTCTTACTAGGGAACCCACTTGGAAACTGAGCAGCCTCTGGGCTTCCTATGAGCAGGGGTCTAGGTCCTTGGTTGGAGTATTGCTCTCTATGGGCCCCCTGGGCCCAGGTTTTGTTTTGTTTTGTTTTGTTTTTTTGTTTTTTTGTCTCTTTTGTTCTCCTTGTGGAGTTCCTGCCACCTCCAGGTCTTTCTATCTCCCTCTTCTTCCATAAGGTTTCTACCTTATTGGCACTCTACCCAAAGTTTGACTATGAGTCCCAATATCTCCTTCGATATCCTGGTGGGTAGAGTCTTTCAGAGCTCCTCTGTGGAAGGCTCCTGTCCTGTTCGTTGTCTTCTGCTTCCAATGTCTATCCTGTTTGCCCTTCTGAATAAGGATTAAGCATCTTCCCTAGGGTCCTCCTTGTTGTTTAGCTTCTTTAGGACTATAGATTTTAGTATGTTTATCCTATATTATATGGCTAATATCCACTTATAAGTGAGTATATGCCATGTGTGTCTTTCTGCTTCTGGGTTACCTCATCCAGTATGGTGCCATTTTTAAGGGCATGCTGTGCAACCACGAGGACCTGAGTTTGATCCCCAGCACCTACGTAAAGAAGCTGGGTATGGTTGTGTGCATCCACCATCCCAGCTCTGCAAAGTGGAGGCAGGCTTTGCTGGCCAGCCAGTCTAGCTGAACTGGTAGCCCCAGGTTCAGTGAGAGACCCTGTCTCAAAAACTAAGGTAGAGATCCATTAAAGGGGACAAGTGATATTGGCCTCTGTGTCTACAAACACATACAGATGCACACCCACCTCACACATGTGTATTCTCGTGAGCATGCACATAAGAAACAAGTAAGTAAGTAAGTAAGTAAGTAAATAAATGTGCTTCACTCTGACCCCTGAGGGCTCTCTGGAGGAAAGACAGCTAAGAAAGGCTGGGGAAATTGTGCTGAGGCCAGGGGACTAGCATTGAGGCAAACGGGGTCTGTCCTTGGTCTGTCTAAGAAAGTAGGACAAACAGCAAAAAGCAAGAGAGGCCTAAGACGAAGAGGAGGGGCTGCGCGTCTCAACACCTGACAGGCTTCTGGATGTGGGGCAGTTGTGGTCTCCTGGTCAGGTGGATGCCACCTGGCCGTGTCCACGGGGTGAGTGGCCTCCATCCTCTGTCCCCCACACTTCGTCTGTAGATAGGGCTGCGACACACAGCCTGCCCCATTGCCAGCTGTGTCCATGTCCTCCTCTCTGTACAAGCTGGGGTGTGTGACATCAGAGCCACAGCAAATGCCAACTCTTCAGCTGCTCCCCTTTTTATGCCAGGGGTCCTGCCTCCGAGTGGAACAGTTCAGTGACCGCGGCAGACCACTGGAGCGGCTGTGGACCCTGTCCCGCTCAGTGGTGCGCAGAGCAAGCACATCATTCACCACTCTTTGCTGGCTGCTGCCTTCAGACTTTAGAGCCTTGCTTTTCACCCGGAGGCGGAGGGATGGCCGGAATGAACAAGTGAATGGCCGGGTGTGATGCAGGGACAGGTCCAACAACCTTGTCATTCTAAAAGCCCCTCCCTCCCCCTCCGTCCCTCTGCTCTATTGTTCTCACGCCCAGTCTGGATTAGGTGTCTCCTCTGGGATCCCAAAATACCCCATGTCATGCCTCTGTCCAACTTTCCGGGCCTGTCTCTGTGGTCCTAGTGAACCCATGGGCCACCGAGGCCTGTCACCATCCAGGGCCTGGCCCTTGGGTTTATAAAGTCTGGCCACGAGTGGGTCCTTGCTCCATTGCATTTCTGAGAGTTTGATGAGAGGCTTGCTCTGGTGCCCCTGCCTGGCTAGCTGGCCTTGGGCCATTGGCCACTGCACCCGGGCAGAGGCCTCAGGAGGCTCTCAGAAGAGCTGCCACGCAAAGCTCTGGACCAGGGTTTAACGTGTGAATCAGATGCTACAGGGAGGCTTTGGGGAGAAAGGGCAGAGTAGGTGTGGGGACGTGATGAATGGCAGGGACAGTGAAAGGCCATAGTGCAGGTGGAGGCACCGGCAGGTGCCGGGAGATAACATACGGGTTACCTTACCGTCTTGAGAGCCTAACCAGCAAGAAGCTCCCTGTGGCCCACGAGGTCAAGCCATCCAAGGGCTGATGAAGCCATCTGTCCCAAGCCCAGACCTCAGGCTTGGGGTGGAATCCGTGCCCTCATGGTGTCACACCCGGCCAGCTCCTTGGCAAGCAGGGCATGTCTGCCAGGTGGTTGGAGGAAGGAAGGAGCAGGCCAACTGTGCCAGAGTGAGCTGGCTCACCCCGGTGCCCTAGAGGCGAGCACAAGGCGTGACAGGTGGGCTGTGGACAGACGGTGAGTTCCTGGTGACAGAGTGCTGTATATTAGTGGGAACAGGTTCACGCTTGGTTCGGCTCTGTGAGTGTTTGTGTGTGTTGCACCGGCCTGGCCGGGAACAGGTGTTTGGGGAATGTTTATTGAATGACTAATTGAATGTTGATGCCCTGCTCAGGTATGTGGGGAGCTCTGTCGTTGGATGTATCCAGGCTAGGCTGTTCAGGACAAGGCTGAGTGCACAGTCTTGCACAGTCTTTCAAGTCTTTCCACCAGAGACTCCCCCCCCCCCCCCCGTGTTCTAACTCTGCTCAAGCTTCTGGTACTTTTATGTGACTTTAAAATAATAATTTTTTTTATTTTATATATATGAGTGCTCTGTCTGCCTGTATACCTGCACACCAGAAAAGGGCCTCATCCTAATATACATGGTTGAGAGCCATATGTGGGTGCTGGGAATTGAACTCAGGACCTCTGGAAGAGCAGCCAGTGCTCTTAACTGCCGAGCCATCTCTCCAGCCCGTGTGACGTTTTATTATTGTGATGCATGCGGTGTTGGTTAAGCCTTGTGAGGGAGAGAGCGCTGTCTGTGGGTATGGCGTGTGCGCGCAGACACATGTGCACGTGCTGTGTGGACACTAGTATGTTAGTCGCAGGTCCGCTGTCGGCAGAGCTAATTAATCAATCAATCAATAGTTCTTCTTTTTTGTGTGTACTAGTATATGTGTACCAGTTTGTGCGTGCACTAGAGTATGTGTGTGTGCTATTATGTACGTACTAGCATGTGTGTGTGTGTGTGTGTGTGTGTGTGTGTGTGTGTGTGTGTGTGCTAGTCTGTGGTCCATGTGTGAGGGTTCCGGCATCCGAACTCAGGTCTTTGTGCTTGTGTGACAAGGGCTTTTCCCACTGGTCCATCTCCACACACCCCATCGGAGGAATTTTAAAATGTCTCTGTGGAGATGTCAATCTCTGGTCTCCAGACTCTAGATAAAAGCTGCCCTGTGATTTCCCTGCAGAAAAGGCGTTGCCTGACCTTCAGCTAGGGAGGCTGTCGGTGGACCGGATCTAATTACAAATGGCTTCAAAACAGTGCCTTTCCAGGCTAAGCGCAGATGGGGAAGATGGGAACACAGAACTCTCGGGGTTTTCCTCGTGTAGATAGGAAAACTGCCTCAAGGACCAGAGTGCTCTCTGTAGGGGCTGAGCTGACCTCTGGCCAGGTTCCCAGGGAATTGGGGACCTCAGTCTTAACAGCCCCGCAACCTGGCTGATCTTAAAAGTGAATTCTTTCCCAGCTGCCGTCCGTCTGGGGCCTTGTTTGTCCTGAGCATGGAGCCCTGCCATCCCAGATGTGCCTCTCCCCTGCAGCGCTGGGGCGTCACACGTGGGCATCGCTGCAGGTCATCGAGTCTGTGGTGATTTGGTTTGTAGCAGCAGACAGCGGCTTTTCTGCTCCCACGTGCCAGCTCGGTGACTAGCTGATGGCAAGGCCAGCACCCCTGAGGAGGTGGCCTGGCCATTTAAAACTTACCCCGGGCCTGTGAGCTCTCAGCCCCTCAGTGTTTTCGGGTGACAGTTTGTCTTGTGTAGCCCAAACTGTCCTTGGGTTGGATGAATAGCAGACAATAGCCTTGAATTCTGAGCCTTCTAACTTGCGTCATGGTTGCTGTGATTACAGGTGTGTGTGTGTGTGTGTGTGCCTGCCTGATATATGTGGTACTGGGATCACACTGGGGCTTTGGTGAATTCTAGGCAAGCACCCTACCACCTGAGCCACTTCCCCACCACGTGTCACAGTCTGGCTGGAGCCGCTGTGCACATGGGCAGAAGCAGAGTTCTCTGGGTACCAGCTGGCAGGTACCGGCTTCCTCAGGGGGCAGATGTGTTCACTCTATCGGGGCAGTTGTAGAAGCCTGGTAGGCTCTCGCCCTAGGCAGTCTTGCAGATTTTTGCCTGCATGTTTTGTTTACTTGTTTGTTTGCTTTGTTTTTATCTGTTGCTCACCTGAGAAGTTACCCATTGCTTCTTTTTGGTTGGGCCAGACCCCAGGCTAGACTGAGACAGAGGGGATGACGTTGGTGTAGGACGAAGCAGTGACTGACAGGCACAGGTGTGACACAGCAACTCAAGTCTCCTGGGATGAGCTGCAGAGTCAAGATGTCCAAAAGAAGCCTCACAGGGAGCTGCTGTGCTCAGGGTGAACCCTGGCCGGCTGGCTGGCTCACCCTGGCATCTGTCTTCCTCAGTGCAGGATGTTGGCTCAGCTCCAGGTCAAGGATAGCAGGCCAAGGAAAACCTGGGGTGGGGTTCCTGAAGTGGCCTGGTGTGTCAGCCCTTCAAACCCCTGGGGAGGCACCTCCTGAGAAAGCAACAGTTCCGTCTGTCAGGTGTAAACAGCCTTGTCTCAGGGAGGTGAAAACACAGGTCTTTAGAGCAGACAAGCCGAGACAGAGAGGCCTGTGGCAAACGGTGAGGTGAACTGGGTTCTGGAAGGTTAGGCAGAGAGCAGACCTGGGTGGTGCCAGCAGGAGGCCGGCTGCTCCTGGGTGAGCATGAGGCTTACTTGAAGGTGGAGTGACTTCCCAGTGTCACCAGAGCTGTCTCAGTTACCATTCTATTGCTGTGAGGAGACACTGTGACCAGACAGCTTGTAGAAGAAAGTGTTTAGTTGGGGGCTTGCTTACAGTTCAGACTGCGAGTCCAGCCGCTGCTGCTGCTGCTGCTGGCATTCCAGTGCTGAGTAATTTCCTTCCCGGGGATCTCGAGACTTGGAGTGATGTCAGTTGAATCATTTCAGATTTTGCTAACAAGGGAAGCCAAGTCATCACAAATCAGACTGATGAGTAATCATGAGCACACAACATTTTAAACCAGCCTTGTGATTGTCTCTCTATGCTCGAACAGCAGGGTCCAGGCCTCACACTGGACAGACCCTCCCCTATAGCAGAGATGCATGCAGCTCTGTGCCCGCTCCAGCTGCTGCCAGGATGGCAAACGCCAGACCTGAGGAAGGAGAAGCTTGCTAATGGCTGGAGAAAGCAGCTGCCTGGCTGTGTGGCTGTAAGGTCCCTTCTGTCTCTGTGCCCTAACCAAGAGGGTTGACAGCTTGACCACTCCCATCCCTTCTGGTTCCTGTGTCCAGATTTGTATCTAAAATACAACGTTGTGTCTTTGTGTCTCTGTCCATAGTATTTCTGAAGACTTCATTTGTCAGGGCTTAGAGTTGGGTTTATTTGAAGAGAGTATGCTGTCTGCGCCTCGGGGAATGCCTTCTTTGACTCGGTGTCACCCTCATGTCCTTGCTCTGTGGTATTGGAGGCCCTGCAGCATGATCTGTGTCCGCCTGTCTGTGCCCTGTCGCACTGACCTAGTGCCATGGGCCCTGCAGACTCCACCCTTAGGAGTGGGGTGTGACCATAGAGAGCTGCAGTGTCCGGAAGGCTGGGAACAGGAAGTCATGAGCAGCCAGGAGTGTGTGTGTGTGTGTGTGTGTGTGTGTGTGTGTGTGTGTGTGTGTGGTTGCAGGTGCAGGTGGAGGCCAGAGGTTGGTTGGTATCATCCTGTATTGAGCTCCACCTTAGTTTTTGAGGCAGAGTGTCTTCACTGAACCCGAAGCTCTCTGTTTCAGCTATATTGACTGACCAGGGAGCCCCCGGGGTTCCCTAGTGCTGGGGTTGCTGATGTCCACAGTGAGGCCCAGTTCCCAGGTGATCGCTGGGGTTCTGAACCCAGGTCCTCGTGCCTGTGCAGCAAGGACTTTCTCACTGAGCAATCTCCCCAGCCCTCCAGAAGCTTCTTAGTGGTACCCGCACCAGCGGAGTTTCCTGCCTCCTGGGACTCTTTCTCTGTTAGCAGCTGATGTTGCCCCTGTCCCTTGTCCTTGGCTCTTAGAAAGAAGAGTTTCAAGATGATCCGGTCGCAGTCTCTGTCCCTACAGATGCCAACACAACCAGACTGGAAGGGCCCTCCAACTGCCAGTCCGGCCATGTCTCCTGCAACCCCTCTGGTCCCTGGAGCCACTTCCAAGCCTGGGCCAGCACCCTACGCCATGCCTGAGTATCAGCGGGTCACCATCAGTGGAGATTACTGTGCGGGGGTAAGGTCATACTGTGAAGCCGGGCCCAGTGTGTGTGTCTGGGAGGTGGCGGAAAGGGGGCCCGGGAACCTGAAGAGAAGGGAGGGAGACTCAGGGGTGTGGGCATGTCTAGTGAGCTGCCCCATCCGGGTATGTAAAACCAAGGACCTCAGGCTGGCTTCTCATGGCTGCGCCCAGCGAGTTCTGTGTGTTCCGCAGCCCAGAAATCTGCCCTCTGAGAGGGGTGCCCATTGGACCCATCCACATTCCCAGCATGTGGTGGAGAGTAGGTGATGGTACTGGCTTGGGTAAAATTAGCTCTTACAGGCTTATCTCAGCGTCTTTAAATACAGGCTAGGAATCCTTTAGCCAGTAAGAGGGGCTTTTGATGAGAAAATGAACAAGCCTTTTCTAGTCCACGGTGCCTTTAGGGACGATGCTGTATTGATTTATGAAAGAGCTTCCTTGTTCCTCTTTAAGAGTGCATAGCATTCCGTTGTGTAGTTGTACCACATGCATGTTGACTTCTTGGGGATTTATATGGGAACAAATGCAGTTCCTTTTTGGCCAGGCAGGCCAAGTCCTGGCTTTCAGCTCTAGCCTCCTGGCCGGGGCCTGGTGTCCACCTCAGACATGTGGGCGGAGTAATGGAATAGAGGATCGAAGTGGGGTGAATGCATGCTCAGGGGAGCACATGAGCTTGCCGTGTCACCTCCCTGCTTTCTTCCTTGTTTCTGTCCTCCCATGTGTATATCTAGAGAGAGAGAGGAGGCTATGGTGGGGGCGGGGGGCAGGCCGACCTCCCTGATCCTGGTACCCGGAGTGTCTCCAGTAACCACTGGGCTTGGCGGGGCCCGCAGACCTGGCTAGTGGCTGCCCCACCGGGAACACTGCACCTTCTCTGAGTTCTTTGGCTACCTGCTGAGCCCCTTGTCCTGGTGAGCCCCTGGTCCTGTTTGGCTCTGTTGTGGGTGAGGACTTGGCTTTATTTTAGCATGTGTCTGCTGTCGTGTCCCTGTGGCTGCTCTGGGGCCAGCCCCCTGGAAGGCACAGAGAGGCATGAACACACCCCTGGGTGTTTGAGATGGGAAGGAGGCTGCTTCTGCTTTACAAAGCAAGGTGTGAGATTTGGTGAAATGCATAAGAAAGACATACACTGGCTGCTTTCTGATGACAGAGTAGGCAAGGGAGACCAGAGCGTGTTCCCACAGTGCTTTGTTTATCCACCCTTGAAGGGCACCAGGAGCAGTTAGGAAAAATGTGAATATCAAAGTCTTTTTTTATTTCTTTAATTAATTAATTACAATTTATTCACTTTGTATCCCCTGAATATCAGAGTCTTAGAAGACAGGTGCACAGAATATCTGTAGGTTCACTATATTTCTGTAAAACCAATGATACGACGAAGCACAGGAAGAAAATCCCAGGCCTAGCCTTCCTCACTCTGTGCTCTTCCATCTTCCTCACCTCCCTGAGGTGAGTGGCTAGGATGATGGAGGCTGGGAAGGCTGTCAGAGATGGCACACCTCTCTTGAGTGTGAGAAGAGCGTCCTGGGGTCAGTCAGATCAGCCCCTCCTGGCAGTGACTGATCCTTTCTGAGCTTGGTTTCTGCAGCTGAGAAACAGAATGAAACCTATGAAAACATTGTTTTCAGGGTAGCTAAGAGCCCCACTGACCTGGTGAGCTGGAAGACTGCCAGATCGACAGGTAGGGGGTGGCAGACAGCAGCCTGGGAATACATGATTTGCTTTTAGCATCCGGGGACCCCTGGACTTTTCTCAGCTCAAAATGATAGCAGTTATCCTCACCAGGGACAGGACCCAAGCTTTGCATGCTGGGTGCAGCTGCAGGCTTCTGGTTCAATCAACATCTTTTGGTCCGGTCTGGGGTGTGCAGGCTCTGTGTCATGGTCCCCAAGACCACCTGAAGGCTTTGGGATTTGCTAGAAGGGCTCTCAAGATGCAGCACCTGGGTGTACCCGCAAGCCTCAGTTTATTACAAAAAAAGGACATAGAGCAATTCAGCCAAGGGGAGGGACACACAGGACACGGTCTGCAGGATACCAGGCTAGGTCTCTCCCAGTGAGGCACCAACACCTCATGTCTGTCAGGGAAGCTCTTTGAGATGCCTTGGCTTTGCTCAGACATCTGCACAGCATATCCCCAGTTCCAGACTCCTGGAAGGAACTCAGGTACCCAGCATAAATCACATCTTTGTGTAAACAGGCCACACGTAACGAGCCTCCCCTTAGTCAGTCTGATGGGAACTGTCCTGAACTCCTGGTTCACGGAGGGGCCAGGCTGGCGTAGTTGTCTTCGGCTCTCGGGCAGACCGGTCCTTGTGTGCCTCCCTGCTGCAGATCACTGTGGAGGACTACGAACAGGCTGCCAAGAGCCTGGCCAAGGCCCTGATGATCCGGGAGAAGTATGCGAGGCTTGCCTACCACCGCTTCCCAAGGACCACAGCCCAGTACCTGGCTCAGCAGGGGGAAAGCGTCCCTTTGGAGGAGGGCCTCCCAGGTATGGGGTCTGGGGAACAAATGGGACTCTCTGTGTGAGCCTGATCCAAGAGTGGGTTGAGACTTTTTGCTGGCTGAATATTTTACTATCAGTGGTGGTTTTGTTTTGTTTTGTTTTTTGAGTTGGGGCTCCTGCTGTTGTTTAAAATGGTGTAATCAAATGGACAGTGTAGGATGGGTCCCAGCCTACACAGAGCCCTGGCAGAGGGAGTGAAACATGCCTGCTTTCTTATCTGGACTGTGCCAATTTCTTGGACCTTGAGAAGACTGCTTCTCTAAATTTCAGGTTTACAGTCTGAAAAATGAGAATGCCAGCAATCACCACCTCCCTGGGTGATATTGTGTGAATGTGTTTGGAGTGCTTTAGTACAGGTCTGACATCTAGAATGTTCCATAAATGGCAGCCATATTTATGCTGCCAAGATCAGGGAAGGGAGATGAGAAAATGTACGGTATCTTCCTGACATACTGAGGGACCTAGGAGTAGCAGAGGCTCCTAAATCAAGGGCATGGGACCCTCACCCTTGAAACCCAGGGATGGGGATTAGATGAGGATCATATCCAGCTGGTTCCCTGATTGTTTTGGGGTAATGGGTGCCAGGTTGTCCCTGGTTTTGGTTCAGTTCTGTGTTGAGCATCCCTTTCCACCAGGGAGGGGGCAGGGCAGATCTCAGCCTTCCCCAGGTTGTTTCTCCATGTGTCTGAGGATCCCATTGGCAGGGGCCAGATTGCTGTGTGCTTTCTGTGGCAGAAGGGCCTTGTGTTCTGGTGTGGTGAGGCGAGGCAATCCCTGGGTGGGTGGTCTGTGGCTTCACAGAGGCCTTTCCAGCTCTCTGCCGCTACACAACACTAGCACTATCCAGAGACTCCTGGGATGGCCTGTTGTTGTGCCTGATGGGGCCATCAGCATCCTGCTCTGCTGTGTTCTGCCTCCTCTATGACCATCACAGCTTAGGGTCAGCCTGTTCCAGAGTGCTGAGGCAGGACGCCCCGCCCTGGGCCCCCGGGTGCTTCTTCCAATCAGGAGCCAAGGTTCCTCCTGCCTGGCGGCAGCTGGCCTACAAGTTACTGGCTGATGTGCTGTGTTTATTGTCTGGCCAGACACAGCTGATTAAGAGCTGAGACCTCATGAGACTAATGAGAATGCAGATGCTCCTGACCGTTGATGGATTGCGCTCTTAGTAAATCAATTGGAAGCTGAAAATATCCTATGTTGTAAATGCAGTTAATGCAACCAACTTATGTTAACCATGCTCAGAACGTTTCCACGAGCCCACACCTGGGCAAGATCACTTAGTAACAAAGTGCTGAACCCCCAGGATCTCATGGATTTTGCTGGCCTACAGACACACTTCTGCACAATCAAAAAAAAAAAAAAATCCTTAGGTTGAACCATCGTAAGCAATACCCCGTGATCCTTGTGCAGGGCACACCTGTTTACAAAGCATTTCCCTGCCCATGCTTTTACAGCCTTCACTACAGCCTGCTGGGTAGGAGTCTCGGGAGGAATGAGGATCCCAGAGGCAAAGAGGCTTTCAGGTGTCACAGCCAGGAAATAGCAGAGGTGTTTTACTGCTTGACTTGGGCAGACTCTGCCCGGCCCCAGGCTGGGCAGTTCCTGCTCTGGGAGGAAAGGGCCTGGCCACTGCTCCTTCTGCTCTTTTAGGGACAGGGTGGCTTCTTGTCTAAGTTCTTGGCTGCCTTGGGCTCAGGGAAAATGTGGGAAGAGGGGCCAGTTTTCCCCCCAGACTTTCCGGTGCTGTCCACTCTCTTACTGGGAGAACACCTAGCCATTCTTCCTTAATAAAATAAAACAAAACACACATGCTCAAGGGCCAAGAAGGGCAAAAAAAAAAAAAAAAAAAAAAAGAAAAAGAAAAGAAAAAAAGAGAAAGGCTAAATTCATTTTTATTCAGCTAAACACACACACATGTACACACATGCACACACACACGGCACAAATGCACACACACACGTGTGCACACATGCACTAATGTGTCAGCCTTGGGACAGGGTTGCGCTAGCTAACAACACAAACCGGCGTGTCTTCTGACACTCAAGGTGTGGAGAACGGTTATCTCACGCAGTGGTGAGCGTTGTAGATACAAACTACAAACAAACCAGGGAAGCTAACAGCATGCACGAGGTCAGGGTGGTCTGGCTGTCACTGTCACTCATCCTGTTTTGCAGACTTCCACCCTCCCCCACTGCCCCAGGAAGACCCGTACTGCCTGGAGGACGTGCCTCCCAACCTGGGCTACCTGGTTCGAATGCAGGGAGGCGTTCTCTTTGTGTATGACAACCAGACGATGCTGGAACGCCAGGAGCCCCACAGCCTGCCCTACCCCGACCTGGAGACCTACACCGTGGACATGAGCCACATTCTGGCGCTCATCACCGATGGCCCCACGTAAGCCTGTCTCCCCAACTCCCCCTTTCATTGTGCGGTGTGGAGGAGCAGCGGCTTCGGTGTGTGCAAACCATCCCCGGATTTCCTTTCTGAGGTGGCCTGGCCTTGGAGTTGTGACCACTGCAGAGAGCTGCCAGCCGCCAGCCCAGGGCATGGGCTTACATGGAGGGAGTAGTTAAGACTCTTGCTTCAGCTCTTGGGCTTTCTGTGTTTTTGGAAGTAGCATGAGAGGAGCCCAGGGCCCTTTGTGTGCCCAGCCACACTTGAGGGCTTGGCTGGAGCTGACGGGGAAAGTGGCTTTCTTTCTGGCAGGGACATGAGCTAACAGTGGTGAGGGTCAGTTACCTGCACCTTGGGAAGGGGAGTCTGGGGAGTCTGGGGAAGGCGAGGGGCTGCCAGGGGGCCACATTGCCCCTCACTCACTCCTGCCCTTTGGGTTTTGCTGTACAGGGTGTGGGCCTAGTCTCTGAGAGAGAAGAGCAGGACGGAGGAAGGTGGGCAGCTGGCTCTTGGTCCTCACTCGTCAGAGGCTAGAACCAAGATCCAGGAGGGGAAGGAACAACTTCCTGGCCAGGGATGTGGAGCAGTGACTGTTGTCTGAGAAGTTGTCAAGGAGTGCATCCTTCTTGGGACAGAGGCTGGACAAAGTGACCTTAACCTTCCTTTCCCATTCTGAGACCCCTGAGCTCAACCCAGGGCTCATCGCTGAGGGTTGATTCTGTTGCTGTGTATTTATATGTGCCTGTGTATATCTGCATATGCAGAGGTCAGCAGCTGTCGGATCCCCTCCCCCACCCCACCACTGGAGCTGGAATTACAGGCAGTTGCGATTTGGATGCTTGGAATCAAACTCAGGTCTTCTGAAAGAACAATATCCGACCTTAACCGCTGAGCCATCTCTCTAGCTCCAAGCAGCTGCTCTTTATGGAGGCCAAGGGGACTAGATGTGAAGGCAGACGCTGCTCAGGAATGCCGAGGAAGAAGGGTGGCATGAATTGTGGTCTATTCTGTGTGGCTGGGCAGCTGAGCCAGGTGTGGGAGACGTCTGGCCACAGCAGTGCGTCTCGCTTTGCCAGCTGAGGAGAAGTCCCTCCCTGTGAGCGCTTCCTCTGGGTGGGGAGCCTGGGGGGTGGGTCCCACAGAGCTTTCTTTCCCAGTGTTCCTGACCTGCCCCTCACTGAAAGTCTCTTCTTTCTGTCCTGGAGTCTCAGAGTTGAGGAGCCCTTAGGGTCTTGGGATGTAGGGACAGTTGGTCATTGATGCCTCTGTATCCCAAGGTAGGCAGGCTGTATGATATAGTTTGACTGTATCACTGATATTCTGGGCAGTGAATTCTGCCTTTAAAGGTTCAGGTGGCTGAGGAGAGGTGAGAACAATGGGCGGGGCTGCTGTGCTCAGCGGGACACAGACCCCAGAACATGCACTTCAGTCTGGGGTGTTACCATCTCCACAGTTATGCATGGGATAGTCATTCCTGTGCTCATCACCCAAACACACAAGGCAGTGAAAGCCTGCACGGGGTCCCAGAGTTGGTGCCCCCCACACCCGCTATGTCTTGACTGTCCCCTCACATGCATGATGGCCTATGTGTGCTGACCAGTTCAACCAGGTCTGAGGAAAGTTGGAGGCATCTCTACTCTTCCTCCTCCAGACTTTCCTTCCTGTCAGACTTTGACCCTTCCACCCTGGGGTCATGACTCTCTCTGGAGTTTGCTTAACTGTTGTTTGGGGTAGTTTCTTATTGCGGTCTCTATTTCTTCCCAACTTGCAGGAAAACCTATTGTCACCGGCGGCTGAACTTTCTGGAATCCAAGTTTAGCCTCCATGAGATGTTAAATGAAATGTCAGAGTTCAAGGAATTAAAGAGTAACCCCCACAGAGACTTCTATAATGTGAGAAAGGTAGGTGATGACCAGTGTTCAAGACACTCATTAGACCCCATATTGGGCCAAGGGAATGATGCCTTGAGTCCATCTAGGGCCAGAGCTGGGTGGGTGTCAGGGTCCCTGACTGAACACCTCTTGGTCATAGGAGCCTGTGTGTTAAGATGCGCATGAGCAGAAGAAAGACTGGGGAACTGCATCCTTGCGTTGGGTTGCGCCTGGGACACCATGGTAGCACTTTAGATCCACGGCGGCTTTAGTATTGGTTTCTCTCCAGAATCAGGACACAGCCCATTGGTTAGTCCTAACAGTGGCGGCTTTAGGGTAGCGGATGTGTTCAGAGTCACCACAAAGAAAAGGCCTTACGACCCCTTTGGACTTTGGAATTATCAGGTTTACATCTTTTGGAGTCAGGTGTCCTACAGCAAAGCACGGAGGTGCTCCTGTCCCCGCGCGGAATGGCTGAGTGGCTCGGGCACCTTCCGCCTGCAGGGGCAGCAGCAAGGGCAGGTGTGTGTGTGTTAAAGGAGTGTAAAGGATTCTGGCCTGGAGCGTTTCCATTTTCTTCCAAATAGGTAGGACACACTGAGGCTTGGGTTCAAGCTGGGCATGGCTCTGATGGACAGCAAGAGTTACTTTCTGCTGAGAAGAATTTCCAGAGACAAGTGTTGTGCCAGGACTGGGGAGTGGCTTTCGGGAGAGGTCAGAAATGAGTAGGAGAGAGCCTGTGGTGTGTGGAAAGAAAAGAGTGACATTCCGGGGAGAGAGCAGCATTGCAGATGTGAGGAGAGGGCGAGAAGGAGAGTGCAAGCTGTGGGGCTGGACCTTAGGGGTGAGCCAGCTCAGGAGGGGGAGGCTGCAGAGCTGAGGGAAGGTTCTGAACCATGGAAGATTGGGCTTCTTAAAGGATGCCAGAAGCCTCAGACTGGACCAACGGGCTTCCAGAGAGTGGAGTTTGTGGGTTATGAGACGTTTGATAAGTGTCTTAGGTACCTGGGCAGAAATGAAAGGTCATGCACAGTTAGACCACTTAACCTTGACATGATAGCAAGGGATTGGCTGTTCAGGGATTGGCTCCCTGAAGCTGTTATCAGTTACTCATGTCTGCCATTGGTATGCAAGTAGTCAGTGTTAGCTCAAGTCCCAGATATCAGACAGTCCTGAAACGCTACTGTTTGTATGACCCTGGGCCCCATGTGACAGTTGGTGTAGATGTTTCTGCTGAGTTGAAGACACCAACCACCAATGAAGGCCCTTTTGACTAGTTCCTAGAAGAGTCACTTTAGAGGTTCTGAAACCTGGACTGGGTGATTGATAGTCCAGCTGTTTTCATCCTGTATCATCCCGTGACTCACAGGAGCCATGCCAGGCGGTGTGTATACTGGAGGAAGTAGCTAGAACTGCAGAAGAATGTGTGGAGTCATGCTGAGGTAGGCCGTGCGGCAGGGAGCTGGTCTCCCAGCTCTGACATGCTGGAGCCTCAGCCCAGCCATCTCAGTGGTGTTCTGGGTTTCACAGCTTTGAGCTGTTCCTGTCTTTTTTGGAGGAGTGTCAAGGCTGGTGGCAGGAAGGACCCTGATGACTGAGCGATGTGCCCAACGCCATGGGCTGGCTGGGATTATGTGCACAGAAGCCCAATAGATCAAATGTCTGGCTTGGCATGTCTTACAGATGGCCAACCATCTGTAGACAGCCTTCCCTGGCTGGAGGTCAGTACCTCCTCACCTCAGCCTTGGCAGAGAGCCCAGACTGTTGCAGCTCTAGGGTGCAGGCCGGTGTCTGGGAGCAGCCTGATTTGTGTCCTCTCTTGGTCTTCCTGGGCTCATGAAAGGTGAGCCAGCATGCCCACCGTGCCTCTAGGTCACCTCCTCCTTTAGCCAGGTGACAGTCTGTAGGTGAATCACAGTAAAAAGAGAGTAGGGATGGAGGTGGAAGGGAGCGAGGACCAGGCAACGTGAGGCGTGCCAGTATCCTAAGATTAAATGACAATGGTTTTTGTTTTGTTTTACAAAAATAAGCTCTGGCTTGTAGGGTGTGAGGATGGTCTAGTTGATAGAGGACAAGGGGAGATGTCGCAGGACCAGGAAAGAGGTCACTCTGGACTCAGGAGCGAGGGTTCTTGTGGTGACAGTGAGGACATCTGTTCGGAAGGTGGAGCTGACAGGATTGGCGGGTGCTGAGAGAAGGGAACGGGAAGACTGAGCATGCCCCGCTTCTTCATGGTGAACATCTGAGTTCACACTGTGTCATTTCTCAGACCCTGAGAACTGCGAGGTGGCTAGCTTTGGGTCGTGGTCTGAGACGGAGAGTACTTTCTTGGAGGAACACTAAATCTGAATGATTTTCAAGTTCCTCACATAGAGATGCCAGCTAGGTAATTAGCTAGTTCCGGAACTTCAGCTCACGGTCCACATTTGAGAGTTGCTGGTTGAATGAGGAAAGTTAGGGTCACAGACGGGGGCTGGAGAGATGGCTGAGTGATTAACAGCTCTTGGTGTTCTTGCAGAGGGCTGGAGTTCAGTCCCCAGCACCCATGACAGGCAGCTTACAACTTCGTGTAGCTTCATCTCCAAGGGATCCAATGCCCTCTTCAGGTGTCCCTCCGCCTTAAGCCTCCTCTCTCTCAGGCCTCCCCTCTCTCTCTCTCAAGCATCCTCCCTCCCTTTTCCTCTTCCTTTCTCTCTCTCTTCCTCTCTCAGGCCCCCCCTCAAACATCCTCCCTTTCCCTCTTCCATTCCCTGTCTCTCTCTGACCCCGCCCCCCCCACACACATCAAAACATCAATAAAAATGATCTTTGAAGGCACAGGCGGCATATATCTGAGTGAGGATGAGCTGTCACAGGAGAGATCAGAGGTGAAGAGACAGGAGTTTAGAGACAGAGTTTAGCATGATGTGGAAGACCTGAGACATTCTTCAAGGATGGCAAGATCACACTGGGCCCCTTGCTGGCGCCTCCTGTGGAGAATGTGTTTTCAGTGAGTGCAGGGAGACCCAAACAGAGCCGTAGGCTCTGAGATCTGAGTCCACATGTTGGCTTCCAGTCAGGGCATCTGTTCCGGGATGGGGCTTGGAATCTCTGGGTTCGGGGTGAGGCAGAGTTGACTGAGGAGGGTGAGGTGGTCACCCTCTGAACTCTCTTAAGGGTATTTGGGGTTTCCCAGAGTGGGATTTCAGTGGTTATATGAAACCTCTCGGTTTACTCATTCATTCACTCACCCATTGACTCACCTCATCCTTTCAACCAATCCTTGGGGCGAGTGCTGAACTGGGTGCAGTGAACCTGGACCCTGTCTTTGAAGAGCTCCCAGGGGGACAGAAATATGTAAGAGGGGTCAAGAGGGTGTGCCCATCAGTGTGGATGACTGTATTAAGTGCCCAGGCTGTCTGGGTGAAAGAGAACGGATCGGCTGTGTCCAGGGGATCAGGGTTGGCTTTTCCATGTGGAGGAGGCAGAAGGAAACAGACGAGCTTGGTGGGAAGGAAGCAGGCCCGCAGGCGGAGGAAAGGCGCGGGCAGTGTGGGACAGCCTAACCCAGCGTGGTGTCTGAGAGGCCATAGTGGCTCCCCACACCAGATGGGGGGCGGGGGGGCGGCAGAAAGGGGACAATTAAGGTTGCCTGCCGTCTGAATTCCAGGTTAAAGCGCTGGGCCTCCCCCTGAGGATGCAAGGGCCATTGAGAACTTGTCAAGAGGGGAAAAAAAGAATAATAAACCAATACAAAACCATCTTAGTGCTGTCTGGACGTAGGCCGGAAGGCAGGTCTGCGGGGAGGGAGACTGGCTCCGAGGCGGGAGGGAAAATGGAAAGGGGGACGGTGGTGTGGCGTCCACGGCCCACGAAGTGGCGCCGCGCTCCGGGGAGGGCACCGGGCCTATCAGCCAGGCCCCGTGTTCCAGGTGGACACGCACATTCACGCCGCGGCCTGCATGAACCAGAAGCACCTGCTGCGCTTCATCAAGCACACGTACCAGACGGAGCCCGACAGGACGGTGGCCGAGAAGCTAGGCCGGAAGATCACCCTGCGGCAGGTGTTCGACAGCCTGCACATGGACCCCTACGACCTCACGGTGGACTCGCTGGACGTCCACGCGGTGAGTGCGCGCCGGCCCGCAGAAGCGGAGCCAGGGCCGTCGGGGGCCGGGAACCGCCTTTCCTTGTAGCTACGGAAGAAATCGGGTGTTAGTGAGTAACGGGCTAGGAACGAACGCGGGTCGTGAAGCGGGATGGTTCCAAGTACTAAGGCCCTCAGTCACCTAGGAGTCATGTTTCCGCAGGTGACCCGCAGAAGCTTTTGTTTTCTTGTCAATAGAAACAATGACTGTGGGGCTGGAGAGACGGTTAAGGGAGCGAGTTAAGAGCCTTGTCGCTCCTGCGGAAGGCCGGGCTCCACTTCCCAGAACCGGTCCGCAGCCAGCGCGAGCACCTGAAACTGCAGGGCTAGGGACCTGGCGCCCTCTTCTGGTCATTGCAGGCACTGCATGTAATTGGCGTCCATCCGGCCAAGCGGGCACACAAATATAAAAGTCAATACATTAAAAAAAATTTTTTTTTTGTAAGGTGATGACTACCATGCACCTTGTTATTTTTCAAAGTTGTTAAAATGCCAAATGATGATGCGGTTGATGTAGAAACAGAATAGCAGTTTTTAAAAAAGAATTCCACAGAATTCTTTGCTCCTGCTCCTACTCTTGAAGGCGCTGGAAACGAGGACTTCAGTAGACACGTGCCCACCGTCGTTCATAGAGGGTTATCGTCAATATCCAAAAGCAGAAAGTGACACAAGGATTGAGTCACAGGAAACAGGCAACCCACATGTGTCAGACACACGCAGTAAACGCGGTTCAGACTTAAAAAGCCACTTTTTCATTGAGTTCACTTTTTGAGGTTTATGTGTGTCTGCATGTGTGACACAGTGTGTGTGTGTGTGTCTGTGTGTGTGGAGGCCTGAGGGTGACACCAGGAATTGTCCTGGATGGCTCTCCCACCTTAGTCTTTGAAGCAGGGTCTCTCAGTCAAGCACAGAGCTCACAGTATGGCTGGTCTTAGCCAGCCTCTTTGGGGAGCTCCTCTCTCTGCTTTCCAAGGCTGGCATTTTCTATGGGTTCCTGGGATCTGAACTCTGGTCGGTGGGGAATGTAGTGACACATTAGCTGCTGAGTCATCTTCCCCAACCCTAAATCCTTAGTTTTGATTGTTCAGTGGTGTCTGGTCTGTGTTCCTCAGACCTCCAGGCTCTTGATACTCCACTACAGAGCGGATGCCCCGGATCTAGTGCCTTGAGAGTCCTATGGCTGACTGAAGGGACATGGTCCTGGCACACGGAATGCCCAGATTTCATGCAGAAAATTATGTAGAGCTGGGTTTGCTGACACATGCCTGTAATCCTAGTACTAAGGAGGATGAGTCTGGAGGACTGCAAGTTTGAGGCTAATTTTCGCTACATAGTGAAACTTTTTTCAGAAAGAAAAGAAGGAAGGAAGGAAGGAATGAATGAAGGAAGGAAGGAAGGAAGGAAGGAAGGAAGGAAGGAAGGAAGGAAGGAAGGAGGGAAGGAAGAGAGGGAGGGAGGAAGAAGGGAAGGAAAGATAGAAAGATAGAGGTGGGGAAGGGGAATACATCTTCCAGTGAGGCTGCCTGGTAAAGGCCTGGAGAACTATGGTAGGTGCGAGAAAGGTGGTGGAGCAGGCTGGTGGTCTCTCCTCATAGGGCCGGCAGACATTCCACCGATTTGACAAGTTTAACTCCAAGTACAACCCTGTGGGAGCCAGTGAGCTTCGGGACCTGTATCTGAAAACAGAAAACTACCTGGGAGGAGAGTACTTTGCTCGAATGGTCAAGGTGAGTGAGCCCTCTGCCTCTTCAGAGACCTGATGCTGCCCTGGCTGCCTTCACAATAGTAGGGGCACGATGACCTCTGTCCCTTCCTCGCCCTGAAGGCCCTTCTGTCTCCCACCCAGCACAGGCCAGTGTTGTGCTCCTGATCTGCTCCTGATCTTGAGCATGGGCGGGTGTGCTGTATGGGCCAATGGCAGGGAAGGGGAGAGAAGGGAAGAGCTCTTAGCAGCCTCCTGGTGCCACCCCCATCTGTTTGCAGCCTGGACTCAGCTGGCTGCAGGCTGGCTCCAGGTGGAGACACGGCTACTACCCGGCCGGTTCTGCAGCCAGGCCTGTTTCTACAGCATGCAGGTGGTCAAACCCTGGCCTCCCTCCCAGGAGAAGCCTCGCCTGGGGAGTGGGTGCTTGTGTGGCAACGCCAGGGATTTTAAATCAGCCCTCCCACCTGTGAGCAGGTAGCTGAAGCATCCCAGGGCCTATCTGGGGACCGGGGTCTCCCAGGTAGCTTGGGGGCTTTGGGGCTGACTCCATTCTTCTTGGTATCAGGAGGTGGCCCGTGAGCTAGAGGACAGCAAGTACCAGTACTCAGAACCACGGCTCTCCATCTACGGGCGAAGTCCTAAGGAATGGTCTAGCCTGGCCCGATGGTTCATTCAGCACAAGGTCTACTCACCCAACATGCGTTGGATCATTCAGGTGCCCCGGATCTAGTGAGTGCTGCCCCTGTCTGTCCTGGGTTCTCTGGGAACCACAGGCTATCCTACATGGCTCCTGGTGTTGTTGAGGGGTGGGCAGCGGTGGGGGTGCTTGGCTCTCAGCACACATCACTTTTGCTTCTGAAGACTGCATATATGAGAAGGCCTTGGTGGGGACCACCCGTTCTTCTCATGAAATATTTGGGTGAGCCTGGGGCACGAGATGACCTGCAGTGGCCTGTATTCCTGACCTCTCCCTGGCTGTCACTGGGAATGGCACTCTTGTCTCCAGCCAGGCTGGGCATGGGCTTAGAAGAGCCGAGTAGCAGAGTCCAGGTCACTGGAGATTTGAGGTCTCTCATCAGCTCTCACCTGCCTGAGTCCCTCCATGTTACTCTCCGTGGCCTCTGGCTTGAGGCGATGCCCCACTGAGCAGGGCGGATGCTGAGTTTGCAAATACTGACCACACTTGGCGTTTATGCCTTGGAGACAGTGATGGGGTCCACCTGAGACCAAGTCCTCCTAACCAGCAAGTCTTTGGTTTTTCCCAGTGACATATTTAGGTCAAAGAAACTACTGCCAAACTTCGGGAAGATGCTGGAGAACATCTTCCTGCCCCTTTTCAAGGCTACCATCGACCCCCAGGACGACCGGGAGCTTCACCTCTTCCTCAAATATGTAAGTGCCTCGGGCCCCCAGTGAGCTGAGTGGCAAAGGGGGCACTGCTCCACAGGGGGCTCTGCTGGGCTTCCTCCTGCCTCCCACTCTGCTTCCCCCCCAGCTCCTGGTCCCCAGGCACGAGCTGCCAGCTCCAACAAGCTGTATATAGACAGGAGTGACAGGAGGCTTCTTCTCAGGGTAGTGGTTCCTGGTGATGCTGGGGAAGGCTGTGTCTGTCCATAGTTGAGGAGGGCAGCCACGGACAAGCATCACCAGCTCTTAGCCTGGAGACACCTGATGGGAAGGATTTCCCAGCTTCCTTCCCAGCAGAGAAAGGTGTCTCTGGGGACACAACTGCATCTGGCCAGGGCCCCTAGGTCTATTGTGAGGCATCCAGCTTGTATCTCATGGCCTGAGATACCAAAGCAATCCTCTACCCATAGTTCTGAATCCAGCTCTGGAGCCTGTTATGGGCCCAGAGCCCGGTCATGTCACTCAGATAGCTTCCTGAGCCACTCTGGTCCTGGCTTGTTCAACATTAAAAGGAGGCTCCAGCCAGCCTTCCCCCTTCCCCAGCAGTGCCATCTGTATACCAACTAGCCGAGGAGTTGAAGGCCAGGAGGCCTTGATGGATGGTAGTGGATGCATGGCATATCAAGCAGGCTTCCCCTGGCCCCCAGCCCATTGCTGCTGCTGTTGGCAGTGGCTGCTGTTCCCTGCAGCACCGGCCCCTTTGGAACAGCAAAGGGAAAAGCTAGCAGCTCAGACTCACCCTCATCTGGCCTGGCCTCATTTTCTCCATTTTCTCGACTGCCACACGGGGGGCTGGACATTCTCCAGGCTGTCCTACTGGGCCCATTAGGAAGGCCTAAGGGACAGACTGACGTACCTGTCTCGCTGCCTTTGAGGGATAGGACTGCAGAGGCCCAGGGTCCCCCGCTGGAAGTGTGAGCTCCTAAGCCCTGCGGGCCTCTGCCCTGGCTTACTGTCAGCGTCCTTACGTCCCACACAGGTGACAGGCTTTGACAGTGTGGATGATGAGTCCAAGCACAGCGACCACATGTTCTCAGACAAGAGTCCCAGCCCGGAGCTCTGGACCAGCGAGCAGAACCCGCCCTACAGTTACTACCTGTACTACATGTATGCCAACATCATGGTGCTGAACAACCTCCGCAGGTGGGTGACATGGCCCCGGAAGGAGCCCGCGTCCCACGCGCAGGGAGACCAGCACGCACACCCACGGGGACACTTACAAGGACCACAGGGCTCGTGCCAATACAGAGAGGCACCATGTGTGCGACAATGCTACGCATTGGCACACACATGTTCATCTGTGCGTACTCAGCAGCACGCACTCATGGGAACCCTGCCGACACACAGTGCACGCGTGTTTATGGCTCCGCAGCAGCCTGCACACACTGTATCTGTGCTTTGGAGAAATGCAGCTACCATGTGATCGGCGCAGTCCAGGCACAGGAGAGACAGAGTGACGCGGGCTCAGCTTACACTAATCTTAGGGCGGTCTGTGCACAGGCTCCACAAAGCAGAGGAAACACAAACCCAGGTACCTGGGACACAGGACACAGCCACATTCCCTTTCCTGCAGCCTAATATTCCTCACACCTTCCTTTGGGAGCGTGGCTGCTCACCAGCTGGCAGTGAGCCCATCCAAGTTTGTGCTGTGGAGGTTTCTGGGCTGAGATAATGGCCTGCGACAGGGCGGAGGTGGTCCTGAGCTGGGCTCTGGGAGATGGGCCTTCAGCACACATCACCCTCTGGGCCTTTGCTCATTTCTCCAGCAGAGGCTGGACTTGGTGTCTCATGGTGGATGGCGGCCAAAGTCCTAGAAAGTGGGGGAGAGGGGAGTGAGGGCAGGCCAGGACCCCTCTCTATTTCTAGCCTCCTCTGCCCCGGAAACCACGTCCTTGGCGTCCGCCTTGTAGGAGGGGCTGTTTTTAGGATGTACTGGGTTAGCTCTCCTGACCATGCTCTGGGATATTCTTCCCTGGCCTGGGTCCTAGCTGGGGGTGTGGGCAGGGTGAGCCAAGGGCAGGTCTTGACCTGGAGCCTCCCTTCCACAGGGAACGAGGCCTGAGCACGTTCCTGTTCCGGCCCCACTGTGGGGAGGCCGGCTCTATCACCCACCTCGTGTCCGCCTTCCTGACTGCAGACAACATTTCCCACGGGCTGCTCCTCAAGAAGGTAAATGGGCTCCTCCTGGGAGTGGCTGCTGAGCCTGCTGGGCTCCCACCCACCTCTTTAGAGTCTCGCTCAGTGGTGCTGGGGAGCCGGCCCTGGAGGGCGGGCTACCTGGAGTCTTCTTGGTTTCGCTTAAAAGTTTTATTTAAATTTTTTTTTTCAAATACGTTGTTCATATTCTTTTCTCCGTCCAACTCCTCCCCGCCTACCTACCCAACTTCATGTTCTCTCTCTTAGAAAACACAACTACGAAAACAATTTGGTTCACTTTAAACCATAAAATAACCACACACATTACATTTTAGATTAAAATGAAAAGTAAATGGAAACCCCCTTACTTACTTTATAGAAAGAGTATTACCAGTTGTTTAGTATTTAGTCTTTTCTTTCCTTTTTAAGTAGTAACTTTCATTTTTAATTATGTCTGTACATGTCTGTCTGTCTGTCTGTCCGAGGGTCTGTGCATGAGTGAGTGCAGGTGCCCGCAAAGGCTGTTGGATCTCTTGGAGCTGGAGTTACAGGTTATTGTGAAACGCCCCTCACTGAATTCCGGTCCTCTACAGGAGCGCTGCACACTCCAAGGCGCCGAGCCATTTCTCCAACCCAGCATAATTTTAACTTAATAAGTGCAGACTTTTGACTCCTTCCCATTGATGAGCATCCCTTGTTCTCTGCTGCAACATTCCTGGCCTCATAAAGGCCTTTGGACAAAGGGTCTACCATTGGGTCAGTTGAATGACTCAGACAGTCCCCAGTGGTGGGCACATCGGCCGTCTAGCTTTTGCTTCCTGTAGGCGATGTCACTGTGAAAGGGTGTTCAGCCTCCTACATACTGGGTCACTTCCAAAATGTCCCCTTGCTCTGGTCCTCTCTCTAGTCACTGGTATGGGACAGAAGACTGCCGTAGCACAAGGTCTGCCTCTTCCCCCCCTTGGACCACGTCTCCGAGGGGGCTAGAGTGTGCGCAGCCCTCTGGTACGTTCATCACTGCGATGTCCACACATCTAACAAGAAGCATCTTAAAGGAGGAAGGGCTTGTTTTGACCCGCACTTTGAGGGCTACAGCCCATCACAGCAGGGCTGGTTATGCTGCAGCCGCAGTCAGGACATAGAAAATGGTTAGGAAGTGGGTCCTAGATAGAAAACTTCAAGGCCTGCACCAGTGACCCACTTCCTCCAGGGAGGCGCTATTTCCTAAAGGTTCCATAACCTTCCAAAGCAGCACCACCAGACCAAATACTCAAGATCACAAGCCTCTGGAGGACATTCAAACCAACGAAATCTCAGCTTGAACTTTCCCATGCATATGGGGGTTCTCTTGGCCTGCCACCGCAGGGGGTCTGCGGAGGAGTAGGATGTGGCCTCCTGCACAGCATTATGCCCTACAGGCTGGAGCCAGGAGTGGGTACAAACAGTGGGCATGAGGCCCTGCATGTCACAGGGCAACGAGAGGCATGCAGGCAGTAGAGGGAGGTGCATCTGGGCATTCCAGCTTTCTTGGTCTTGGCACAGACACTGCGCAACCTCTGGTTTCCATGGCCTAGACAGACACACATACCCCCGCCCCCCGCCCACACATGTCACACGCGTGTTCGTTGGTTCTTTTGCAGAGTCCTGTATTGCAGTACCTCTACTACCTTGCTCAGATCCCCATTGCCATGTCTCCTCTCAGCAACAACAGCCTGTTTCTGGAATATTCCAAGAACCCACTCCGGGAATTCCTGCACAAGGGTCTCCACGTCTCCCTCTCCACGGATGACCCAATGCAGTTCCACTACACCAAGGTGAGGATGTGGGGGCACAGCGGCGCCCCGGCCTGCTCCCCTTCCCCTGCCACTGTGAAGAAGCCGGCCCACGGCTCAGTTTTGTTTTGGGGGGGAGGGTGTAGTGGCTTGCTGAAGACAGGTGAGTGTCTGGTGAGGAAGTCTGCCTTTCTCACTGTTATGCCTTGTTCCCGATATAACTCTGTGATCTCGGTAGGGTTCTTAGAACTCTCTGGATTGTGTTCCTTCTTATTTGTAAAGTGGGTATAAAACCATCTCTTCCCTCAGCTAACTTGAGTCTAATAGGTCCACTATGTTACACAACATACATTCAAAAATTAAAGCAAAAACGTGCCCTTCTTGAGGGGAGGAAGGTTCTACACAGACTAGGCTGGTCTTGCAAACAGAGCTCCTCCCTCTCTGCCCATTCTGGAGTGTTTCAGGCATGTGCTACCACACCTGGCTTTGTTAATAGCATTTTTATGATTATACTTTGGGGCTCTGGGAAGAGAGAAGGGAGAGGTGATGTCACGCATAGAGAACAGCCACAAGTGTCATGCTGCTCTTTATGGAGTGAGAACCTAGAGATGCTTTTAAAAGTATCTACAAACTCTGGTTTCTCTTCTGAGTGTGTAACTCTTTCACCTTTAAAAATAGCAATGTATTGGTTTGATGACTGTAACCACAGCACTAGGGGGCTGAGGTGGCAGGAGCTAGGTTTTGGGGGCCAGCCTGGGCTACAGGTGAAACCCTGCATCAAAACAAAACAAAAACAACCATGAGACTAAAAACAATGACAGCAACCACCACCACCACCACCATCCACACCCCCCCACCCACATCCACTCACACCCACTCCCACCCTCCCACCCACCCACACACCGTCCACCCCCCACCCACCCCCAACTCACACCCTGCTGCCCTGCCATCCACCCATCCACCCACACACCCACTCACACCCTCCCATCCACCCACCCACACATCCTCCCATCCACCCCCACCCCCTCCACCCACACCCACTCAAACCCTCCCATCCACCCACCCCATACACCGTCCACCCACTCCAAAATAGTAACAGAATCATTAAGTATTGTATAAATAGCAAAAAATAAAAAGTTATGAAAATAACTATTTCCCAAAACTGAAATCCCGAGAGGAGTGGCATTGTTCTGCAGTTTGCTTTAATGTCTCATCTAATGGAAGACAGCTGAGCCCCATCTCCGCCTCTGCATTCAGTTTTGGGAAATAGTTATTTTCATAACTTTTTATTTTTTGCTATTTATACAATACTTAATGATTCTGTTACTATTTTGGAGTGGGTGGACGGTGTATGGGGTGGGTGGATGGGAGGGTTTGAGTGGGTGTGGG
>NW_026596088.1:16090575-16213812 GCF_907164565.1 Psammomys obesus | reverse complement strand
CCCACACCCACTCAAACCCTCCCATCCACCCACCCCATACACCGTCCACCCACTCCAAAATAGTAACAGAATCATTAAGTATTGTATAAATAGCAAAAAATAAAAAGTTATGAAAATAACTATTTCCCAAAACTGAAATCCCGAGAGGAGTGGCATTGTTCTGCAGTTTGCTTTAATGTCTCATCTAATGGAAGACAGCTGAGCCCCATCTCCGCCTCTGCATTCAGTTTGTGGAAAAGCACGCGAAAGCAAACCTGAATCACGGCAGCCACATAGTTGGCAAATGGAGTTGACAAAAGGTTTCTGGGTCTCAGGGGTCTTTGCAGCACACTTTTAAGATCCTCAGCTCAAGGCGATAAGGCGGTAAAGAAGGGCTGGAAATGGATGGGCAAGCGGTTCCCAGCCAGAAGATAAATCAGGGCCTTGCTAAACCCAGCCCCTTAGGGACTAATTGCACCATCTCCCACACGGAGGCTTTCTTGTTCTTACTGAATGTCACAGTTTACTCTGTTTTTCTGTCAAACTGGCCATCATTTCATTGGTCAATGTCAGGCTGCTGCCTTGGGGAGCTGTCCCGCTCACAGATCCTTGTCTGGTTTGCTCCTACATTTACTTAAGGGGCCTTCACAGATCCTTGTTTTGTCTGGTTTGCTCTTATATCGACCTCAGGAGAGCAGGGCTCCAGCTTTCTGACACTCTAGGCCCTCAGTGCTGGGGAGCAAACAAATCCAGAAGCGCCCCGACTCTGTTTGGTGACCCACAGTTGCACACACACGGCTCTCAGGGATTTGGAGTTTAAGGCATGATCTTGTTTAGTGGTCCAGGGGTGAGGGAGTCAGGGCAAGCCCCGGAGAGGAGTTTTGTGTTGTTGCAAAGCTGGAGTGTGGGCTCATCTAACCGTGTGCTCCGGGGCGGGGCCAGGAGGCGCTCATGGAGGAGTACGCCATCGCGGCCCAAGTGTGGAAGCTCAGCACCTGCGACCTGTGTGAGATCGCCAGGAACAGCGTGCTGCAGAGTGGCCTCTCCCATCAGGTGCGTGACTGTCCCTCCTGCCTTAAGTAAGCACCGAGCGCTGTGCACAGGGTGCCAGGTCAGGGGCAGGGACGCTCAGGCTCCGAGAGAAACCTTGGCGGTCATCATGGCTGCCCCTCATCTATCTCAGATCTGCCCTCACAGAGGCCTTCCCTGGCTGTTCTTTCTCCTTATTTTTCCTGTAGCTTGCAGATACCGTGCCATGCATTTCCTTGTGGGTTTTTGCGTAACGAGAGTTGAGTACAGAGGCCCACTCCGTGCTATGTCCCCAGGCCCTACAATAGTGCCGGCGCAGAGCAGGCAGTGCACATAGGACTCAGTGCTTCTGTGTGGTTCCTTTAAGAATGTGACGTGGTGCTGACACTGAAAACCTGGGCATCTAATAAGGAAGAGGCAGCTTGACATGGTCTTGGGAAATGACAGTTAAAGGACTAAGTCGTATGTGAGTTGTTCTGGGATCCGGTCTCCCCAGAAACATGACTGCCTGCCCGCATTACCTCTCAGCACCCTTCAGTTTTGCAATTCTCCTTCCTTCCCTTTCACAACAATGAAGGGAATGACCAAGTGGTCAGGGTCACAACATGGAGGTCCAGAGAGATTTGGAGTCCCATGGGAGGAGGATGTCTCCACTGAGGCTCTTGGGCTGGAGCTCGTGTCAAAGCTTCCTGTGCAGACATAGAAATCTGGTCTCACTGATCTTTCTCTTGGCCTACAGGAGAAGCAGAAGTTTTTGGGACAGAATTATTACAAAGAAGGACCGGAGGGCAATGATATCCGAAAGACAAATGTCGCACAGATCCGGATGGCATTCCGCTACGAGACCCTGTGCAACGAGCTCAGCTTTCTGTCTGATGCCATGAAGTCAGAGGAGATCACGGCCCTGACCAAATAGGCCCAGCGCTCCACACACTTTCACCTTTTGATTTATTTTCACATCTGCTGGGGCTGATGGTGGCCGAGAGCTCAGACTAGGGCTTTCACCTGTGATGAGGGCGCCTCTGAAGAAATCTCAAGCTCCCAAGTTTGGTTGCCCTTTATGACCATGCCCACTTTGTTAGCATTTCTGAGCCAGAAGCCAGCCACCTCCCATGGGGGTCTGGGAGCTGGCACTTGTGTATACTTGTTCCAGATTGTCCACGTCTCTTGTGATTGGCAGTGCTTACGTGGTCGGGCTTGGGACTTTGCAAGGCTTAATGCAAGAGGCACAGAGGCCTGCGAAGTGTCCACCACATTCCTCTCAGGTCCTGCAGGGTGGTTCTCATATGGCACCTGGCTGGCTGCCTGCCTTAAGCATCCCTCAAAGCTCCCTTTCATAAAGGGGCTACCTTGAGAGACAGTCCGAGGCTCCCGTTGATTTGTGCATTTTTGAAATGAATTTCTTGATCTGGTTAGCACCCTCCTCCCTTGCTAGTTAGGAAGCCGCACACACCCACTGAGGCCACCCCTGCTGCGGTGGTCTTTTCCTCCTCTAGGACTCAGTGAGTCATCTCAGATGTTCTCATGGACCAGTCCAGAGCAGGGAAGAATCAGGGGGAGACTCTGGGCTGTTTCCTAGTTTCCTTTAATGGGGGCCTCTGGAAAGCAAGGCCCTCTGTTCTTGCTGGCTCTAATATCCTATCATTGTAGCTGTTACCACATCCTCCAGGGTCAGACCAGGGACTCCTCAGGGCAGTGAGATGTGCTTAAGGACACACAGGACGAGAACTAGGTTCCTGGTCCAGTCTTTCCCCATTCTTCCTTTAGGCTTCACAGATTTTACATTTTTAAAAATCACTTTAACACAGTGCATTTTAGTTTAAAGCAGATTTCTTCAGACGCCATCATGGTCCCAGGAACCAAGTATAAAGTTTTTAAGATCTATGTGGAGTTAAGCTTTATCAGACTACTCATCTTTGTTACTAGTGCCTAGAACATAGTAGGTGCTCAATAAATACTTATGAAATAATTGAATGACTTTCTCTTTTGGCATCTGTATGTGCAGAATACTCAATAATGTTCAAAGACCTTCCTAACTACTCACAAGGCAGGAAGTCCTTCTGAATCACAGTTAGATGAACCTAATTTTCCCTGGAAGATGCTCATTTAATTCTAGATTATCTCGTCCTGTGACTGTCATTCTTCCAGTGGTCAACACAGCTTATGGAACCATGTCATCCTTTTACTAGGCAAATATACATACCATCGTATATGGCTGATTATGAAATTGAATGAAAACCTGTCATTATGAGGGACTATTTTTGAAAAGCCTCCATTTGTATACATTTGCCCAAACATAGCAAGTATTGTACAGTTTTTCATTGTATCAAATACTTTTTTTTTTTTTAAAAAAAAAAAAAAACAAAACTCCAAATAAAGTCTGCTAGGACTGTGACTCAACAGAGCAAATGTGTGTTTTACTTTTAAGTCGGGGTATGCGAAAAGCTGTGAGAAGTGAAGGGCATTCACAGGAAAACCCCAGACTTTGCAAGCAAAGCTCAGGTCCTTGCTGCCATAGCCAGCGCCTGTGCAGCTTCTGCCCTGCCCACAGCGTTCTTCCGTCAATGTTGTCTTCGTCTGTTCACCAGCACGTGCTGGGTTTACTTGTCTGGGAAGCTCCTCAGACACCTGTCTCTCCAGCCCTTCATTTTCTTACATCCGTGTATTTCGCTGACCATCTTGGGGTGGAGGGGAGCTCACTGCCCTTTGCTTGTTCGACAGTATACAGGCCCAGGTTTCTGAAGGGACAGTTCTCCAGGCAGTGCTTGCTGGCTACACCTAAGGATGGTTGCCTTCTATCCCTGAGTTGTACCATTGAAAAGCAGCACCATCTCCCCTCCTGGTGAACCGGCACTTTTGTCTTGAATAAAAGCAGGTTTGAGAGTATGCCTGTCTGGCTTTCTCAGTAGCTAACGCTTGCTGAGGGGTGGGCTCATGAAACGATACTCATCTTTCTTTGGGTCTTAAACACAGATGAAAGGTGACTGGTTGTGGTGCACCTAAATGTTGTGTCTGTACTGAGACTATCAGAATAACCATAATGCCAGGAAAAGGGGCACATGCTACAGACACACAGGGCTCCTGTACCCTCATCTTTAAGGGACAGTCTGTAAAACAGAAGACAAGGAAGAGCTAAGACTACAGAGTGTCCTATTTAGCAAAGTATATTTGAGGAGCTTTTGTGCTTTTGATATAGCAGTCTTTCTGCATAGTATGGCTGACAGATGCCAGCAAATTCGACCCTAAGCAGCCACCTCCTGCTTTCCCTCTTCGGCACCAGGACTCAAAGGCACTTCTCTAATGACACGGAAAGCCCAGAACTGCCAGAGCATAGCGCAGAGTCCTTTATTCGGTCTAATGGGTAGTAGGACAGAAGAGCCCGCCAGAGTCACACCAGGCCTTGGTACTGCCATTGTGTTGCCCCTCATAAGTGTGGGGAGAGGACAGAAAAAGTGAGCTTCAGTTGAGAAGTAACCCCCTCCCCGAAAGCAAGGAAACTCCCAACACTTCTGAATGCAAATTATTCAGACTATCATTTAATGAACTTTCCAGTGTTAAAAATCAGGAACCAAAAGGTTTCCAAGCAGCCTTATTACCCATATACAGATTAATACAACAAAATCATCTCAAAATAGCACACAAACACCATGACCCCCACACCACAATATAAAACAGTCCTCTAATAAATATAAATATTTAGTATATAAGAATGTGAAATCACATAAGCAAAAGTCTTTTTAGTTATTAGCTAATGTTCAACTGCAAAGTTTACTTATTGCACATTGTATCAGTTTCTCCTAAGAATAAAACAGGTTCTGTTGTTCTCAGCCTTCACATCAGTACACAGTCAGACTCTTTTTTTTTTTTTGAAACCCCGTGTCTACAGTAGTCAAGTCAACCTGCTGTTACTGAGTGAGCACAGCACTGACAGACGATTTATAAAAACAAGAGTAAAGGGCAGTTCACACATCTCCGAAGGCACACAATTTCCCACCATGGTAAATGCTTTTGTATACTTGGTTTAAAAAGACAAGCTGTACAGAGTACAAAAAGTGTACATTTTACTAATGAGACAAATTCACAACTTCTACGATTAGATACTGCAGCAGACCCTACCTACCGTTCACGGCTGAAGAATTGCCACCCATTTCAAAGGAATGGTTCAAAGGAACTCTGCTCACTGACTTGATAAGGCAAATGCAGACACTAACATTTCACAGTAGATCATTTAGTATCTTGGAGCACACACTTCAAGAAAGGGACTGTGAGCAAAATCAAGTCCTTTCAAAAGTGAAGGATTCTGGGGGAAGAGAAGCATTGACTACTGCTGGAAATACCTCCAACCAATAAAGCTACGTTATTCATTTCAGAAACATTTTAAAATTAGGCAACTTGAACTAAACCCAGCAAGTGCAATCCAAAAGGACAACTGACAAGTTTAGGGCTGGAGGGCTCAGAGGGTTACTTATCCCAAGGTTTAAAAAATATGTTCCATGGAGCACTTGATAATCAACAGAGGAGGTTGGACCATCTGCAAATATCAATTTTAAAATGCTTTAAAGATTTATTTTTGCTAGTGTGTATGTGACATATGTGTGGGAGCTCTAGGAGGTCAGAAGAGGGTGCTGAATCCCCTGGAGCTGGAGTTACAGGTGGCTGTGAGCCACCAGTGTGGGTGCTGGGGCTTGAACTCTGGTCTTCTGCAGGAATAGCCAGTGCTCTTAACCACTGCGCCTTCTCTCCAGCCTCCCCCCATTCTTCTTGAAACAGGGTTACAATATAGCCCAGGCTAGCCTTCAACTCACTATGTAGCTGAGGATGACCTGAAACTTCTGGTCTTCCTGCTTCCTCCTCTCAGTGCTGGGGCTGCAGGGGTGCAGCACCGGGACGGTCTGCATTCATGCAGTGTTAGGATGGAACCCAGGGCTTCATGTATGCTAGGCGAGCACTCTACCAACTGAGCTATACCCCTAGCCCCGAATTCTCATTTTTACAAAACAAAAGCTTTGATCACATAAATTCTAATGAAACCGTACCCCCAATGCAACATGACGTTTTCATGTACTGACCTGATAGTGGTCGCACTATGTGAGTTATTTAAGAAAACCTCTCTGAATAAAATGTCACTTTTATACAACGTGGTAGCATGTGTGCATGCACTCAGTGCATACGGATCTCAGAATTTATTTGAAAGAGGTTTCACTGCTAATGTTTGAAAGATCACAACTACAACCTCAGAGTAAGACTTTCTCAGGTCATCAAGTGCACGGCTAAGATACGACAGGACGGCCCAGTACTTGCCCCACACCCTCACCACAGGCATCTGGAACTTCACCAGCCTGTCAGACAGCCAGTAGACTACTTAAGCCTTCAGTATTTGGGGCAGAATGAGGTTTTTATTTTTTTTTTGTTTTTTTAAAAGGGATTTTATTTGCATGCTCATAAAATCAACCAAAAATCAGTAAGCAGCAACATCAATTGTGTATTTCTGTACTTAGGAAAACAGGAACATTTGCAAGAATCAGTGAGAGGATTTCTATGGATACTAAAATTTCTTAAAGGGACTTGATTCTCGCCCCAGCTTTACCAGAGGCTGCTCACATTAGCATGAGCCACTGCCAAGGTCAGCTGAGGCCGCACTCCTATTACTGCATTCTCTTCAGACTCTTGAAGAGCACCGAGAAATGGGAAGAAAGCCAATCGAGGTCTGGATTTTCGGGCTTTACTAATGCATGGCGAAGGGCTTTACCTGATCTTCTTTTGTTGAGAGACTTGAGGAAACCGAAGCCTCAGAAAGGTGCCTTTACCTACAGTGAATGCACTCTAGCTCAGTGTAACCTGGAAATGTAAAATGTGTTGCCATAAAGAAAAATTTCCTTCTGAAAACCCACCTGACATGGGCATTATGAAAAACCCATCGGACATCTACCAAGGTCTGAGATGCATTTCTAAACAGCCATGAAGATCCTTTCAGTAAAGTCCATTTGGGAGACAAGTCCCCATCTCACAGTCCTTCTCTGGACGCTGCAGCCTGGCAACATGAGAAGTTCAGAAGCCTCTGCAGAAGTCATATAAAATCAGGAAGCAGTTAGGCCAGGGTCTTGAAGGATCCAGAACGAACCACAAGGGGGCAGAGCCTCAGGTTCCCGCTGAGACATTAGTTTCAGTTGTTTATCTCAGATGGCTACAACTTTCAACACCCTGAATTTTAAACCTAACTAAAAAGATGCCAGACCACTCCCTCCCTCTGTCCCTCCCTCCCTCCCTGAAAAGCAGTAGTATCAAGTATTGCTGCTATCTGTGTAGCAAAGGGCTCAAGAGCAACACAGAACAGGTGGACTGTGGGAAATCTGGCCAAACAGTAGCAAACTGTAGCCCACCACACAGGAAGACATGGGATTTTATTTAAGAATGGGAGATATTATCAGAATAGCAAAAATAAGAGAGTAGAAAAACTGATCTTTCTGTGTGTGCCACAACGTCCCTCCATTCCTCCTCTATGACCACAGTGTATTTGTAGTTCACGAGAACAGAAGAGTCTTCCCCCAAGTCACGGCCGGTGGGGCTGGCCTGCCTCATCAGCCATGTTCAGAATATAGTTAGCCATGTCATCTTCAGTGGGTGCATCCGACACCACCCACGATTCATTTGCTCCAGTCATCTGTAGGCGACAAATGGGGCAGTTCCTGTGTCGGTCACTCCTGTCAGGGATTCCAAGCAAAACAGGTTTGTTTTCTTTTTTTCTAGTTTGAAAAGTACAAACAACATAAAGTATACAGTTCAGAATTCATCTTTCTCTTCATCCCAACATTTAGTTCTCTTTGCCAGGGTCAACCAGTTGTAGGAAAAGAGCAAGTATGTATGTGTCTCACTGTTCTTGTACTAGTCACATATTTTATAAACCATTATATACTGGTGTATATAATTTTAGTCTTCTGGGTTTTTGTTTTTTCTTTGAGTAGCCACCTAGGCTGGCCTAGAACTTGCCATCTTCCTTCTGTCGGCCTGCTCAGTGCTGGGACTTAACTTTATTCTTTGTTAAAAACATGTATTGCATGGATATGCTGCAAAGTACCTAACTAATCTCCAGCAGAAAGACACCTAGTTCCCGCATCTTGTCTGCTAACACCAGTCGGCATCTTTAGTTCTTATTTCTGCACCCAAATAGGTTTTTCTTTAGAATAAAAATTCCTTATGTGTCCTAAGGGGACGCTCCCTCTCAGCAGAGGGAGACTTGGTCAAAGTGTAAAGTATTAAAGTTTAAATATTTATTTTTATTTAAGTGGAAGCCACTGTACCTTGAGACTCATGTTTGGCCAGTGGTAGACACACTTAGCAGCAAAGGGTATTACTAATTATTACTCTGAGTAATCAAAGCCATTTTTAAAAATGTATTTACTTATTTTTATGCATATGAATGTTCTATCTGCATGTACATCTGCATGCCAGAAGGGATATCAGAGCACATTATAGATGGTTGTGAGCCACCATGTGGTTGCTGGGAATTGAACTCAGGAACCTCTAGAAGAGCAGACAGAGCTCTTCACCGTCTCCAGCCCCAAAGCCATTTTTTTTTTTTTTAAATAGTCTTTATGTAGTCCTGGCTGGCCCAGAACTTGCTATGTAGAGCAGGCTGGCTTTGAACTCACAGAGATCTGCTTCCTTAAGTGCTGAAATTAAAGGTGTGCACCGCCACACACAGCAAAATAAAAGAATTCTGAGCCATTACTTACAATTAAAGGTCTGATAAAAAGGTTGTGGCCTGTGCAAGGTGGGCATGTGGGCCAGTCCAGGAAGTCAGGGACGGCTGCTCCCCAGCAGTCATCATACCACAAAATGGACACAGTGAATTACAGTGTGAGTATCGTTTGGGTTACCATGAGAAAAAGAGAAAGAAGGCGAGGAGGCCCGTGAACATTCAAAGACGGGGAAAAAAGATTGGTCTGAAGGCTAAGCTCTACCATAAACAGCGCCATGCCAAGAAAATACAAATAAAAAAGACTATTAAGATGCATGAAAAGAGAAAACCACACAGAAAAATGATGGAAAGACTCCTCAGGGAGCAGTACCTGCCTACCTGCTGGATACAGAGGGACAGTCAGAGCAAAAGTGCTTTCCAGCAGGGTTAACCAGAAATGGAAAGAGAAAGCGGAGAAAAGGGAAGTCCCTCCAGCCAATGTGCCCAAGGAGAAACAGAAGTATTGGCAGTTATTCCAGTAGGAAAGAGAAAAAAAGGCGTGGAAGAGAATGGTTGCTAAAGTCTGATTTGTTGGTGATGGTTTTACAAGACAACGACCTAAATATAAAAGGTTCATCAGGCCAACGGGCCTGCGTTTCAAAAAAAGCCCACATCACACATCCTGAGCTGAAAGCTACTTTTTGCCTGCTAATACTTGGTGCGAAAAAGAATCCATCATCCCATTATAAACAACTCCGGGCGTAAGCACCAAAGGTACAGTTATTAAAGTCAATGTGGGCAAGTTGTGACACAAGGAGGCAAGGTTATTTGGGGAAAATATGCCCAAATTACCAACAGTCCTGAAAACGATGGGTGCATGTACGGCTTTGACAGCGACTTCATACAGGTCACTCCAGCCACTCCCAAAGACTACACACCAGGCAAACACCATCGCTGTGGTCCTTCTCAACTACCAAGCAGCCTTACCCCATGGGCAGTCATCAGGAAGTAGTTATTAAATTGTAAAGAAAAAGAAAACTGCCCAGTTTTACAGTCAGTCTTCAAAAAAAAGTCAGGTAAAAAGTTCCTTTGATTCAAAACCAAGAAAACTTAAGGAAATTGTGCACAGACAGAGCATTTGAGGTTTAAGACAAGAGATGCCACCTAAATGCAGGGTAATAAATCTTCTGACACAGAGTACATATATGATTACTTAAGATTATGTTTTTCAAAGGGATTTCTTTCATCGAATACTACTTTGGAAACTTAAAGAACTGTATCTGAGCTGGAAACACATTATGAAAGGAAAAGACAATGTTTTTCTCTTCTCCCAGGGAAATCTAGGGCCAAAATAACCAAAATAACTGCAGTTTGGCTTCTGTACAAAAACTGAGAAACTGATTCCAAAAGCGAGATGTGAAATTTAGAGTTGGCATACATTATTTGGTTGATTTCGGTTTCCCCAGAGATGATTTACAAGATAATTCTATGTGCTCTTTTGTACATAAAACATCACAATTTAAAAGTAGTCAATTTCTGCTTCTGGCCAACAGGAACCAGATATATCTTCCCACTTAAATCAACTAACACACAGGACACAATGTCCAGAAAAACGGTGTTAGATGGAATTTCATATAAAATACTGGAAACCAAGCAAGAATGTGACTCTAGACAGGTGAGAAGCAAAGGGAGCCTGTGGTTGTAAGCCAGCTGCCCTATGAGAGCTTCCAGGACTGAGAAAAAGAAGTCGGGGACCTTGGAGGGTGTGGCAGGCTGCTGAAGAAACAGCTGAGGCTAAGGCAGCTAGAGCACAGGGCAGAACACTGCAGAGTGGAGACAAGTGCCACGAGACAGCAGGCTGTCACCAGAGCACGTCAGTGTGGGCATGTGAGCACATGCCAGGAGGTGGAAGCTTCGAGAGATGTATGCCAAGGCCACAGGGGCCATCGGGCAGTGCTTCTAACTCTTGGAGCAGAGCACTCTGCAGAAATTGTGTCATCAGTGGGGAACGAGGATAAGAAAACTAAACTTTGCCCTGGTTCTGCTAACAAACTGTAAAAGCAGGACCCCAAAGGGTCAAAAGCCCTTCTAAGTAAGCAAACCATACTCCAAAGCAAAGCTTGAATATTCAATATTAAACAATATTGAATTGTTTAATATTGTGGTAAAATTCCTCAACATTTGGTGCTTAATAAAAAACTAGAAGGCAGATAAGCAGCAGGAAAATATTATAAAACACCATGAGGAGGAAAACCGATAAAAACAATGCAGAACTGACAAGACATTAGAACTAGCAGATAAATGAAAAGCTGTAACTATAGTCCACACAGTCAAAGTACTAGAGAGCCACTATATTCAGTGAACACAGAAGGGAGGGCAAACAAACATCAATACACTAGTAAGTGTGACAACACAGCGAATGCCCAGATGAAGAACAAATTCAGGGGTCTAACACATGGGAATGGAGGTCAAGGGAAGAGAGGAAAGGGACAGACAAGATTAGAGAAAACAATGGCTGAAATTTTTCCAATATCAACAATACCATTAGCTTTTTGAAACTGGGGGTAGGGATGATCACAGGCTACCTCCTACTCAAGCTGCTTAAAGCAGTGAACAGATAAAGATCTTCCAACAACCAGAAGAGACAAGAAGACACACTGCCCCAGAGGAGACAGCTGCTCCTAGGAACATAAGGTGAGGTGGAGCCCAACACTGAAGCCTGAAAGGAAAAACACTCCTGGCCTAGAATTTTGTATCAGAAAAAGTAACTTTGAAAAACAATGTGCAGAAGAAAGGTAGCAAAAAATAAGTGACTGTAATAAGACTTCCAGATATAAAATGAATATAAAAATATTTATTGTCTTCTTATGTACTAGCAACAAACAAAAACTATTTAGAATAGCACAAACTGTGAAATACCCAAGGCCAGCTCTGAACACTGAACACTGTAAAACTACCTGCAGAAATTAGAGGCCTAGCCACACATAAAGAAGCCAACCGTCCCAAACTGTGTAATCAATATGGTATCATTCAAGGTCTCTGTAGGCTTACCTGTGGAGCTTGATACAAGAACCCTAAACTTCCTATGAAAACACCTGGACCAGTCCACATGCCTTCAGACAGGGGAGACTTGTAAAGCACAGAAACCAGGATGGCATGAGACAAAGTGAAACAGACTTAGATCTCAAGAAAAACAGAAGAGTCCAGAACTGACTTACACCTCAACCAATGATTTCAAGAAAGTTTCAAAGGTTAGTGAAGATGGTCGTTCAGCAAATTATCTAAAAATGGAGAACAGACTTAAATGTGATACCCCAAACTTGCAGAAGATTACTAATTCTGTGCCTTTGGAGCAGGAAAAGATTTCATACATAGGGTCTTATCTGTCACAGATTGAAATTTAGCCTCACTGAAACAAAAAACTCCTTCAGAGACATTCTCAAAAGAAAGAAGACAAGACACAGAGGAGGAGATGATATGTTTAAAGTCATATGATAAAGCAAAACTCCCAGTAACGAAATGGGTAAAAGCTTAAATAGGCCATCATCTAAGATCACAGATGGCAACGTAGCAGTCAGCAGGGGATTAGTGAGAGCCACAGAGACCCTACCCTTGCCTGATTTCAATGCTGGCCAGCACAGGCAAGGTCAGTGCAACACCTACATGGTACTGGAGAGGGCACAAGAAAAGGTAAAAAGTAGCCAGGCATGGTGGCATACATCTATAATTCCAGATTTGGGAGCTTGAAGCAGGAGGGTTGCCACAAGATCCAGCTGAGATCTACGTGCACTGTACATTGCAAGAGCTTGTCTCAAAACAAACAAACAAACAAAAAACCCCAAAAAACAAAGACCAGACCAAACCAAATAACAACACTTTAAAAAAGTATAGTTACTTTGGGAGTGTGCTGGCAATTTCTTGAGAAACACCTGCTATATAGTCTGACCACTTGAGTTAACTACCCAAGAAAAAGTCAAAGTATATGTCCATTAAAAAGATACAAACAAAAACAACAACAAAAAAAAAAAAACAAAAACAAAAACACTTGTCCACAAACATACATTGAAGGGTTTATCTGCCACTTATCTGCACTTACAACATGGTTAAATCTCAAGATAATAATACTGGCTGAAAGAAGCCAGACAACAAAGAGAAGTCTGTATGGTGCTGCTTTCAAAAGTCTAGCAAATCCAAAGTATTTTTAGCAAATGAAAACAATTAACAGCTGCTTAAGCACCAGGCTTCAGGCGATTCTGGGGAGTGATGGATTAGCCCCTCATGCTGTGATAGCAGCTTTCAGGAGCGTGCACATAAATTGAAACAATTATATTTCAGATATTACATGTCATTATAAATTCTCCTAAAGGCTCCATTATCTTGTAAACAAATGACGTTAACATCCCTCCAGATCCAACAGCTTAGGATTCATTCCTCCACACACATATAAAGAATTATGTAGAAGATAAGGCTGCAAAAAAGAAAAGTGTTTGATTCTAGATTCAAATCAGGCATCAAGATTCTTAAAACAAATATGTCAAAACTGAGTAACATCCCCACATTTCATAAGAATTGGGTATAAGAAAATACTTGAACTAGTGGCAGCATACCATAAAACTCAGAGTACTGAAGAGCAAAGCTCTCATGGTTCGCACTGAAGTGTATGTATTGCCAGTTGTTTATTCACGGTCCCGCTGACCTCTGCTATCCCGAGGGCAGTGGATAACTTACCATTTATCAATGCACTTCTGGCAAAAGCTGTGAGCACAGGGCAGGATGAGGTCAGCTCGCCCGTCCATGCAGATACAACACTCCTCCTCATCAGTCAGCTGCTTCACCCTGAGTATGAAAACGAAGCTGGGACAATGACAGTGTCTGTCCATGGGCTTCCTACTTTGTTTCATTGCTTTAAAAAGCATCAGTAAGAACCCACAGCATAAAGCACAGCATGGCTTACTTGCAAAGCGAACAGCAGACCAAAATTAACATCTTTTGGGGATAGCAAATATGTTAGGGAAAAAACACTAAGGTTAACTTTAAGAAACTTAAAGACTTTCTATAAAAGAAGAATTCTGTATAGTTAAAGAAAAGAAAATCTGAACAAAAACTGCATATTGGGTTTTTCTGAAATAACTCAGTCCATTTTAGGCATATTGAGTTTAGATATAGGAAATCAATCAGTATATAATTTATTTGCCACAGGGACAAAAAGGTGCCTGGTAATCGGGGCCTTAGAACGGCACTGACAGTGCCAGAGAAGAGAAGAGGCAGTGCAGTCTTAAGTTATATGATGCCACAGGGAACACAAAAAGGCTGGGGCACAGCTCAGACTCAGGGAGCTCCCAGGAAAGAGCCTTCTACTCCTGCTACAAGCCAGCACCACAGGAGCCATGCTCCTTTGCACACAGAGTTCAGTCAGCTCCAACTACAGTAGCTCAGCTTAAAATATCCATTTCTTTCTGCTCTCAAAACCAAATTTTGTCTCAATTAAATGATTTTAAAATTGCATTTAGCTGTTCCATGGTTAGTGACCCCATAGGTCAAAAGGGATTTTAAATGTTTTACTCTTTGTGCTTTTCCGTTGTTTTAAATGAAATGTTTCAAAGGATAGCCAGTCTTCTTAAGGGAAGGAGCTGTGTCTGACATAACTTCCATTGTCTGCTGGATTTACAGCATAGCATGTAAGACATGACAATAACACTTGGAATCTGTTGATCTAAACATAATATAAACAAATGTCAAATGTGCAGCATGTATAATATGTGACAAGTAAAATAAGTACGTTTGGAAATGTGAGAGGAAAAAAAATCATAGGATTTTAATAGAGAACATTCTATGAGCATTAAGTAAGTCATGAAGGCATGAAACAAAACATGAAAACGTGTGTGTATGTGTGTGTGTGTGTTTGTGTGCGTGCGCAAGGATGCATGATACAGGTTGAAGAGATGGCTCAGAAGTTAAGAGCACTGGCTGTTCTTCCAAAGGTCCTTAGTTCAATTCCCAGCAACCACATGATGGCTCATAACCATATATAATGAGATTCGCTGCCCTTTTCTGGTGTGCAGGTGTTGATGCAGGCAGAGCACTGTATACATAATAAATAAATCTTAAAAAAAAAAAAAAGTTTGCATGATGCTCAGGAGTTAAACTGAGAGAAGACTGATTATATAGTAAAGACGGTATGATTATTTTGTTTGTTTGGCTGGTTGTTTTATTTTTGTAACAGGGTTTCTCTGTGTAGCCTTGGTTGTCCTGGACTCACTTTGAAGACTAGGTTAGCCTCAAACTCACAGAGATCCGCCTCCCTGAGTGCTGGGATTACAGACATGTGTGCCCAGATGATGATCTGATTCTTGAATGTCAAAATATTAAATATGAATTTGCTCTAACAGGCAAACTAGACGCAGCGTGAACTCCATTGATACAGGACTTTGACTTCTCTGAGAGTGGAGAGCAAGGAGCAGTCCAGAAAGAGGAAAACCAGGTAGAAAGAACCATATCTCACAGCGCACTGGAGAGACAGACAGGGCCTGGTTTAAGGAACATTATAACAGACATAACAGAGTGAGGTAACAGATTAATGTTTGCTTCAGTCATAGAGAGAAGAGTGCCTGTTAAATTGAAATGGTGCAATGGGTGAAAACCTATATGCATGAGGCTCTGAGATGCATACTCATACATACATCTGTGTATACACACATACATCAGTCACACATAAATATACATATCAACATTTATACACATATATCCACCAGCACATACATACTGATATCTGAACACCTTTTCAGATCCATACCAGATCCACCCACTTAGTATTTCTGCTTATGGGCTTCAAATTTTCACCTGAGGGTGTCAGCAGCAGAGAATACAATAGACTCCACACAGAGTGACAGAGTGTTCTGACAGGAAAGTTTCAGAGTTAGGAGCAGAAGGCTACAAAGAACAGCACTGTATTCTGAGTAGAACAGAGACACAGAGACTGCCAGAAGAAGCTACTCCATTGCCCACACTGTCTGCTACCTTTCTAGCAGCACAGTGAATAAGGGGAAGAAGGAGTATTGCTCTAGCTGATGACTTGGAGCTGGAAGTGTGCTGCTTCCTACCCCAGACCTGAAAGGCAGATAAAGATCATTCAGGACAGCCTCTAAGGGTAGGAAGAATCATGTGAACAAAGACTGGAGACATTCTGGAGAACAAGACTCAACGGGAACTTGATCATTTTTCAAAATCTGAAGGCAGAAGAGGTCGGACTAGTTTGGTGGACTGCCAGAGTGTATGGTCGCGGCACTCAAGAGCACTCTAATGATCTGCTGTAATCGTGTTAGCAGGGAGTGAACTCACACACAGCGTCATATGGTGGGCACTGCACTGCATGCCCCATCGATTAACTCACCAAATTCAACAGTCCTCCGGGGGACAAGCCATTGCTTTCAACCTCTTTAAAGACGAGAAAACTGATCAAAGAGGAGTTAAGCTGAGCACAGGGGAACTGGCTCTAGAACCTTTGCTGTGCTGCCTCCAGAAGGCCAGACTGAGACTACTCTGAGAATAGGAAGCAAAAGGAAAACTTTCACGGTAGTTAAAGCTTTCTGGGTGTGAAGAGGATTGCTTCTCTGAGGCAGTGAGTCCCACAAAGCCATGGGGCTAGCAGTAATGCAACTTGTAGTCCAAGGTGGTTTGGTGAAATATGACTCAGACTTGATATTGTAGTGCATAAACAGAACAGTTGCCTAGGATCAGTGGCATCAGAGCACCTCAGAGCTTGCCAGTCTCCAGCTCCTCCTCCCAACCCCTGAGCTGCAATGGGCTAAACGTGGGTCTTAGCTTTGCCAACGTATTCTTCTACACCTGTTTCCTTATCTGACCAGTTGTATTCCTGTGGAGTTACTATTAGGATTTAATGAACTGCAAGTACTCAACAAACATTAGCCATTAACAGAAAGATGCATCCAAGTGAAACAGGACTATCGAAGGTCCCCAGGCTCTCCTTCTACTTGCAAAGTCCTCTGCTATAACCTGGGTACCCATACCACTAAAAGCCCACAACACAGGAAGCCAAGTGCTGGCTCACATAACACACTGGAACTGCTTTTCCTAGTCAATACTTTCACCACCTTCCTGAAGATGACAGCAACAGGAACTTTTCAGTTGCTGCGGTGTGGCTACAGGGGTAAGTAAACACCACTCTTAGCTTTCAAAATACTCAAAGAAGATCACCACACTGAAGACAGACAAGAAACGAAACAGAAGTCAGACCTCTGTCTCTGAAATATGGACTTGGCAGGTAAAGACAAGCCTACACACTGCCTACAGCACTGTGGAACTCACATGGCAGGGTGGTAACATAGCCTACTTGGAGGTTTACTAGACAGGGAAGCACAAATGAAAAATATAATTCACTACAACACAGCACAGCATGTGGAAACCTGTCAATTAAGAACGAAGCAAAAAATGCAACTGTGAATGAAGTAGTAAAAGAGAAACTCCTGTCAGACACATTCTTAACTTTAAGAAGGATACAGTCAGCTGGGTGCAGTGGGGCTCGCCTGTAACCCCAGCACTCAGGGAGGCAGAGGCAGGAGGATCTCTGTGAGTCTGAGGCTAGCCTGGTCTACAAGTAAGTCCAGGACAGCCAGGGCTACACAGAGAAACCCTGTCTTAAAAAACAAAACAAAAAAAAGGTAAAGAAGAACACAATCAACACAGATTCTGCATCTCATCACCCGTGTCACAGTAAAACTGAATGATGGCATGCCTGGAACCACAGAAGTCTTTTTCCAATGAGGTATTTACAGATTTAAATGTTACAGCAGGCCAAAACAGGAGGGAGCTTTTACACACCGAAAGCACCGGAGAAGGAAAGATTAGAAAGAACAGTAAATACGAGGCCTAAGTAAACAAGCACCGCCAGGCAAACGCCAGCTGACGTCACTTCCTCCTGGTAATGCGGTGTCAGTGTGCACCCCTGCTGAATCCTTCCTGAGTATACACCAAGAGCTGGAGACAACACTTATGAATTTAACTTTCAATCACATAATTTCTGAAAGGATTTTGCCAGATTCTTGGACCTAGTTTTATAAAAGGGTTTGAACTGTCTAACCTGGCCAGTGTCTCCTGTCTAATTGCAAGAGACAGACAGCAAGTTCCTGGAGAGTGAGCTGACGGACACTTCCTGCTGTGAGGTTAGACTAAGGCAGGAGACAGAATAACCTAAAACTGACCTGGCCATACCCAGGCTGAGCCAGCAGGACTGAGAGCGTCACAGCGCAGCCCGGAGAATGTCACTGATCTCGGTGCTGTGCTTAGCACTGCAACTGGGTCACCTACCTGCCCATCCACAGACTAGCCTGACAGGACGACAGAGAGGACGGGTTCTCTTCAGCCTCTTCAGAGGTGGAGCTCTGAGCCAACACTCCAGCAGCTTGACTTGTGATGTCTTTATAAAGCTGAATAAACTGGTATAAATTCATGATCCGCGATGCTTCCACAATACCACTGCTTTTGTTAATCTAGAAAGACAAAGAAAAAAGGTGGCACAGAAACAATACTCAGTCAAATATCCCAGGAAACACTGTGATATACCTAAAAACTAAGAGTCTGAATAAAAGAACAGACACACTTTCTTCAGTTGTGGGGTTCATCAGGAATTCATTAAATTTTCCCATCTCTCATTTAAAATAACCTTGAAAGGCTGATCAGGCAGCATCCTGTCTGGAGCTGATAATGTCAAGGTGACCTTCCTGGAGTTGAGAAACAAGTTTTAAAGACTGTTATTAAAATTTTTTCACTTTGACGTTTTAATTCTTTTTTGAGACAGAAATTTGCTATGTCACAACCTGACCTATACTCAAGATCCTCCTGCCTCAGTCTCCCAAGTGCTAGCATTACATGCATGTACTACCATTATAAGCTAATAATTTTTGTTGTTTTTCTTATTGTTTTTGGAGACAGGATTTTCTGTATAGACTTGGCTAGCCTGGACTCACTTTTCAGACCAGGCTAGCCTCGAACTAACAGTGATCCACCTGCCTCTGTCTCCCTCTGAGTGCTGGGACTGAAGGTGTATACCACCACACCCAGCTGCAAGGTAATAATTTTAATTAAGGGATTTATTTCTGGTATTGTGTGATAACTGAAAGGATAATAGTGACTACTTCCTCTTCCTCCTCATTCTTGTGTGTGCATGGGTGTGCAAGGGTATGCAAAGACCAGAGGTTTACCTTGGCTATCATTCCTCAGGACACCGGATGTTTGTCTGTCTGAAGTTCTCTCACTTGCCGTGGAATGTGTTGACTTCACTAGGCTCTCTGACCAGCAGGCCTCGGGGGATCTATGTACCTGTCTCTGCCTCCTCAATCTCAAGATCACAAGCATGCTGCATGCTTCAGTGTTTGTTTTGGTTTTTTAAAACATAGGTTCTGGGAATCAAGCTCAGGTCCCTGTGTTCGTACAGTACACTCTGACAACTGAGTTATTTCTTCAGTCCCCTTTTTTGTATATATTTATCCTCTATTTTGTACTTTTAAACTAAAGCCAGAATGCTACATTAAATTATAAAAAGTAACTGAATTTCAAGATTTCACAAAATTTCATTTCCTATGAAGTGGAACCATGGCCTGGAGATAGTTCTATAATGTGTATGTCTGGTCACTTTCATAAGACTTCAGAATGTCAGAATCGGAATATATCATGTCTGAAATAAGGAAAATCAGTAGAATGAGGATATAATACTCTTGAAGAGTTGAGATAATCAGATTGATTACAGGTAGGAAAGACTTCTTTTCAGCAGACAAGATGGTAGAAAGTCTGTATGATGCTAAGAGTGGTGGTACACTCCTGTAACCCTCAGACAGAAGGCTGAGGCAGGAAGACTGCTTCAAGGTTAAGGCCGACCTGCACACAGAATGAGCTGAAGGCCAGCCTGGGTTATGTAATGAGACCCTGTTTCAAAAGCAAACAATCAAACAAAAAGTAAAAACAAAGAAACAACAATATCAAAAGACGGTGGGAACAGAGGTAAGTGGAGAAATCTTATGCGTGCATCAGAATAAATGGAACTACGAGGTTAGAAAATGTAGAGAGATGAAATGGCTGTGTGTGGCGGTGCACACCAATACAATCCTAGGACCCAGGAAGCTGGATGTCACAGTGAGATTGTCTCAGAAACACAGAAGAGGGAAAGAGGGAATGACAGTAAGCCTCAGGATTGTGAAATGTGCTCATGGAAATAAAAATGAGAAGACAGACTGTACATATATTTAAAATTATCACAGCAGTGTTTTCATAAAAATAAGTTATAACTAATATTAATTAATTTTTTACCATCTGAGAAATTAGTAAAAATATTGAGACTCAAGAATGGGTCAGATTTCATATCATGAAAATGTAGAATCATATCTAATAATCAAAAACCTGTTTAAATTTTGGGGAGCTAGTATCTATGTGGAGATTCAAACATATAAGACTCTTTGCAATTAAAAAAAAAAAACTATACACAAAGTAGAAAACAAGTAAAACATGACAGGGAATTTACAGCAGCTTTTAGAACAAACGTTCAGGGCTGGGGAAAGTGGTCCAGTGTTCTTTTGAACTGTACAATACAGAAGAAATAAATTATGGGGCCCTTCATATAAGGGTCTTACTGTGTTAGTGAAATGAGTCATACATTAATTGTTCTTATCATAGAATTCTTCATTGTATTTATTGAGTGTCCACAATGCAGGTGTTCTAGGTACGATGTGCACTGCTCTAGGGACTAAAGACATGGTGTGCATAACACAGAATCCGCTGCTACATGCAGGCCACCAGAGAGGGAAGAGAAATGAAGCACAGACTAGGGTGGGTGGAAATCAAGATAAGGCAGGGAGAGAGCATGCTGAGGGGCAAGGAAGGCCCCGACTGTAAAAGCTACATTTAAGAACCAGAAGCCCGAGGGTAAGGTACCACAGCTGCAACATCTGGTAGTGTAAAGGCTGCCTTGCAGATGTGCACCTGGTGAAAATCTCAAGGAATCCAGCAAGAAGCCAGAAGTGGGTGAGACAGAGGGAACGGTGACGAAAGACAGGGTTAGAAGGTGAGGCAGTGACAGAACACACAGAACTCTGCCCATCGCCACAATGATGTTGACTCATTACAAGCACACAAGAAGCCACTGGAATGCTGGGAGATAACAAGTAACACTTCAATGTGAAGAGGAATGGCTGCTGTGCTGGGAATGCACAGGGATACCAGAACAGAAGCAGGGAGAGCATCGGGGAGGTAGCGGGGATGAATGTTCCTGGTGAAAAGCGATGGCCACCATGAAAGAGTGAGGGCCTCTAGATTCTCAACATGGGCTGTCTGGAGCATTAAAGGAGAAAAATAAAGGACAACTGCAAGGTTTCGGGTTAAGCACAAGGAGTGTCGGGCACGCGTGAAGATCTGTATCTGTGCACACATGTACGTGTGTTCTATGTGAGGGCATATGTGTGGAGGGCAGAGGTCAACTTTGGGCCCTGTGTGTCTTTGACATGGGGTTTTGTGTTAGCTCAGAATTTACTAACCTGGCTAAGCTGGCTGGCAGGGACACTAGAGGTCCTCCTGTCTCCTTCCCTAGTACTGGGATGACACCACTATGCGCACCACTATGCCTGGCTTCACTGGAGGCTCTGGGGATTGAGTTCAAATCTTCATGTTTGAATGGCAAGGGTTTTGCTGACTAAACTCTCTCTCCCCAACCCTCTCATGACGTTTTCTTACTAGTCACTTCAGCACATAAATTTGGGGTTGTTATACGTTTATTTTCTTTGTATCAGTGTTTTGCCTAAATGTATTTATGTGTGCCACATATGTGCCTGGAGCCTGAGAAGCTCAGAAGCGGCCATCAGATTTCCAGGAACTAGAGTTACAGATGGCGTAAGTGACCATGTAAGTACTGGGAATCGAACCCAGATCCTCTACAAGAACAAGTGCTTGTAACTGCTGAGCCATCTCTCTAGTCGCCCCAGTATATAATTTTAATTAATCTAATAACTTTTCTAATGTCATACCCACAAATATATAATATAATTTAAGATTTTTTTTAGAAAAATGAATTAGACTTTGAGTATAATGCTCTATTCTAGAGCATAGACAGACAAGAAAGGTCTTACTGTAAATTCAGAGATTAAAACAGAAATGTTTATAATTTTTTAAGAATCATAAATACGAAGCTCTCAGGCCAAGTGTGGTGAATACATACTTTGTACACTTAGCACTTGGGGCTGTGAGGCAGAACACTGAGTTTCAGGACAGCCTAGGCTACACAGTCAGACCATTAACTCCAAAAGAATTTTTACTGAAAAGAAAAAAAATAAAAATAAAGAGAAGAAACATAACACTTTTAGCCTCAAGTCATTTTTCTACACTAGACTTAACTCTTTCTAATCCAAATATTGGCTTCTCAAGATTCTTTGCAAAGAAATACAAATAAATTCTTTGAATAGATTTACTAGCAAAAAATGCAAAATAAGACACTAACGGTCTTTGTCTTTAATATTTTCATTTTTCTACTTAGAACCTTATTTTAAGAGTTTTAATAGACTACAATAATTTAAACTAAACTATATAGTAACACAGTGAAAGCTACTGGAGCAAAAAAGAACTTGGTAAATAATAATACCAAACATTAACTTTGTATCAAAAGGAGAAAACCAGGGGATTAGAAGCCTGATACATATGTAATTTGATAGTTTTCTACAGTTTACAAAAGTCTCTTGCTTGTAGAGTGAGCATTTTATGAAATAAGGATGGAGAGTAAATATAATTCAGGTAACACGCAGCAAACACAAGCAAAGCCTCGGCGCTGACCATGCAGAGAACGGTACCTCTTCAACAGGTGTTTGATCACCCAGTACAAGCTGAGCTGCTGGATGCAAAGCACAGTATTTCAGCCATGATACAGAGTTGCAAAAAACAGTTCCTACCCAATGAGCCACTGGGAAGCTAGGGTCCAAAAAGACTACTCTATCCTTTATGTTAAGTGTTAGCTATGAAGTAGAAACTGGAATTTAGAAAAGGCCAAGAGACTTCTTGTGAAGGGAGAGTACAGATAGGATGGTATCTGAGATGGACCTGTGGAAAAATCAAGTTTGAACATATAAGAGTGATGGGAACAGTTGCTGACCGTCTAAGCATTGTTTCCACTGTAGTTGCTGGCATGCCTGCTGTTTTATTCTCCCCTCCCTAAATGTCGAGGGAGGGAAGGAAGAAGAGAGGTGTGGGGAGAGGGGAGAGAGAGAAAGAGAGGAAGAGAAAGAGAAAGAGAGAGAGAATGAAGTATGGCTGCATATTGACCAGTGGGCTATAGAGATCTGCTGGGCTGTGACCAGCTTTTGAACCAGTATATCAGGATTTGCTGACGCATGAGAAAATAAATGGCTATTGTTTAAACTAGTTTAAAAGGAGTGTTTTGTGATTTGATGACCATTAAAGTGACAGAAGGAGCAGACATCTTAATTGAGGAAACTCAGTAAACAGAGGGTGTGAGTCGTAAAAGTAACATCTTCAATTCAATAACATTGGTAGGCATGCAGAATGCAAAAGAGAATAGTGAGTAAAGCAGAAAAGAAGCATGGAGTCATATGGTAGGGGCCATAAGCACCACACACAACAGCAAGGGAGGTTTTGCAGGCAGCAAGCTGAGGAGAGCTGAGCTTCAGAAAAGTCATTTCACAGCAGCATAGACTGGAATATGGAGGATTCTGGGGGTGTAGAGCTTAGCAGAGTCTATGGTAGAAAAGACAGGGGCCTGAACTGCAAACAGTTTCCTTAAGGACATGGCATCTGCCTGCATTCTTAGTTCCTGGTGTAACTGCTAACATTTCTGCTTGAATAAACTGGAAGTAAAACACAGCAAAAATGAAACTGATAAACTTATCAGGGAAATGCGACAGATTATCAAGCAATCTCTGCGGTCTGTGATTCACTAACATTTATTTGTAGTACAGTATACCATTTATTCTAGTGTATTCAATATTCATATACATAGCATTAAAAGTTGTTTTTCCTTTCTAAATGAATGAAATACAATGTTCTTAAAAGAAATCACCTTCTGGGGTAACTAACTTGTAAGACTGCCCTTTATCCTTCAAGATTTGCTTACCACGAGTAGACTCCATCCATGTCCATAAATAGAGTATAACTGACTATATAATGTATTTCAGACTGTCAAGTGACTCACCTGGGGAGAGTCTGATTGGTCAGAAATGGACTTCAGAGAATTCACAACTATGCAAACTGTGGCTTATACGGCTTATCTTACCTTTTAGAAGAGAGGTTGAGACTAAAGGAAAGCTATTAAATTCATTTCCTCTCAGGGGCCTCTGGCTAAGAGCTGCTACTCTAATTAGCTTACTGGGAGCAGGAAGCCTTCTAACACTCTGCAACAGCTGCCAAGATATTTTTAGAAGTTATTTAAAATACAAAAACTTAACTACAAGATAGCACATCCCTGACAAAAGGTCCAACTCTATAACCCAAAATCATCATAGCCTCTCTGATGGATTGTTTTTACGTGGATGTAATCCAATAGTCTCAAAAGAAGAGATTTCCTGAGATAACCAGTTTTTAAGGTCTCATCTCAGAGCTAACCGTGGTGTCCTCCGAGGGCTCCACAGCTAGCTAAAGTCTCAAGAGACAGATGGAAGGTGGAGATAAGCTGGCTGACACTTCCTCCAATCACAATAATCAACGTGACTTGGCAATTGAACAACAACGAGATTCAAACAGCTTGAAGGCAACAGCACTATCAATGATTTAGGGGCTGAGGAGGTGACTCAGCGAAGTGTCAGCCATTCAGGAATGAAGACCCAAGCTCAGTTACTCAGTACCCACATAATATCTGGGTACAATGGTGTGGGTATGTAAGCCGCTTGCACTGGGGGGAGCAGAGGTAAGCAGATCCTGGGCATGGGGTGGGGTTCCTGGCCTGCCAGCCTAGCCAAAACACAGAGTGAGCTCAGGTTCAGTGAAAGACCCTACCTTAAAACATAAGGCGAGATCAACAGAGGCCAACACCTGATGTCGACCTCTGGCCTTGACCATGATGTACACATGCACATAGAGATTAACATATAACACACACAGACACACACAGACACACACTTCACTCACTCACCCACACACCTAAGCTTTATAAGACTAACGAATCAGTGACATTTATTTACAAAATCTATTACATTATTAAATGTGCCTCTAACTACCAAAGCATTATAAGACTCCACCAGTCTTACCTTGGTGCAGACCACCCGGACAACCACTTTCCAAAAGGCAGAGGAATCGGACCCAGGTTGTACCTCAAAGAGAAGATGTTTTTCCTGGCCAGCAGCTACCTTAGCAGTTCTAAAAAGAGGTAAGCACATTGTTATTTTTATGAAAAGTAGTAGAGCTTTGAAACCAGACTCAAGAAACCTTTTTCAATAGGGAAATAAAAAGGATACAGCAGAAGTGATTATAGTAAGATTCCTATAGCACAGAAACAATGTTCTGAACACACACTTAGTTTCTGATGTTTTTAAAGTCAAAAGCTCTGCAGAATACTTATCTCCATATCTATATTTTAATGGTCTTTGAGTGTCTAAAAAAGATGTCAGAAAAAAATTAGTCCAAAGCTGGGCATGCTGACACTAGTCTGTGGTCTCAGCACTTGGCAGATGGAAGGATGGAGGATCAAGAGTTCAAGAAGAACTTGAGGCCAGCCTGGGCTGCATGAGGTCCTACCTAAAAGAAAACAAACAATCATAACAATTAGCACCAACAAACATAGTCCAAGAAACCTGGCACTTTAAGTAAAAGTTTGCTAGCTTAATTTATACAAATGCTGACCAAATACACAGAAGACCTTGTTCTTGGTTGAGTCCTGTTTACATAACCACACGAACATACCTTTTTGAAAGTTTTAATTTATAGTAATTTTCGTCTCAGCCAAGTAAAACATATTGTGATTTTACATACAGCTCCATCGCCTTTCCACATGAAGTGGTACAACAGCCAAGCTGCCATAAAGACAACACAACACTTTCAGTATCTTGCTGTCCACATCAACTACAATCAGTCTAGAGACTCGAGACTGCAGCTCCCTTTATCACTGCTACTGCTCTCTGAGCCCCAGCAGAAGAGCTGCATACAGTAAGTGCCTTCCAGATAAGCAAAGCAACTGGCCTCAGTAAAGTCAGCCAAGGGGAATAACTCAGTCATGCCAGCTCCCAGCTGTTTCCTGGGTATCAAGACGCGCATCTGCAGGTTTGACTTCATGGTCAGCAGACGGCGGAGAGCACTGCACTTAGAAAATGTTCAACTGTAGTCCCCGGAAATGAATTTCAAGCTACACTGCTGGTATTGCAGTGTGCAGCCACCACAGCAGCTTAGGTTTGAGTCTCAACACAAAACCAAAGCAAACCCTTCAAATCCATTCAAATATCCCGTGCCAAGTAAGTAAAAAGAATATATTTTTACTCTTACCCAATAATTTAGCATGCAGGTAATGTCACAGACAGTTTTTTTTTTTTTCTAAAAACTTTACATCAATAAGCAAAAGCTCATCAAATTGTCCGAGTTTACATATATAAGTTCAAGGACTAAAAGATGGCAAATGTTATTAATTTCTCTTCCTAAGAGTTGGAACAATGCATGGGAGAGATGGCTCAAGTGCTTTGTAAAGGCACTTGCCATCAGGCCTGACCACCTAAGTTCAATCCCTGTGACACACATGGTAGGAGAGATTTCTGCAAGTTGTCTTCTGACCTCTACATGTGCACTGCTCCACAAATACATAAATGTAATTTTTTTTAAAGTTGGAACAAAAGTAAAGTACTCTCTTCTTCTGATAGAAGAAGAAAAAAGCTACTTTTCTTTTTTTAGTAAGTAAAATCCAGTGTTCTTAAAAGAAAGCAACTCCTGATAAAACCTTAAGATGTTCCTTTAGCCGTCACAACTGACTGAAAAAAGAGAGTATGATCTTCTTACCTAACATGTTTCATACTGCAATATATGCCTTATGTCATAAATGCCTCTGAAATAGGCGCATACATATCACTGCAAGCTTTTAATAGTGACTGTATTATTACAAATTTATATATAGTGGTCCTGGGCTTTGAGGTAGTTGAATGAGAAGTAATGTAGAATTATGGAAAGAACTTCCAATTCAGAGACAGTTGGAGTGTCATCAATATTTGAATAATCAATCAAATGGTTTATCAGTTCAAATGCTCAAACCATTAGCATTGAGCTCTGTGAATATTATGTGCTCAGTGACCATTGATTAGAATGAAGAGACTAGAGAGAACTTTAAGGTATTACTTAAGGGGGCTGAAAAGATGGCTCAGTGGTTAAAAGCACCCACTGCTCCTCCAGGTGACCTGGGTTCAATTTCCAGCAACAACACGACAGCCCACAAGTCTGTAACTCTAATCCCAGGGGATCTGCTGCCCTCTCCTGGCTTCTACAGGGACCAGGCATGAGAGTGGTGCACACATACACAGAAGGCAAAACTCATACACATGAAATAAAAACATTTTTAAAAGATGTCATTTAAAATGTCTTAGGCAAGTTTTACCTAAACTCCCACATAGACAGAAGATTGATACAGAATAAAGAAGTAGAAGTAGATGCTACCAGAGGAAGCTTTAAGAGAAGAAAGTGTCACCAGCCATCTGTCACAGGGGGAACAAAGCAGCAGCATTGAGAAAGCATAGAAGCTACTCAAGGGAAAAGAGCCCTTCGTATTTTAAAAGCTCCCATATAGATCAGCACAAAAATTGAGGTGAAGTCTATAAAAAGACGAAGTTCCAGGTGGAGAAACTTACAGTCTGTCTTAGACAGAAACTCACTCAGAATAAGCAGACTTAAAAGTGACCTTTTGCTGCACAGGTACTTTAGTGGACAAAGAGTGCCACATGCCCTGGCATGCCACACGCACTGGCACATGGTGGTGCTTCTGGCTGGCCCAGGCATTTCCTTTAGTGACTGAGTGGCAAATTCTCTTCTGTTAATGTGCCTCTTTAAGGGCTCTCACACAAGAGTCAATTACAGCCTCTTAGCACACACTGCTGAGCTGTGGTACATTTTAGAATTGCTTCTATACCTGTCGTCTGTGTTCTGAATTTCATTTTACGTTCCTCCCATGCCTCTGTTCCCCTCCCACATTTTAAAACAGCTACATTACAGTCTGCCTCGAGTGAATTACTAACTCATGCAAACCGATCCATTCCTACCATCAGTGCGTGTGGTGCCTCACAGTCATGACAAGTGGGGCACATAGACAGAGAAAATAGGATGAAGATGAGCAGGCCTTACACATCATTGAGTTCAGCTACTCTCCCAAGAAATTCTTCATAAGTTAAGGAGCCACTTTCTCGAACCAAGGTGACGTGTTTTGCTACTTTTTCTGGTAACTTGTTAATAACCAACTGTGTCTGATCCGAAATTTGCTGTCCCATGGTGAAATGATGTCTTTCAGAATTCAGAAAGAGTTTCTTCACATAGTTTCTGTTAAATACAATGCAAAAGTTATTTTACATAAATATAAAAATACTAATATACTCACTGTCTTAGTTTTATTATTGCTGTGTTGAAATACCATGACCAAAGCAACTTGGGGAAGAAAGAGTTTATTTGGCTTAAACTTCCATATTACTGTTCACCATTTAAGGAAGTCAGGACAGGAACTCAAACAGGGCAGAAATCTGGAGGCAGAAGCTGATGTAGAGGCCATGGAGGACTGCTGCTTACTGGCTTGATCTGCGGCTTGCTTACCTTGCTTTCTTATACAACCCAGGACTACCAGCCTAGGGGTGACCCCACCCACAACGGACTGAGCCCTCCCCAACTGACAACCAATTAAGAAGATGACCTACAGGCTTGCCTATAGCCCCATCTTATGAAAGTAATTTCTCAAGTGAGGTTCCTCCTTCTCAGATGACGTTAGCTTGTGTCAAGTTGACATAAAACTATCTAGTACACTCATCCTTCAAAAAGCAAAGAAAACTACAAGTACTGGAAGTGGGGATTCAGTCAACTAAATGAATCTGAGATACAATTTATTTAATCATAGTTTTTAAAGTAAAAATTTGTTACTTATTTTCAGAATCATACAGCTAAATAATTCACTTATGATACTGGAAGACTGATGGGTCTGTTAATTACCAAAACAAAACCCATCTCTTCTCTCTCTCTCTCTCTCTCTCTCTCTCTCTCTCTCTCACACACACACACACACACACACACACACACACACACACACAGACACAGAGACACAGAGAGAGAGAGAGAAGAGAGAAGCAAGAACATTTTCAGACTGTCTAATATATGTCAGACTCCAAGCTAAAGGCTTCCTATATGACATCATGTATTACTCACAGCATCCTATAGAGTAGATGTATTTTTATATCTTTATTCTATAGATAAGGAAATGGTTAGTTTACGGTATGTGAACTTTTAACTCTTACCTCAAGAAATCCCATTTCATTTACCATAAAAGAACTATATTTTGCTTTCATTCAAATTAATACCTTTACCACATAAAGCAAGTGAAGTTGTAACAATTATACAGAAAATAACTTCAGCAGAAAACTTGCTTTGCTGTTTAATAAAAATAAACATTATAGCTTTAAATACAAAAGATGTGACTATAGGGCTGGAAAGGTGGCTAGTAGGCAAAGGCACTTGTTGCCAAGCCTGACAACTTGAGTTCTATCTCCAGGACTCACATGACAGAGAGAACCAATGCTTGGAGGTGTCCTCTAACCTCTAGACACGAGCTACAGTATGTGCACCCTAGACACACATATGCATACACACAAGAAAAATAAATGTTTAAAAATATGACTTCAAAGTTTAGAACCACAAAGATGTATCACTTTGGGTATTAAAATTTGATGTACTATCTGAGAGTTTTTAAAAAGTTGCTGTTAATATTGTAAAAGTACAACTGTACTAAAAATAATTCCCCATTACTATTTTGGATCTGAATCTATATAGTAGCAACAAATACCATACTAGAGGAACAATAGAAAAGAAAACCACAGACTACTAAAACATAATTTCTGAAGGCAAAAGATTACATTTTAAGTATGTCCAAGTATAATAGATCCATACCAACTATATCGAAAGAGGACCATTAAAATCCCCAGCTTAGAGGTGTCCCAGGAGTTCACCTCCAGTGGCTCCTAGGTGTCACAGACTAGTGACATCTCAAAATAAAATACAACAGTATTTTGAACTTCATTTTAGTCTAAGCAAGGACAGTCTCCAAACAAAAATTCCTAAATGCCCAAAACCTAAGAAAAAATGTAAAAAAATTATAGTATGAAAAGTAGGGTATAACATTAGACATTAGAGTAAGCCCCTACCAAGAAAAGCAGTAACTTCACGCTGACACTTACTGCCTACAGATACTGAAATGACAAGCTACCTTTACTTTTCAGGTTCTGATTCACACGTGGAAGCATGAGTAAATGGCTACAGACCAGCTGGAAACCACTGTCATTCTAAAAATCAATGTTTAGCTGGGGAGGCGGGGCAGGTGGCATGCTTTTCACACACCTTTAATCCCAGCACCCAGGAAGCAGAGGCAGGCAGATCTCTGAGTTCACGGCCAGACTGCTCTACAGAGCAAGTTTAGGAAAGCCATGGCTACACAGAGAAACCTTGTCTTGGAAAACTAAGACAATAAATAAATGAAAATAAAATTTATTTAAAAAGTTCGATGCGTGTTGCTGATGTCTGAGGGACAGGATAGAAAGCAAACTTGAAAAGACAGGGTTCTTGGCACCACAGGGCATCCAACACAGCTGGAGAAGGGCAATAATCATACAGATAAGTATATAATTACAAAACAAGAACCACTACACAAACAAGGATAGAAGCCTTGAAAGCCTAGAAGTGGGTGAAAGGCACCAGTCTTGAGTTGGAAAACAAACCCTGGGCAAACACTCAAGTCCAGAAAGATAGTCTGGGTCTGTAAGAGTCAGAGCACGGTGGGGGGACGCTTTACGCAGAAGTGTCCAAAAGCGTATGAGATAGGTAGATCCTGGTGCCTAGGAGGGAAATAAAGACACCGGGGTGACTGGAGAAAGGAGACACTGACACCAAAATAAAAACCAAAAAAATTAAAAAAGATGGCTGTTTAAGATTTTTTTTTCGGATAAGTGGAAGGCAAAATTAGGTTTGCTTGCACAATCTGGCCGACCAAAGCTAAAATGAATTAACTGTATCTACTGAATAAGACTCAGGGACTTGCTAAGTCTATAAATAGAGCACAATGTTAACTCTAGAATGTGTTCTGAAAAGCTGATGGGACAAAAGCACCAAGGCCAGATGTGCTTTAAAGCAGCACAAAAATAGAGAAGTCCTGGGGTTTTAGATCAAAATAACAGAATAATAGGTCTAGCAAAGATGGCTAGAAGCAGATGTCTACAGCAAGGAGCCTCCCACTCTGTTATACAATGGGCTGGCCACACAGGAGGTTTTTATTCAGCTCAAGGCAGTCACACCAATAAATCAGAACACACTCAAGTCATAGTCTAGAAACAGAAACAAGGTGACTGATGGAAACTGCGTACAACTAGGTAATGGCCCGGGCAGCACAACAGCCTGTTCAAATATTTGCATGCTTACAAAGAGCAGATTGGCCAATAAGTACAGAGGAGAAGACCAGACTTACTTCAAGAATGCCCTACCACACAGCAATGAAAAGGGCTGTTTCAATACACGTGAACTTTTCAATGACATAATATGAAAAAGATTTTAAAGTTTAAAAGATCAGAAGTTCATCTAATGAGCGCTGTAGAGAATCTTCAGGTGCAAATCAATGGCACTAACCTTTAACCCAGCAATTTTCAACTGGCGGTTGCTACCCCAAAGACCATCAGAAATTTCCATTATGATTCATAGTTATGAAGTAGCAACGAAAATAATTTCATAGTCAAGGTCAGCACAACATGAGGAACTGTATTTAAGGGTTGCAGCATTAGGAAGGTTGAAAACCACTGCTACAACCTTACATTTTGCTCTCAAAATGAGACTTGACTTCCTCAAGCTTTGCCATAGCAGCTTAATAAACAGTCAGACTCTAATCAGCCTGACTGGAACTTCCACTTCCATCTACACTGCCTAACAAAGAAAACAAAACGTCTGAAAAGGTCTCAAGACTTAATGGAACTAAGGACAACTGAATCAAAATTTGTATGGAGGCAATAGTTCCCTCCTCTACCTTTGGGTCTCCAGCTGTTTTCAAGATTAACTAAACAAACAGGAGAAAACTATGCACACTGTATGGTCCTCACAAGAGAAATAAGATCCTAAATAGGACCGAAAGCCTAGACACTCACTGGACAAAGAGTAGACAATGGAGTTGGGAAAGTAGCAAGGAAGGGATTCCTTAGAAAAGTCTGTGCTGGTTTCTTCTGGCTCTGAGCCCCATCTCTCACTGTAAGATGCCTTCCTTTCCCCCGTAAAAGGCAGGTACTTTCATAGGAGGGCTTCAACTTCCTTTTTAAGGAAAGGGAAGGAAGGTTCCAGCACACTTTTTTATCTGCTACTTCAAAAAGTATTTGTACCTTAAAGACTTCTTATGCCAATGTCATATTGTGATACCCTATGCTGCTCATCAAAACCCATCTGAAAAGCCTTTGTTGTTTCGTGAATTAGAGAATGTTGCACTATCTCTGTTACCCTAACTTTGAACAACAAGGTTTATAGTGTTTCTTGCAATTGCACTTAATTCCAGGAAACTGAGTCACTGACTCCATGCCTACCTGAAGGGGTGAAAGAAGGGAGGACCCAACATTGAGCCAATATTAACCAATCTCATCACCAGTGTAAAAATATGGCAATTATTTACGTATAATATGGAGCCACTGACATAAGTACCCACAAAAGCAGTCTGCTGAAGCCACCCTTCAGTCCCCAGCCACAACCTTTTCGATGTCTCTCCTTGATAATCTACATACTGCTATCACAGCATGCATCATTCAATTAACTCACTTGCCTCCCCCACGAGTTCTCCAGGACACACAGCTGTGCTCTCGCTGCTGGATAGTAGATAAGAATACAATATTGCACTAGCCATTGTTTTTTCATCACTCACCTAGCATCTTTTATTAAGTTCTACTACACTAACATAAACTTGAAGTTAGAAATATATTTATGGAAAATGTAAAATTGTGAAAATTTATCCCTGATAAGTATATATATTGGGAAACCTTCAGAACAAAATATCTCCTTGGAAATTACAGAACAGCAGTATTGCTTACAGACATAATTTGCAAATCACTGGCAATAAACTTCAGTAAAAGAAAAGTCTGTGGCCAAGATTCCGGAGAGAGCTTGTGGCCTTGGTCCCTTCTAGCAAGAAAGAGCTGTGCTTCCGACAGCAGCTGGAGGACTTTCTAAATAAGATCTGTTATTCTGAAACTCACAGGAACATCAAGGATTCCAAAAATGCCACCTTCTTCAGTGGGTGGCACACACAGTTGATTTTCTAACAAATGATTTGTTGTAATTCAAGTATTCCTGACACGAATGTAACGACTGTGCCACTAATAGGTCTCACAAACCGGAGCTCTCTGAAAATGTAAACCATAAGCCATTCAGAAATGACGCAGATGAAAACTGAGCCAATCAAAGTGCAAGGTGACCAGGTGACGGCTGGAGAGCTCAGCTGGGAAGGTGCGTCCAGGAAGCACTAGGCCGAGTTCTATCCCTGAACCCACGTGAAGACAGTGGGTTGAACTCACTGAAGACAGTGCGATGGCACACTTGTGATCTTAGTGCTGGGAAGGCCGAGAAGGGAGGATCCCTGGGACTTGCTGGCCAGAAGGTGTAGTCTAAGCAGACCCAAGGCTGACTTCTGGTGCGCATATGCACCCCACCCCCAGGATGACTAGCTGACAAGGACTGTGGTATCAAAGGCACCTTCGAAGTTTGTTTAATTTTGCAACATCTTCAATCTTAGTAATAAATCCTAAGTCTTACAACTGGGCTGGGTCGCGAAGGGCACTATTTACTTTATTATTCGCTGTTTACAAAACTCTAAATTTACAAGAAGTATCAGTTGTTCAAATTAACACAGATATAACAGTCCAATGATTAGGCTACTCAGATCAGTATAGAATCTAAAATGCCTGTTCTCAGACTGAAAACCTATAAATAAGAGTACCGGGTAATTGCTGGAGTTCTAATAATGCCAGTGTGTTTAGTAAGTATACTTCTTAGAATAAAATATCCTAGATTTGTATGAATTCTCTTTATACCTCTCCCTTTTTAGAAAGAGAAATAAATTTCCTCTAGTTACAAGAATTTAGGTGTATCCAAAGAAGAAATCAAATATAAATATACATATATCTGTGTGTTTCCCATATATATATATTGTTTTCCCATATATATACATGTATTTCACACACATATATATAATATATATATATATATATATATATATATATATATATATATACTGCTTCCTTATGTCAAATGACAAAGAACGCATTTTTGAAAAACATAATCATGTGAAGGAGGAAAATAATACAGAAACTGAAACCAGCCAGCATTAAAGGGGAAAAAAAAAAAAATCAATGCTACTTCTGAGGGTTCTGGATTCAGAAGCATTACTTCTCAAAGACAACTACCAGGAACACTGGTCAGTAGGCAGCTCACACCCCACGCAAAATTCTTAAGGATGTACTTCGCTAGCAAGAATGGGCAGTGGGAGCGGAAAGATAAGCTTACTTTGAGACATACGGATTAAAGGCAACTGAAGTGTTACCGCAGCTACATATATTGCAGTAGCAAGACATGAAAAAAGCGGCTGCCATTTATTTAACAGGTAGGCTGGAAACAACTTCCAACAATTTTAAAGCCACATTTTGTAATGAAACTGCACACAGAAGGCAACTTACCCTACAATCATGATTAGCAAGGAAACTTTTTTTTTAAAGGTCGGTTCTCAAGGTAGCAATTAGTTTGACAAGCAGAGGCCCAGATGCACTGCCAGGGCGAGTTTAGAAGGAGGGCTAGCCAAGCTACAGGCCCAGGCTTTCCCCTTGCCCTGTGGCTACCCTCCCGCTCCGGCCCCCGCCCCTCGGCCCCTCCTCGGCGCACCTGCTCAGCTAACCAACAGCTAAACTGCACACTGCGCCAGCGCCAAGATTCAAAACAAGCCTGCGCTGATCGCGGAAACCTCTCATCAGCACCACCGCCGAGGCGGACCCAGAGCATCCGCCCGCCCGTGGAAGCTGGTCCCCCCAGCCCGCAGCCGAGGCCCTGACCAGGGCGGCCTAGCTCCCCCGAAACCCGGATCCGCAGCCCGGCGCTGCCCGCGCCTCCTCTCCCCGCCCCAGGACCGTGGAGCGGCTGGGAAGGGACATGGCGAGGGGGCGGCGCTGCAAGGCTCACCTCGTTTAAGGCATCGCTCTCCCCGCGCCAGCGCCGCCGCCTCCGCCGCTACTTAGCTAAACCCGCTAGGCGGCAGCGCCGCGGCAGGCCTCCCAGTCGCACCTCAGTGACGTAAGGCCACGCCCTCGCGCGTTGCCTGGAGACGGAGCTCCACCCCACCTGCTGGCTTTGGAGGTTTCTGTGGCTCAAGGCTGCTGGCACATGTTCATGCAGGCAAAATACTCCACTCACATACATAAATATCAACAAAATAAAATAATTTTGTAAAAAAAAGACAAAATATAAAGAGGCAAGCCACAGGCTTGAGAAAAGCAAAATGTATTTAACAAAGGGCCTCTAATTAGAATACACAAACAATTCTTACACCTCAGAAAAGAAACAGCCCAAATTTCTTAAATGGCGAAAAACTGGACCTGCCTTATAGATATATAAGTAGCAAATAAGCATACGAAGTGATGTCTGACATTGTTACTCACTAAGGAAATGCAAATTAAAAGGAAAGTATCAATGAAATACCCACAAGTGCTAAAATTGAAAGGACTATATTAAGTGTTGACAAGGATGCTGAACCCCTGGAATTATTATAGATTGTTTGTTGGGGATGTAAAAATGGTACAATGGAAAGAAATTGTGACCATTTCTTTAGAACCTAAGCATCATGTTCCAAACACATAAGCCACTCATTCTGCTTCTAACCTATGTCCATACAAAGACTAGAACACCAATATCAGATACCTGTTGTGGTGGTTTGAGTGAAAATGCTCTCCATAGTCCCATAGGGAGTATCACTATTAAGAGGTGTGACCTTGTTGGAGAAAATATGTCACTGGGGGTGGGTTTTGGGGTTTCAGATGCTCAAGACAGGCGCAGGGTCTGTCTCTCTCTTCCTGCTCCCTGCTGATCCAGATGCAGAACTGTCAGCTACCTCTCCAGCGCCCTGTTTGCCTGTGTTCTGCCAGGCTTCCTACCATGACTATTATGGACTAAACCTCTGAACTGTAAGCTAGCCCAAATGAATTGTTTTCCTTTATAAGAGTTTCTGTGGTCATGGTGTCTGTTCACAGCAATAGAAACCCTAAGATACATGTCAACAGGTGAATGAAAGAGTTGAAGAAAAGCCACACAATGGAGGATTGCTCGGCAATAATAAACAGTACGTGGTTGACACCAACGTGGATGAACCTGAAATACTTAGGCTGAAAGAGGACAGACCTTCCTGAAAAATTCTAGAAAAGGCTCTCCCACCCATGGAATCTTTAGTTACAAAATCAGATGTCATTAGAGAATGGTGACAAGTAGAAAACACTACAGTGCTATAAGGGGGCTTGAGGTGGCTAACTCAATGGTAGAACCTTTGCCTAGCATGCATTAAACCTTGGTTCAGATTCAAGCACCAGTCCTTGAAACCTTCAAAGGGGTAGGGAGAAACATTTTAGGGTACTACATTTGCTGTCTTGGATGATGGCTTCACAGACACGAATGTGAAAACTTCTCGAATGACACGCCTTCCTCATATGTTTGCCAGCTATATTTCAATAAAGTTATGGGGAAAGACGTAGCTAGCTTATTTTTAAAAGGCTCATACTTCTGCCTAATCTAAGCCCAGAAGTCAGATTAAAAAAAAAATCACTGTCTGTAAGTTATCTACACTTTTACAGAGTGAGACCAGTGAGTACTCCTTTTTTACAGTGAGTACTCCTTTTTACAGTGAGTACAACAAAGATTGGAAAACAGGAGCGATCACAAGACCAGGATATATAAATTAGGATCATTAATGACAAATCTAGTCAGGTGCTGCTGAGCATTAACACCTTCCTTATATCTTTGTATAAGCATGATGAATTAACTAGAATGTAAAACAAAATAAGATCACTGTCTTATTAGTAAGTGTTACTCTAAACATGTCACAGTCACTGTTCTATTGCTGTGAAGAGACACCATGAGCTTGTGCAACTCTTATTAAAGAAAGCACTTAATTGGGGCTGGCTTACAGTTTCAGAGGCTTAGTCCATTATCATCATGGCAGGGAGCATGGCAGCATGCATGGCTCTGGAGAAGTAACTGATAGCTACATCCTGACCCACGGGCTCAGAGAGAAACACTGGGCCTGGAGAGGGCCTTTGAAACCTCAAAGCTTCAAAACTCAACCAGGGACACATTCTTTTCTAACAAGGACACACTTCCTAATCCTTCTAATCCTTTCAAATAGTGCCATTCCCTAGTGACTAAGCATTCAAATACATGAGCCTATGGGGGCCATTCTTATCCAAATCACCATAAAGTATAAGCAATTAACCATCCTCTGTCATAAAGTTATTCTGTAGCAGGACGAGGAAACCTTTTTCTTACATATAACAAATGTTATATGTCAAATGTTAAGTGTCAAATGTTTATAGGAAATCATATATTTAGATAATAAGAGTTATAGAAGAAGTCTCCAAATTCATCTTATAGAAAAAGAAATTTTTTTTCAATAAATGCTGTAATTTGTCATGGGTATTCAGATCTCCACAGTTTATGAATTTTCCAGTCAATGTAAATGTGAGGACTGAATGCAATCGCTGTTGAGTACAGTCCGTAGCAAAGCTCTGAGGCATTTGCCTTTTGAAATGTACATTTTTTTCCCCTAGGAAAGTATGTCCTGGGCCTCCTGTCAGTCTGTAAGGTCACTGAACATCTGTGTCAGGACTGTGGGAATACTGAAGGGTGACTCTGAGCGGCTAGATGGCACACGCTATCAACTTCCTGTATGAAACTGCAAGGCTGACAGGCCTAACTAACAATCGTTCTCTCCAACATTCCTCACAGGTGAGGAAACAAGACCCAGGGGTAGGAAGTGGTTTGCGTAAGGACTGTAGAGCAAGCAGGTGAAAGCAGGTTAGACTCGAGAGTTGCCAGGCAAGCACTCCATCGCTCTCCTTCACGGGTACCACCGTCAGTTCTTGGTGTAGAATAAAGAGGGATAGTTAGCCATGCCGAAGAGCAAATCTCTGGCGGGGCAGTGGTGGGGAATTCCTTTAATCTGAGCAGAAACAGGATGTCTGAGTTTGAGGCCAGCCTGGTCTAAATAATGAGTTCCAGGACAGCCTGACTACATAGAGAAACACTATCCAAAAAAAAAAGACAAAACAAAACAAAACAAAACAAAACCCTCGACTCTGTCATCTTCCAGGATGCTACGGTCTGGGGTTTCCGTATCTTACTCCGTTTTTCCTTTTGCCTGCTTCTGCACATGATCTGCCCCCCCAGCCCTCTGATTTCATGATGAAACAGTTTGGGAGCTCACACACTAGCTCTAGTTTTATGCACTGCCCATTCTTGTATTTCATTGCAATCCAATCCTGTATGGCCATGTTTAGAGACGAGCTCCTGTAGGCATGAATGAACTGCAGCAATGAATGGCACCAGACGTCAACACTTTTCACATCAGCTTGGCTTCAGGATTCAAGTATCACTGCTGGTGTCAGTGATGTCAGCTGAGGGGTTGGCAGTGCCTGGAGGACTCTGGTGGTGGGAGAGTCTCTAGGAGAAAGGGGTTGTGAGAGGAAGCTCTGTGGTGTCTGGATAGTGCCAAGGAAGCAGCATGGAGTCTGGCAAGCTCAGTAGGCCTTGTGGGTGTGGCAGTGCCTGGAGAAATAGAAGCTGTGCTCAACAGAGAGAGCAGATCTGGTAGATGAGGTAAAACCTAAGGGAAATGGTCACGGTGCTATTAGGGAAATGGAAGCCTCAGCAGAGATGGCTGATGTGCTCTGTGGAAGGTACATCAGTGAACAGAGTAAGCCAAGGGGAAACTCAATACCACGCAGATGGTAACCCCACTGGCTGGTGAGAATGTTGAGTGATATTCATGTAGATAAACGTGGAAGGTTGGCGCATTGCTCCAGGAGTGTCCTTCTGGTTTTAGCGAGACCAGAAGGGCTGGGTATCTGCTTTAACACTTCCAGTGAATGAAGGACATGGTAGTGTCCCTCAAACCATAATTTTGGTAGAGGAAAATTAAGGAAATCTACCCATTACCACAAGGATAATTGCCTCTTGCTCTGCCATACTGTGTTAAATCAGCCAGTTATCCCCAGTGCAGGGGTCTCCAGGGAAGCTATTCTGTTCACACAGCTGGAGACTTAAGTAGGATTCATAATGAGAAGTACACAGTGGGAGCTGCAGATCCACTTATCAAACCTCATTGCTCAGTTTTCATTGACCCCCCAAGAGTCTTCCTCCACCCAGATGCAAACTCCAGCTTACCCACTGAACTGCTGTCTTTCTGAGTGAGTGCGTCTGTGTTTCGTTTTACCTGCATCGGGATTTCCCATGCAGGACAAGATTCCAGCAGATGAAGCCTTGCTTCCATCCAAGTGAGGATGAGGTTTGCCTCTCCTCTCTGACATCGTCTCCAATGCGTACCAGTTCCATACACTTAAATTAAAAAAAAAAAAACATTGCCCCCCATCAATTTTGTTCATATTTATTATGTTCTTGATTGCAGAGTTAAGTCAATGTCAACCCAGAGAGAAAAGGTCGTGTTTAATAGTCTTAGTTCATAATTTTGGTTAGTTCACAGCTGCATTCTGCACCAAGAGAAAACCATCATTACAAAACTTAGGTGGGCAGAAACAATTGACCATATAGACAATATTCTTAGCACTTAATACTGTTCTCGACTGAGAGCCTCCCTTGTCTATTTTTAAAACAACGTGTTTAGTTTTATTAATGTATATGAAAGTTTTGTTTGCCTGTGCGTCTGTTCACCACCATCTGCATTCCTGGGGCTTGCAGAGATGAAATGATGATGTTGGAGCCCCTGAAACTGGAGGGATGATAGTTTTGAGCTGCTGTGTGGGTTCTGAGAACAGAACCCTGGTCTTTTCCAAGAGCAACCAATGCTCTCAACGCTGAGCCATCCCCCCAGCCCTCTGAAAGCTTAGGTTGTATGTGGTGTCTCTATGTATCTGCACAGTTGTTAAGAATGAAAGGAAAGCTGAAATCAAGGACAAGGCAAGGCTGCCCACTCTCTCCATATCTCTTCAACATAGTACTTGAAGTCATAGCCAGAGCAATAAGACAACTAAAGGAGATCAAGGGGATACAAATCAGAAAGGAAGAAGTCAAAGAATCACTATTCGCAGATGATATAATAGTATACATGAGCGACCGCAAAAATTCAGCCAGAGAACTCCTTCAGCTGATAAACACTTTCAGCAAAGTGGCAGGATACAAAATCAACTAAAAAAAAAAAAAAAAAAAAAAAAAAAAAAAAACAGAAGCCCTCCTGTATACCAAAGACAAAAGAGCCGAGAAAGAAATTAGGGAGACAACATCCTTCACAATAGCCACTAATAACATAAAGTACCTTGGGGTGACACTAACCAAGCAAGTGAAAGACCTGTTTGAGAAAAACTTCATGTCTCTGAAGAAAGAAATTGAAGATATCAGAAGATGGAAAGATCTCCCGTGCTCATGGATTGGTAGGATTAACATTGTGAAAATGGCCATCCTGCCAAAAGCAATCTACAGATTCAACGCAATTCCCATCAAAATACCAACTCAATTCTTTACAGACCTTGAAAAAAAGATTCTCAGCTTCATATGGAGAAACAAAAAACCCAGAATCTCCAAAACAATCCTGTACAACAACAAATCATCTGGAGGTATCTCCATCCCTGATCTCAAGCTGTACTACAGAGCAATAGTAATGAAAACTGCATGGTATTGGCATAAAAACAGAAAGGAGGATCAATGGAACTGAATAGAAGACCCAGAAATAAACCCACACACCTATGAATACTCGGTATTTGACAAAGAAGCCAAAACCATTCAATGGAAAAAAGACAGCATCTTCAACAAATGGTGCTGGTCCAACTGGATGTCTACATGCAGAAAAATGAAAATAGATCCGTATTTATCACCCTGCACAAAACTAAAATCCTAGTGGATCAAAGACCTCAACATAAAACCAGATACTCTAAATCTGTTAGAAGAAAAAGTGGGGAACAGCCTAGAACTCAATGGCACAGGAGACAACTTCCTGAACAGAACTCCAACAGCACAGGCTCTAAGAGCAACAATCAATAAATAGGACCTCATGAAACTGAAAAGCTTCTGTAAAACAAAAGACACCGTCATCAAAACAAAACAACTGCCTACAGATTGGGAAAGAATCTTCACCAACCCTTTATCTGACAGAGGACTAATATCCAGTATATACAAAGAACTAAAGAAGCTGAAAAGCAGCAAACCAAGTAATCCACTTAAAAAATGGGGAACAGAGCTAAAGAGAGAATTCTCGACAAAGGAATATCGAATGGCAGAGAAACACTTAAAGAAATGCTCAACCTCATTAGCCATTAGGGAAATGCAAATCAAAACGACCCTGAGATTTCACCTTACACCCATCAGAATGGCCAAGATGAAAAACTCAAGGGACAACACATGCTGGAGAGGTTGTGGAGAAAGGGGAACCCTCCTCCATTGCTGGTGGGAATGTAAACTGGTACAATCACGTTGGAAGTCTATCTGGCGCTTTCTCAGACAATTAGGAATAGCGCTTCCTTAAGACCCAGCTATACCACTCCTAGGCATATACCCAAAATTTGCTCAAGTACACAACAGGGATATTTACACAACCATGTTTGTAGCAGCTTTATTTGTAATAGCCAGAAGCTGGAAACAACCCAGATGTCATCAACGGAGGAGTGGATACAGAAATTGTGGTATTTTTACACAATGGAATACTACTCAGCAATCAAAAAGGAGGAAATCATGAACTTTGCAGGCAAATGGTGGGATCTAGAAAAGATCATTCTGAGTGAGATATCCCAGAAGGAGAAAGACAAACATGGTATATACTCACTTATATAGACCTATAAGATATGATAAAAATAATGAAATCTATACACCTAAAAATGATAATCAAGAGAGCAGACACGGGGTAAGATGATCAATCCTCATTTAGAAAGACAGATGAGATGTGCATTGAACATATGACAAGAGTCTACCACAGAAGGCATCTGAAAGACTCTACCTAGCAGTGTTTCAAAGTAGACACTAAGACTCATAACCAAACCTTCGGCAGAGTACAGAGAACCATATGAAAGAAGGGGAGTTAGTATGATGGGGAAAAGATAGGAGCTCCACAAGGACCAAATATATCTGGGCACAGGGTCTTTTCTGAGACTGACATTCAATCAAGGACCGTGTATGGATATAACCTAGAACCTCTGCTCGGATGTAGTCTGTGGTAGCTCAGTAACCAATTGGTTTCCCATAGTAAGAGGAACAAGGACTATTTCTAACAGGAACTCAGTGGCTGGCTCTTTGACCTCCCCACCCCCCAAGGGAGGAGCAGTCCTGCTAGGCCACAGAGGAGGGCTTTGCAGACCTGATAAAACAGGGTCAGATGAATGGGGAGGAGGTCCCCCCCATCAGTGGTCTTGGAAAGGGGCAGGGTGGAGATGAAGGAGGGAGGATGGGATTGGGAGGGAATGAGGGAGCAGGATACAGCTGGGATACAGAGTTAATAAAATGTAACTAATAAGAAAAAAATAAAAATTTAAAAAAAGAATGAAAGGAAAGATAATATATGTAATTATAATAATGCAAGGAGGCATATTATGGTGGATGCTAGCATGGCAACGTAAGCAAACTGCACAAGAGAACAAGAACAAGAGAAGAACTGAACAAGAGAAGGATTCGTTACTGTGGTAGGAGACAATCTTCTAGATTGGCTCTGGCTTGCACTTGTCTATGCCTCTCTTTCCATGAGTGAACTGGACACCCAGACTTATTTCTGAGTAGAGTTACCACTTCCAAGATTAGGTCTAAAAGATTTTGACTGCTCTCACTCCCTCTGGCTCTTCCCTTGCTGCCTGTTACGGGAACTCTGAAACAGACTGAAATGTAGCGCCAAGTAAAGGACTACTATGTCTGAACTTGACCGTGTAGTCCTTTTCTCACGGCTGTGACCTGAGAAGAGAGGAAGGGTTTGTTGGTTTGTTGTGGTTCACAGTTCAAAGGTACAGCTCATCTCTGCGAGGAAGGCATGGTAGTGGGAGCAGCAGGCTGCTGGCTCATGTCTTTGTGGACCAGGAAGCAGAGAAAGGGTTTTACTTTTGCTGAGTATGGATTCTGATGCGGCCCTTAAGTTTTTCACAAGCAGTATTTCTATGGAAATAAAGACGCGGAGGAGTTTTCTAAATGCTTTATTTGTTTAAGGCACAAATAAGTCTTCCCCTCTCAGGTTCTTCTTGCTGGGAAAAAGGAGAGCTGGTGATGCATTTGTTAAAGGCACACCAACATATGTGTTGCTATGGCGAGGTAATAATACACTTTCAAAAATGTTAATAATAAATTAAGATTGTAGTAGTTGTTGTATTGGAGGAAATGAATGGGTTAGTCTCAGTAACAAAAAATTAGTTTGGAACTGGATAAGCCAGGGATATCAAAACTGGAAAAATATTAGCTTCAGACAACACTCCTCTATACACAACTATGTGATGAATAATATTCAGTTACAGAATGTCATGCCTTACCTAGAACCTGACATCTTTAATCCAAAAACCTGAAAACCAAACTGCTACCAAATCTGAAACTGTCTGTCTGTCAGCATGATGCCTCCAGAGGGAAAATGCTACACCATGAAAGTTTGTCTCATGTACGAAGTTGTTTTTAAAGTATTGTCTGAATTACCTCCAGGCTACATGTACAAGGTATACATGAAACATAAGTAAACTCGATATTTAGACTGAGTCCCTCTCATATGTCATTATGTATGTGCAAGTATTCCAGACCTCAAGCATAATCTGAAATCTGTAACACTGTTAGTTCCAAGCATTTCAGGTGAGGGGCTCTCAGCCTGTAGTAGATTATCTGACAACATTTTTTGTACTTTTTTCCTTTAACCTTTTAACATAGTTGTTTTCTCAGAAATGGGTACTGTAACTCAGGTAAAAATAGTTATTTTTGTTTGTGTTTTTGTTTTGGGGGGGGGTCTGGGGATTGACTGTAAGACTTGGGCATGTAAGGAACTGCTCTCCCACTGAGCCAACCCCCCAGTCCCTCCCCTTTTTAGGTTTTTTACAAAAGTGTATTTGTCTATAGAGAACAGCAGCAACAGTAGAGAGAAAAGAAAGTGTGTCTATGTTATATAAAGTGATTCAGGCCTATTCACTGAGAGCCCCCCTCCCCCGGTCCCAAGCCTATATTTACAGTCTCTATCAACAAGGCTGCTATCAGTGTCTCCAGTTCCCTCCTTGTGCTCTGTTTATTTTGGCTTCCCAGGGATTAGGTCTCAAGTCACTGGGCTCTCAGTGACCTTCTGTTGCTTTCCTTTCCTTATTCTAGGTGTGCCTGGTCCCAAAGAACATGGCCAGGTGGTGTGTTTGTTTTCCCGTGGAAGATTTTGGACTATGGGGCTGGCCATGCCTCAGGGACTGGCAGCCTGTCTCGGCTGTGAGCTGAGGAGCTGTTTTAGGGCCCGGTGCTTTGAAAGCTCTCTCCATGCTCTGGTCTGCTGTGAGATGCAGACAGGCTAGGGAGGCTGTGGGAAGGGTGGAGGTTGGAGGGTAGAGTCCGGAGAAGATTGCAGTAAGGAGAGCCCCTCTCCCCATGTGGGAAATTCCGCAGTCTTTTTCTCATTAGGAACCAACAGTGGCTTTGGTCTTTGGTTCCCTGGCATGAAGCTTGCCTCTGGTGTACCTTCTCCATGCTCTTGCATCTAAACCTCAGCCTCTAAGCATCGCACCGTAGTTTTGGGTGGACTCTTGGGCTCCTCCGCATTTTTAACAGTTTTCTTTGATTCTTCATTAGCATTGACGTCATCAGCCTTCTCTTCCTTTACAACCTTGGTTTCAATCATTTCCTTCTGTTGATTCTTGTTTGTGAAAGGGAAGGCCTTCACATACCTATGGGTGTAGAGAGACTTCACAATGAGATACTTCAGGCAGCACACATCAGAGCAAATGGTGCTTTGTCTACCATGGGACAGACTGGCACAGTCCTCTGGGTACCTTTATTTCAAAATGATGCCAATATAGGTATATTCAAATATATCGCTACCCCATTTGATGGACTCAATTCATATCGGACAGTATCCATAGGCTCAAAATTGGGTGTCCTTACAACCCTTTCATTTAAGACAGTTACCCTAATGTTGGCCTCTCCTTTTGTATTTATTGAGTTGGCACCCCCTGACCCCCTGTATCTACTCTCGAGATGGCATACGTGGGCTAAGATCAGGTGGTAGAGATTTCTAAGAGGGGTGCCTTCTCCATTTTAATCAAATGCCAATAACAACCATGGAAGAGCACCAGCTAGTTACACAGCAAAAGAAACAAAACTAGAGATGTGCCAGCAGCCTCACCTTTTCACGTAGCAAACAGCCAGAACAGCCGCAGCACCAAAGAAGAGGAGGGCCAGCACCAGCAGGGTTGTGGGGACACCTGGAGGGAAGACAGGATCTGGTGGTGTTTTGCTTGTACACTGTATGTCTGTGTGTGTAATGATTCATTTTTACAAGTGATACAGATAAGAGATAGCACAGAAGACCCTTCTTTGTGACTATTTTAATCACATATATATTTTACATTGTGTGTGTGTAGGTGGGTGTGTGTGGGTTCTAACACAGTCCAAATGTAAAGATCAGAGGACAACTTGTGGTAGTCAGTTCTCTCCTTCCATCATGTGGGTCCTGGGGATTGAACTTTGGCAGCAAGTGCTTTTGCCCACCTAGCCATCTCGCCAACCCTCTATTTACAATGTGGGGATTTCTTTACTCCTCCTTTATCATTACAATGTGAAAAAGTAGAGTATGTTTCTTGGATCCCTGAGACCAATCTCAGTGGGTCCATGTGAGAAACGAGCATTTGAATTAAAGTCACAGGCCCAGTAGGTATATATTTTTGTATCTATATTAAAGGATAACTATTTTGTGAAATCTCAAGTTTTCAGCAGTGAATTTTTTTATGCTCGTGATGTGTGGCGTGACCCTCTGAGGCAGAAACAAAGCAATTTGTTTCTGTGAGTCTACCGAAGCTGAGCTTGCGTTAAGCTTTGGTTTGTGCCTGGTAGGTGCTGAGTGCGCCATCTAGGGGTGAGCTGCGTGATGTGCACTGACCATCACACACAGTTGCCTGCCCGCAGAGACCCAGAAGACATTCACCTCCGAACCCAGCTGCTTCATTCTTGAATGTTGCTCCACTTTCAAGAGATGGTCTTGTTTCTGTAGCTATGGTGCTTGGTTCCGTATAAACTTCCGTGAAACAAATCACTTTTGTCTTCCGTTTCATGGAGGTGGAAGGTGGAGCCCGGGTGGTAGCAGAAGTTTGCGCTGTGGAGTCCGGGGATGAAGCCGAGTAGGCACTGTTGCTGACGGAAAACTCGGTTTCGGAGGTTTCAGTGTCGAACGTGGGGTAGAATGTGGTGATGATTTCTGGGATGCACGAATTAACCCAGATGTCTGTCGGAAGAAGGAAAAGTGAAAGGAGAAGTAAGCATGGCAGCGGGACCCCACCTCTCACTGCAAGCAGAACTCAGGTTTCACCAGAATTCAAATCTAATCTCAATTTCCTTCCTTAGCACCCTGAGGCATCCACTTGCCCTGAAAGGCCTGTGAGACCCTCTGTGGTCCTGCCTTGCCAACATCATGAGACTAGGAAATGCGAAAGCTCAGGCTTCCTCTCCACGACCCTGCTATCCTGCCGGCCCCTCAGTCCTTGTTACACTTTCTTTATCGTCCCAGCTTTCTCTGTGATGCATTTTCCACTTTTAAAGTCCCTGCCTGCTCTTTACTTAGACAGTTCTCCCAGGTGTCAGGTTTACTAGGCATTACTAGACTTCTCTAGACTGGGTCTCTGGAAGCACATTCTTGCCCCTGCCTGATCTTACCATCTTTGTTCTCATTGTTCTGTCCCCCTCTGGACTGTGAACTGCCTGGCAACCCGAAACTCATCTGGTTTGATTATGGTGGTCCTTCCCTATGCCTGACCTATATAGTATGTGCTCAGTGAATAGTTGATAAAAAGAAAGAAAGAAAGAAAGAAAGAAAGAAAGAAAGAAAGAAAAAAAGAAAAAAAGAAAGAAAGAAAGAAAGAAAGAAAGAAAAGAAAGAAAGAAAAGAAAGAAAGAAAGGAAAAAAATAAAAGAGACCAGATCTAAAATAAAATCTCTCTGCGCTTGGGGAGAGAGGGAGAGGAAAGGAGATGTTTAGTGTTTTCCAGTCTGTTGGATAGAGTTGCTAGGAAACACATCTGTTGGTCTTTTTACTCTCGGTCAGCATTGGTACCAGATGTTTAGCTATCTCATGTAGCATTTATCAAGGCTTCCTTTACGCAGGAAGGTGCTGAAGTTCATAGACATCAAACCCACTTGCTCAGTCACAGTTAGGAAATGACAGAGCTGCCCACAATCTTACAATGCAAATTCACATCTATTTTAAACCCCTGATAATTTTTAGCTCTGGATGCTGTCAGTCAGAATTGTAGCTATGAAAGAGTTTCATTAAGTTGGTTTGCCTTTGAAAATTAAATGAGCCACTAGCGAAGGTTATGAATACCACCAATAGAATGTTCAGCCGCACACGCATCAAGCCAATATTTTAGCCTATTCATGATATTTTAAAAACAGCCCTGTCCAAATAAACATCATCGTTAAGCTTTGTTGCCTTGAACTTTTAGTCCTGTTTCCCATTTCTTTAGTCTCTGCAAGCTTCTCCCCTCAGAAAATGAACATTGTTTTAAAGCAAGGAAGGAAAATACAGAGAGCTCAGTAAATGTTGGGTTCTAAACCATAAAGCACCATCCCTGCTCTGGCACAGAGGACTGTGGGTGGAGTGTGGAAGATGGCATTCATTCAACAGATACCTACCAAGTACCATCTCCATGCCAGGCATGTGCTCTAGATGCCAGAGACAAAGTCCCCGCTCTTAAGAGGCTTCTGAACCATTGGAAGAATAGAGATAATAAAAGATGAACAAGCCATGAATTTCATAAGATCATAAATAGTAAAACAAAACTTAAACAGTGTGTGGGAACAGTGGGAAGGGTGGAAATGAAGGTTGGATACTTGGCTAGCAGGACAAGAGGAAGTCTCCTGGGGAGACAGTCCTTAACCTGAGACCTAGTGGTCAAAAGTAGCCAGTCACTAGAGATCTAGGGCAGGCTCTGGAAGAAAACAAAGTACAAGAGCGAAAACTTGACCGTGCTGAGCCCATTCAATGAACAAGAAAGCCAGTGTGGCTGACACAGAGCAGGGCTCACCTGCAGAGCACAGGATATCCTAGCCAGCAGGATGTGCATGATCCAAGAATGAAGAGGGAGCAAGTGCAGCCAGGACAGGAAAACAACAAGGAGCATAGCATGGCTCGAGAAAATGGTGTGAGTGTGAGTGGTAAGGGAAAGCCTGCAAGCAGGAGGCAAGGCTGCAGGTAGACCTGGCCCGGATATCAAGATCGCTAGTTACCATGTTAAAGCGCTTGGAACGTATTAGGTAGCAGAGGGCATTTTCTACTGGGTCTACAACCCTTTAATCATATTCAAGAGTTTTCAAATGCAGTCTACTTGTATATGAAAAAGACAGCACATGCTACACACTATATCACGTACAATGTCGCCCAAGGCTGTGGGACAAACATAAGAGTAACAGTTACCAAAGGAGGAGGTGAGGGAGGGGCCAGATACCGAAGGAGGGAGGGCATCCAGGAGCAGAGAAGGAGAGTTCCTGCAAACTGCACAGAAATAGGAGGATCTAGAAATGTCTGGTTCCTAAAACTTAGAAAGATTAGGAACAACACAAGTGTCCACCAGTGGAATAAATGACCATACAAACAGCCACTGGAGCACATTAAACACACAGCCACCAAGAATCAGAAAGTCTCTGTGAGTCAGTTAGACTAATTTCCAGGCTGTAAGTAGAAAAGCCATGCACAGAGCAGTGTGTGATATTCCAGCTTCCTTTCTGTGAGAAAAGTAAACAATATCCCATATATCTTTTTTATGTGCAAAACAAAGGCACAGGCCATATGAAAAAAGACGGAACCATGAGAAGTAGGACCTCCCTGCCTATTCTGAATCACTGCAGCACGCTGATGTTGTATGTATTTGAAACATTCGAAACAATAACATTTAAGACCTAGAACAGACCACAACAGAAATAGATAAACCTCTTCTATTTCAAATGAGATTCTAATCACAGCGTGGGGGTGGGGGGGCTGTCCAGTCACTTCCACATATAGTTCCCTAATCACTTCTCCTTGCCGGACTTTCTTCTAGGAGGGAGGAAGTATGTGAAGAAATCCTCAGTTTTATTCAATAGATTTGTTTCCTAAAGATACTGGTTTTGCTATTTTGAAACTGTTGTAACACACACACACGCATACACATGCATTGTTTACTAAGAACTAAGATGCTGGATGTAGAAGAAGATAAATAAAGCAATGTCAGAAAATGTATATTAATAAATTTGAATTGGAAAAATCAGTAAAAAGGCATAATTCACAAACAGACACACACAGGCACACATTCTCTCTCTCTCCTTGCTGAGGTGCAAGGAAAATACCACTAATAATGAAAACAATTTGCAGGAAAATACCACTAATAATGAAAACAATTTGCAGGCAGATCTTAGTTTCTGGTTAGCATTTTGTACCCAAAAGAACTAGAGCCCCGTAGAAAAATGAGCTCTGTCCAGGAACAGAGAGAGTACAAAGTGAGCCTGGGCATGTCCCATTGCTAGGAAGTGGTGTCACCCAGGACGCCCAAATGACAGATTTGGAATATTCACAGGACTTAAAAGAATAATAAGTATACAGTTTACTATACTGTGCTTGACACAGTGAAGAAATCAAACGTCACATGTCTGTGGCAGTATATGGTGGAGGAAGTGTGCGTGTACATGCTATCATATGTGTGTGACAGAGACAGAGGGGGAGAGAGCGGAAAGAGGAGAGAGAGAGGCTAGCTAGTAAATGTAGAAAGGAGGACTGATTTGGAAAATTCATTACTTCACAGTCCCCTAAATAATAGCCAGTTTGAGCAAGGACCACAATAGCAGTTTGGGGTGAGGATATTTGCATGGTACTAAGATATCATGTGCTAGATTCTCTGCTAACTACAAAGGAGAAAATCTATCCTCATTTCATTTTTAGTCTGCTAGTCACCGTCCTAATCAAATAAAGTTAAAACGATCAGTACTGCGATCTACTGACATTTGGCCGATGGCTGTGATCCCTGCTACATGATACTACCTGCAGCGCGCCTCACACACTGACCAGAAGTTGGAGAAGAAGTCTCTTGACCTTTCAGGGTGTAGGAAATAACAGGGCTGAGAGGACGACGTAAAGGAAAGCGGGAGGAAACAGACACAGGGGAGTCCGCTTCCTCTCTGTTTAGTCAGAGGGCTGGGCACCAGAGCACTGTGCTGCCAGCAGGTGGGGGAGCAAGGCAGGCAGGAGGCTGGACCAGCTCACAGGGATAAGAGAATGCAGGCCCACAAATGACTAGTTCTTCAGCTGAGACAGGCTGGAGGAGAGAAAAGGATGGAGACCTGGCATCATAGTGGAAGGAGAATCAACTGGAAGGCTTGACTCGGCCTTCCCAACACAGACTCTGAACTATTGGTGAAGGGAGGAAGCAGGGCAGGTGTCTCTAAGAACCCTTCTTAGGTGAAACCCTTTGGTTCCAGAGAACTTCTTGGAATTCCTGGGTTCAATTTTGCTAATGATAGTTGGTGAACCTTATTTATCTCTTAGATCTTACAAATTAATATTGAAGTCTCTCTTGTGTATGTATGACCATATGACCACTCGCTATCTTGATAAGAAATGAGTCAAGTGGCCTTCTTACAACACAGAGAATATCTGGGTATTAAAGGAAATGGTCTGAGAAGTGACATAGGAAACCTTTAGGTTAGGGCATCCAAGGCCTATGGGGTGACTAAAAACCATGCGTGAATCAGCGCTACCCTCTAGGCTTCAGCTCCTTCCTTCCCAAGAGGGAGACTGGGCTTGTTCTCAGAACGTCAGATGTGGCAGCTGAGTGATGTGGAAACATGGCGTCAGAGTGAGACCCACGTTGGAACCTTCACATTGAGACTGTACTTTGAACGTGGCTCAAGGGTATCCTCCAGTGCTTCTGTGTTAGAATCCACTGTGGCAATGCTAAGAGTACTAGGACCTCTAAGGGGCGGAGCCCAGCAGGAGGTCATGTAGGGTACAGAAGGACTCAGTGAGTCCTCTCAGGACCCTGGATCGCACTCCTGAATGCCTCTCGGGTGGTTTCCCATCTCAGCACAGGAGCAGTCTTCTCCCACCATTCCTACCTTTGTGATGACATGAAATCCTCCCCAAGGTCAAGTTGCTGCTGTGCCATGACCTTGAAGACCACTCCAGAACTGTGAGCGAATCTTCCTTTTTTTTATAAACCAATCAGCTGTAGGTATTTCATCACAGTAATGGGGAATGTTCACCACAGATACATAAGGCAAGTGCACGGAAGTCCCCATAGCTACATTTCCTTGTTTGAAGACTGGGGATTTTAAGGCTTCTTCAGGAGAAGTTCAGAGTTCTGCAAGACAGCTACCCTCTCAACTGCTTTGGCTAGAGGGGATGTCTCCTAATGCATGGACATCTGTTTCTTCCCCACTTCCTGTTTATCTTCTAGGAAACCGGGACAGTGGAAGTGATAACCAAGCCTCTGGAAACACCCTGTTCTTACACTACCACTCAGTCGTATTTTCCCTAACATTTTTCTCTGAGGGGCACATTTCTCCCCGAAGCCTGCTCTTAGGATGTTTAGAGGACCCATGACCACTGCTGCTGCTGCTGCTACTCAGAGTTGACCATCCCAGATCTTGAGACACCTAGAGAAGATGTACCACATGAACTGGCTTTAGGGTCTGACTCACCAGATGAGTTGTGGCAATAGGCTTTGAACTGTACGCTGGGGGAAGCTTTCCAAATCAGGACGCCTTTCCCGTTCTTCCCACACTTGGGGTTTTGGAAAATCCGAGGGATGACTGTGAACCGTTCTCCAACCCAACCGTAGCTGTAGAAGGACACACATTGGTTGAACAGGCAGATGTTAGAAGGCAGCATATCCGCTCCTGAGCAGGAATGCTGGCTTTAATGAAGCTCTTTCTTACCTACAAGTCTCAAAGCCAGACATCTGTGCTGCTTGCACCTGGTCCTTGCTGGCCAGAGTCAGTCCCAGCACCTTACAGGCCTCCCTGGCTTCCGTGAAATTCATCTGCGGGTTTGCCTTTCTGCCCACAAGAGCAACACCCACGATTCTGCATGGAGAAATGGTAAGGTCTGGAAAGAAATCATAAAATCATCAGTTTGCTTCTGGCTTTTCTCCCAGCCTTCAGGCTCTTCTTCCTCACGGAGAATCACTGTCTTGACCCTGTCTGTGAGGCTGGTGCTGAACTTAGATATGATACGCAGGCCAGGAACACCCCACAAGGACTGCCTGCTAGGTGTGATGCCTGCTCTGCCTGACAGAGGCTGTAAGTCATCTCCAAATTAAGAGCCCATTGAGCACTCTGCACTAAGGAACCTGCCAATCACGGAAGGTTTAGCTATCAATCTGTCCCGGGTGGGATCTAGGTGATTTAGATGCTACAAACATTGGTTTGGGGTTTTTGCTGTTTGTTTGTTTTGTTTTGTTTTGTTTTTTGTTGTTTTTAACTCTATAAAAGGAAGATTTTGAGAGTTTAAGGAAGATAGAATTCAGAGCTCTGGTTAACAATATAATCACTAGCAATACTCCAAAGAATTGTGGCTGGGAGCAATTTGTTTTGAAAGGGGCTGTCCATGTACTTGCTAGAAGAGAATGTGTGCTCTCTGTTCTAGGTCCTTTCTGGGCATTGGATGACAGGCTTACTCAGAAATTCCCTGCAGGAAGTCTTGCAGGACAGGCAAACTAAATAAAGGAAGTTGAGTTTTTAGAATCAGGGCAGGCTTGGCTCCCTTGTACGCTGTTCTGCAGCTCTGAGACCTCTTGCTTGTTACTTCACCTTTTTGAGCTGGCGTCATTCCTTGAACACAGAGAGTCACACAATCTACTGCACAGGGTAATGGGCATAGCGTGGATGAATTCTAACAGGACCTAACAGAGCACTCGCCATGTCCTAGGTTCTAAAAGATCTATAGAGAACGCTGCCCCTGGTCTTCAAAGCTTTGGTGTGGTCCACCCAAGACTGATCCCCGGGAAGGCGGAGCCAGTGGAGCTTGTCACAACACTTTTCTCAAAATTGAGTGGATTCGGGAGCTCTTTTGATGCATTTCTCTGAAACATATGGACCTAATATAATTGGCATCTTGTATTACATTCCAGCACCTTACTTCTGTTGGGCTTCATCTATGAAAATCCATAAAAAGACATTTTAGCCTTGTAACTAATGGCTATGCACAGTTCTGGCAGGGGTGTCCAGCCTTTGGCCCATGGACCATATGAACCCTAAGATAGCCTCATGGACCCAAATTGTGAACATACTTAAAACATCATAAAATTTCTTGTGAGTCTCCCTCTCTCTGTCTGTCTCTCTGTTTCTCATCTGTTGGACTTCGTCTACAAAAGTCCATCTCAAATTCCCAAGCACTCCATGCCTCTCCTGTTAATTGGCTGTTGGATCTTGGGGGCAAGTCAGAGATTTCATCTGTGAAGCCACACCTTGTCAAGCCTTGTATTTGGAATTAAATTAGGTAACTTGTATCTAACAGAACTTGGATCCATAGGAAGCAATCGAATATACAAATTTCATGCTTTCCGGTTTTATTTAGAAATTCTGCTATGGAGTTGGAATCTCTAATCCAAGAACTCACTCCAGTCATGCCTTCCCTAAGACATCTTAAAAAACATCCTGGGAATCAGATAGGGCGGAGTCAATGCCAAGTGTGTTCACTACCTGCGTGGCATTGGACAAAGCCCTTGGCTGCTAAGACTTTTCTTCCACAGAGAAAATACGTTCTTGAGAGAAGAACCAATGAAACTGTACCTATACGAAGTTCTGAATCCCTCTTTAATGAGCTCTTTAAGAAGCCCCTGTCTGCACCCCCTCTTCACCGCATCACCGCTGAGGCTAGCTGGATGGTGGTCACTCTCTGCGCTTTCCAAAATTTGAATTTCCTTAGGGAAAAACGTTGCCACCATCGAGGAGAAAGCAATAGTGTAGTAGGGGGCTAAGAGCCAGGGACGTGGCTAAGAGCCAGGGATGTGGCTAAGGTTAGAGTGTTTGCCTACCACGAACAAAGCCTCCGGTCCACCCTTTGTCTCGGCGTAAGACTGGACAGGGAACACACCTGAAATCCCAACATCCACTCGGTGAAGGTAAAAACGACCAGGAATTCAAGGGCATTCTCGGCTACATAGTGAATTTGTGGTTAGCCTGGGCTACAAGAGACCCTGTCTTTAAAAAACAAAAACAAACAAACTTCCAAAATAGTTGGTGTAATTACAGCATATTGGGGAGGTGGGGATGTAGCTGGTCTCCTAATGGGATTTCTAACAGAACCAGATTTCTTTAAAAGTGACAGTTCTGGTATTGGGGGAGGGGCATTAATCATCTGACTCTAACCTCTCATAAAATCAAGCAATATAAAAATCCCACCCTGAATGTCTGTTCTTGATAGCTCCTATTTCAGGGCCTCTTCAGCAGAAGAACCATTTCTCTCTAATAACCCAGCTACTTCTCTTGCCCAGAGCCATCATAGGTGATTTGCAGTTTCAGTGTTTTTCCTGCTATGCAGAATGAGCTTCATGTATGCATCCCACAAACACAGAAGCCGCTGGAGCAAGCGCCTCCCTTCACAGCTGCTGCTGATAAAATTTTAAACCTGTATTCTCAGTTAATTTACTGCAAATTAAAACATTGCATTCCACTAGTGGCAGAATATCATTGCAATCAAAACAATAACACAAACAAGAGTACTGTAAAGTGGCTAGGAGCTGGTAAATACCCATTTTTCCTCAGGCTTGGTGATTGGCAAAGCAAAACGTTGGTTTGCTTCTTGGGTGAAACCCTTTAAAAACAAACTTCTCATCTTTTAAAAAACGTCTAACTACTATTACTTAAAAAAACAACTTTCCATAACCTTAAATAAAGTTCCAAGTGATGTAATGGTGAATATAGGTCATTTTGGTGAAGCTGGTAGCCCAGTACAAACATCTCTGGCTGGGCAATAAGACCCATTCAATCTTCTGTTGCCCTCACAAGTCTCCCCCACTCCCAAACAGCCCATGGTCAAGAGCAGAGTGGGCTTAGGAAGTTCCCAAGGCCTTGTCTAGCCTCAGTTCAGGAACCCGGTTCAGTTCACCTCAGTTCAGTTCACCTACCTTGCGCTTGGATGGCACCTTGGACCAGGAGCCTAGTGGTCCAAAGAGAAGCGAGAAGCAACGCCAGGCTAAAGTGTTTGGACATCGTGCAGACCCCTCCGATGCACGGGGGCTCGCCAGGGAGACAGATGCTCAGTCACCAGGCTGATGGAGAGTTCTGGAAATATGTTGAAGGTTTCCCTGCGTTCAAGCTTCTGATTTGTCAAAATCACTAGAGGAAATGAGTGACATCCCTTGAACGCCCAGCCTGCGCTTTGTGGATGGCTTTCTGGAACATTTAGCTAATGCTGACTCAGAAAGCACACAAGTGAGGAAGGCAGATAGCACCGAGTCAGCTGCTGAAGATTTCCCCAGTTCCCATATTCCCCTGTGGGCTCAGTTCCCACACTCCTCAGTGGGATGCTTTTCAGAGCCCGTTCATTCATATACTCCCGTGACTGTCTCTGCTAGGAGAGACTGAAGACGAATTGTGTTTCTTTCCTTCCTCCAATCAGTGGTGCCTCCACCCCTTCTCAGATGCACTGCCTTGTAATGGTCAGAGAAATAATAGAGAGGCTTGTGTTAGGAAATGCCCTTTACAACATCACTCCTTCTGTTGAAAGTTCTTACATATGTTGGACATATCAACATTGCTAGGAGGTACAGTTTTTTAAAAGACCAGACTCATAAAAAGACTTATTTAGGACTAAAACAGTGGCTGAACGGTTAGCAGCATGTGCTCCCTTTGCAGAGGATCTGAGTTTGGATCCCAGAACCCACACCGGGCAGCTTATAGCCACCGGTAACAGGGCATTTGATACCATCTGCTAACCTCTGCAGGCACCCGCGCTTACTGCGCATACCCTCAAGAGCATGCAACACACACACACATAAATAAATCGTTCATAAGATTAGTAGGTGTAAAGCACAAATAACAGACAACTTCTTTTTTAAAAATTAGACATTTTGCACCTTACAGAAGGAGTTTTGATTGGTGCAACAGTTACCGCCACAGGGGTCACTGTGTCACGCCTCCTGAGGTAGCTCCTGCTGTATTGTGGTGGGTCCAACTCAGACCCACCTTCTTCATCTGAAGCACGTGAGAGATACCGAGAACACACTCTATGTTTCCAAACTGGATTTTCAGTGGCTTTCCTTCAGTAATTACAGATAGAACTTCTGAGCAATGTCTTGAGCAAAGGTTTATGAGTTTTCTTTAAAATAAGTGTCCTTTATGGCAGTGGTATTGTCTATTCAAAGATTTATTTTTATTATTTTAAAATTAATGAGCATGTGTGTATACATATGTGGGAACGTACACATGAGTGCAAATATCCAGAGGCCAGAAAAGGGTGTCAAATCCCTAGGAGTTGGAGTTACAAGTAGTTATGAGATGCCCAGCAGGGGTCCTGGGAACTGAATTCAGGTCCTCTGCAAGAGCAGAACTTGTTTTTAAATGCTGAGCCATCTCTTCAGACTGAGTGTTTCCCATTCAACTGAACGCACGAGTGACTAACTCTGCATAATTGGTACTGGTAACAAATTTAGATATATGTGCAGAAAATACCAATAATGAAAATCTAGTCTTCACAGACACTGAGCTTCTGAGGGACCAGGGACATGGTCCCTGACTATCTCCAGCACAAACTTGTTATTTATTTGCACACAAGCCCTGGGTACCACATTAGCATATGTGACTCTAGCACTGTAGTCCCAGAAAAAGAGGTGGGAATCACATCCTTTTTAAATTGCTCTCAATGCTTAGTATCATGATAGAAAGAATAGATCACCACAAGAAGAAGGGAGAAAAGATGGCAGGAAGAGAAAAATTAACTATAGAAGGCAAAGCGTGTGAGAAATAAGTTATGAGAAATGAGAAGACACTGGCTTTTGTAAACAAAAGGACAGACAGAATTCTTGGCTAAAGGGGGTCTGAATGCTTATACTGGAGTTTCCAAAATAAGGAAACAATTTGTTAATGACCTGGGTGAGAAAATAATTTAGCCACTGTTAGAATATCATTGGTAATATGTTGTTTGTTGTTGCGGTTTTTGTTTTGTTTTGTTTGTTTTCGTTTTTGTTTTTGTTTGAGTCAAGGTTCCTCTGTGTAGCCTTGACTTTCCTGGAACCCTCTTTGTAGACCAGGCTGGCGTTGAACTCACAGAGATCTGTCTGCCTGTGCCTCTGCCTTCTGAGTGCCGGTATTAAAGGCATCCGTTGCCACACCCAGCTAGATATTGTTTTCAAGATAGGTTTGTACTATATAGCCAAAGCTGGTCTGAACATTTTTTTAATTGATAATTTCATGCATGTAGATAGATGTATTTTGCTCATGTTCACTGTCCTCACCCTCTCTTCTTATCTCCTTCCTACTCCTTCTCAGCAAGTCTCCTTCTATGTGCATGCCTTTTTCCCATAACCTACTGAGTTTAAGATTGTTTACATGTGCATGGATGTGGAGTTGTTTACTGTAGCATTGACAGCTTAGTAGTGGCTAATTCCTAAAAGGAAATGATGACCCTCTTATGGTGGCCATTAACTGCCAGTGGTTGCTCATGAGCAGCCTTCCCTGGCTATGATGAAGTCTTGTCCAAGTGACCACAGCTGCTGTGCTTTATCATGGCCCAAAGACGGACTTGCACGGCAGACTTTCCCACACTACAACTCTTACATCCCTTCTGCCCCTCTTCCACTCTCCTCCCTGAGTCTTAGGCTAGATTGGGGGTGGGGTGAGGAATGGTCTAAATGTTCTGTTTAGGTCTAAGTAGTCAACAGTCTCCTGTTCTTTGCATTCTGAGCAGTTAAGAGTCTGTGTGGTAACCATCGCCTCCTGAAAAAGAAGCTCTTTGCCCAAGGCAGGTGACTGGAGACTTGATTGGAATTCACCGTCTCTCCAGACTATATTCAGTATCAGCATCCGAGACTCTCTGGGTGATAAGCTTTGCTGCAAGAGCTATTCTAGTTTCCTTTTTATGTTTCTGTGCTAAAACTGTGATGACAAAGCAACTTGCTGAGGAGAGGGTTTGTTTTATCTTACATTTCCAGGTCACTCTCCATCACCGAGGGAAGCCAGGGCAGGAACTCAAGGCAGGTTCCTGGAGGCAAGAGCTGAAGCAGAGACGACAGGGAAACACTGCTTTCTCGTTTTGAGACTGTCCGGAATGAGGAAGAGCACCCTGCAGTGATGTCCACTTCTACGTAACAGCTCATGCTATCACCAAAGAAAGCCAACAATTAGAGAAGTTTGGGCACTTAGAAACTCATAAAAACTAAAGAAGGAATCATGTATTAAGTTCCAAAGGACAGCAGCAAACAGCAAGTATGGAATATGCAGGCCAGCTTTACTCCATGCTTATTAAAAATGGGAGTAGCAACAGCTCATAGGTCACCAGACCACAAAGTACCAGAGCTGGGCCTGAGGTCAGAGCCTGTGCTTCACTCTGGAGACTTGGATCCGAACAAGATCTTTAGTTGCTTTTTAAATTCAACACATGCAATTACAATTTAAGTAGAGTGGAAGTTTTGAAAACTGGCAGCACAGAAATATAGTATAACCTAGAGTACGGGGCTAGGGATGATGTCCAAATTTAAGTTTAAATTCTAACACTAATGCTCCGTGTGTCCTGGAACATATTTTAAGAAGCACTTAAACTCTCTGGGCCTTGGTTTCATTGCCTGCCAAAGGTGGAGTTACTGGAACTTATAAATAACATCAGGTCTATGGTACTAGCTATTATAAGGATTTTTTTAAAGACATATACAGGTGGGCAAATGTTTCGCCTGCTATCGTCTAACTGCTGTAGCCAACAACCCCCCTAGCTCAATGGCCTCCTTGAAAAATCTGTGCAGTGTTCCAGTGGCTGACAGGTTCTGAGGTCAGCGACAGTGGGTGTATCCAGGGGATTCCCCAGTCCTGCCTGTTCACAGACAGAAGCTGCTGCCACCTGCCTTTCATGGCATTCCTGTCTCCAGTGTCTCTTGAGTTCTCTTCCTGGGTCTTCACAGTGAACCAGCAACCAGATAGAAAGTGTAGATAATGGTGCTGATGATTTCGTTTGAGGCCAGGCCTGGAATGTCTCACTCGTGTTTATAGCTGAGCAATCAGAACTTAGTCACACATTCCTACCTGACCTTATTAAGGAGCTTTAATTCAGCTATGTGCCCAAGAGTAAAATGACTTGGTGAACATGGAATGGTCTGTGCTTGAGTGTCCCTGCCTGGTCACCCAATATTCAGCTCACTATTTCTCCGTCTTGCAGAACACAATACATTTCTCATAGGGACACTCAAGATCCTACACTGTGCAGAGTCCGTGGTCTCTGAGTTATACCATCTTAGTTACTTTTAAATTTCTATGATAGGCCACAACCAAGACAACTTATAAAATAAAACATTTAATGGGAGCTTATGGCTTCAGACAGTGAGCCTATGGCCATTATGGCATGATGCTGGAGTAGCAGCCTGAGAGCTTGAGCCTGATCCACAGGCCTGAAACGGAGAGAGCTCATTGGAAAGGCATGAGCCTTCTGAAACCTCAAAGCTGCCCGCATTGGCACACCTCATCCAATGGGGCCACACCTTCTAATTCCTCCCAAACAGTCCCACCAAACTGGAGAAAAAGTATTCAAAAGATGAGCCTTCGGAGGCCATTCTCATCCAAACCACTACTTGGCCACTATTGCAATCAAGCATAGCTACGGCAATGTGTAGTCTGACCACCTGCGGCTTTAAAGAGCTGTATGCCACTCACCGCATGAACCGGTGAGGCAGGATCTGGGTGATCTCCGTGGAGGCTCCCACTCGTCAAGGGGAAGGCTAGAAGTCACAGCAATCACCAGGCTGAAGTGGTTCAGGCATGCCAGAAAAATGGCATAATGAAGAGCATTGCTGCGGACAGGATGCAGTTTGAGTGTCACTCAAGAGTCCGTTGGGGTTAAATGCTTGGTCTCCAGGGTGGTACCACGTTAGAAAGAGGGGTCCGGGGGAGTTTTTGTTGCACAGTTCCTTTAGGAGTTCTTGTGAGAGAGGCGTTCTATAAGCAGCAGGCCTAGCCTGGCACCCCCTTTCCTCTCTGCTTCTAGTTCTGACACGTGACTGCTGGCCCCAGCACCCACTCCTGTCACTACCATTTGCCCTCCACTAGGAGATCCTTGTCAGAACTGAACTGACAAAGGCACTGTGACCTTGAATCTCTAGCACTATGATCAATGAACCTCCTCTTAAGCCGAATGTGATGGCGCATGCCTGTTATCCCACCTCTCACAGGGTGGAGGCAGGGGGACCACGAGTTTAAGGCCAGTCTGGACTACAGAGTGAGAATCTGTCTCAAAAACAAACAAACAAGCAAGCAAACAATAAGCAAGGCCTACGGGACCATTGAGGTGACTGGGTAAAGGTGCTTCTCACTAAGCCTGAAGATGGAGTTCAATCCCCAGGGCCCACATGATGGCAGAGAGAACTGACTCCCACAAGAAAAGAAATGGATACTTTATCCTAAGGCTAACAGTCCCATAAAACGTAACATATCAACAGAAGTTAGATCTCATATTCAAAAGCTCCGGGAGCTAGAGGATGGCCATTGTCAAGTTGATCAAATCTAGAATCATCTAGATCCTAGACTCTAGGAGATGAGCCTCCAGGCTGTGTGTATAGTGGTGAGGAGGCCTGCCCGCTGTGAGTGGTGCTGTTCCCTGGCCGGGATCCTGGACTGTATAGAAAGGAGATGGTGGGCTGGGCACACCCACCACTCCGCTTCCTGACTGCAGCTGCAGCGTGGCCGGCTGCCACCAGCTCCTGCTGCCAGGCATTCCCCATTGCGACAAGCTGTCCCCGTGAACTGTGAGTCAACATAACCCTTTCCCCATCGGGCTGATTTCGCCCCGGGGATTTTAGCAAGAAGAAAGGTAACAGACATTTTTGGAGACATGTTTTAGAAATGTCACGTATTAGATCCCGACTGTGTTTTCTGGGAGAAATTCGGGTCTGTAGTTCTCTGTGGATCTAACTCAGCCTTGGAGAAAGACTAGGGTGCAGCCCCACACAACAAAGAGGCATTTGACTTCTGCCAAAGGTTTGGAATTGTGCATTTATTTTCAAACTCAGCTGTGTGACATTCAGCAGTTCAACGCTAGTTCACCTACCTGTGGGAGGCTTAACAGCACTAGGGACTGACAGCTGGCGATAGGCAAGTCCAGTGTCTCCCTTGCCATTCCCTCTTCCAGGCCGTACAGAAAAACAGTCCATATGGCTTCATGGTGGCTAGAAAGTGAAGTTCCTTTTAGGAAGTGACATCAGTGGTGATGTAAACACAGCCCTCCGCAACAGAAGGCTGCCAACCAGACCCTCGGGGTGAAGCAGACACGAAAGGTTTCAGAGGCATGGTGAGTGGCAGCTTTTATTTCGTCTCGCTCTTAACGTCTGGAAGCACAAGGCTGGCTTCCAGGTCACTGGCCATGTGTGGCAGCAGCTGTGGCTGCTTCAAATTGTTCCTTGCTTTCCTGAAAAGGTAGACCAACCGGTGTGTGTTCAGCCAGGCTGTTCTAAATATGGCTACGCTCTTTGGAGATGTCCTTTTCCTCAGCCATCCTTACAGCCGGAGCAGTTCGGCTGCCTGTCTGTGCCGGAGGGCTCCTGTGGGCTTCAGAGCGATGCTGAAGGAGTTTACACATGCTCTCCTCTACACACGTGTCGACTAAAACAGGGGTGGAAAATGTGTGACCAAGTAGAAAATGCACTCACCCAGGCTGGACCTTCTTTGGGTGTGGGTGTGGGTGTGGGTGCGGGCGTGGTCTGAGACTGGACATTGCCCTCCCCTCCTCCCTCAAGGAGTGCTACCCAACAGCTTCTCTGCATTCTCTTTACACTGTGTCTTTGACTCCAAGGTGCTTAGGTCGTTAAATCTCCTGCAGCTGTACCTAGTTCCACAGAAGACACCAGGTAAGCCATCCACCCACGCCCACAAAGTCTCTCTGCCTTGCTCTGAACCTCATTACCTTTAATGGCACATCCTTGGGCTTTTCTCTCTGTCATTTTCCAGCCACCGTAAAGACGTTTCTTCAGAAACTGTGTTTGAAAGTGAGGCCTAGCCGGGTGGGGTGGGGCATGTCTCTCTGAAGGGACTGATTTCGTGGAGTCAGCATGGAGTGATGGTACTGGGAACCCTTGAAATGTCACGAGCTGTGGGCTACTCTCCACCGTGACTGTTCACTTGTCCTTTTAACTAACATTAAACAATTCTCCCCAAGTGTTTACCATGCTAGGTACCTACCCAAGAGATGGTAAGACCTGGTATTTGAGGGAACATGTTCAGGAAGACAGGTATATAAATAAGTCAGACAGTAGGTACAGGTCAATAGTTAAAACCAGTGCCAGAAGCGCTAAGTGTGCCACCCATTGTGTCTGGCATGATTGGGGGTGTGGAAGGAGGTCACCGAGGCCTGTGTAGAGAGGTAATGCTTCTGATTGGTCCTCAAGGCTGGTGAGAGGGGAAAAAAAAAAAGACCAATGGCAGGAAAGACGCTTAGGAGTTAAAGAACAGTGAAAGAAGCAATTTGGGAACTGTGGCTGGTTTGGAACAGTGGAAGGGCCAGTTGGGGGAGTAGGGTCAGCCTGGAAGGCGCCCAGCTGGGAGGCCAGAGAAGGGTCAAGGAGTCCAGTCTCTGGAGCCACCACTCTAGTTTGAAAGACTTACTTACTAGCTATATATGCTTGGCATGTTGTATCAGTATGTGTGTGTGTGTGTGTGTACTCTTGTATTTATGCCTTTTTTTATTTGAACATGGAGGTAGTAATATCCATTTCAGATTTTTTTTCCTCGAGGACTAAATGGATTACTGCTTATATAACGCTGAGACAGGGTTTGGCTCACCATAAGTCCGACACGAGTGTTAGCAACAAAAACATTGAAACAGAAAAGCAACCACCACAGAAGCCGTGTCGCCAATGATGAGAGCTGGATGAAGGAAACAGCCGAATGGCATGGAGAGACTCCATGCTGGAGGTGGGCTGCACTCCCTTCAGGTTGATGCTGAACACATTCAGGCTGGAAATATCACGAGAACTGCAGCCTCCGAGGTGCAAGGCGGAGGGAGAGTCTGGAGTGGAGGGCACACCTCTTCTTACCCAAGAGGTGGGTTAACTGTGTGGGGTGACTTTCAAATGGTGCAAGCAACCAGGGAACAGACTGTGCCAAACAGCATCTCTGAACCAGCATCTGAAGTGAAATGAAGGCATGATTTCTCAGGGGGTTCAAACACCGTCGGAGTGTTCGGAGGCTCACTGTATTGGTGCCTGGTGACTACTGCTTCAAACCTAGTGAAAACCAGTTGGTTGCCATGACATGGGTGCCACTGAGCAGAGCACACTTCCAGAGAGTGGGTGTCTTTGTGCACAAACACGTGTGTATTGTCCATATGCATACAGATATGTTACATATTAATTCACTCCTCTTGTCTTCTTTCTAGCATGGGGCTACTTTTGGCCTGGGTACTTTTATGAGAAAGCTTCCCACTCTCTGAAAAGAAATGGTGAGTCTGAAGGGGAGAGAGAAGGCTAAAGAACTTTCATGATAAATGAGGTGGGAAGTGGAAAGAAGATATCCACGCTGTGACTCCAAGTCCCAGGCCTGATCCTTATGGTCAGTACTGGCCGTTAAGTGCAATTTTTCGTGACCATGAATGATAGGGAATGAAAAGGGGGCAACCCCTGAATGAAGGGGTTTCCGTGGTCCCAATCCATCTGATCCAGGGGCAGGACTCTTCCCTTGGGTCCAAGTCCTTGGTGAAGGTCGCTTCCTTGTCCATCACTCACTTTCCCAGGGGAGTTTTGTTTATTCCTTCAAAGCATCAGGTTACTGTGTGTGAGGAACTTCCATGGAGGTGCTAAGTGACAGGAAAAAGCCTCCTTCTACCCCAATGGGATAGGTGGCCACGTGTGCGCACCTGGGCCTGACACGCTATACTTGGGGCCAGGCTGTTGGGGTGAATGCACTAGAGCAGGGCGCTGCTAAGGAGTCCGATGTCCTACTGCTCTGCTGGCAGCTCTTGCTGGAGTCCTGAGCTCCACCAGGAGTCCCGCTGGGCTGCAGAGCAGGTGGGCCTCCCAGGGTGCCCATCAGCTTGCTCTGTGCAGGAGTTGTAGGAGCTGTAGAGCCCAAGCACGACACTCAAGACCAGCATTACTGCAGCCATCATCCAGATCACTTGCCAGTGCTGACACAACTTGGGATACATGACTTGTAGGAAATGGACCAGTTCTTCAAGTTTGCTGTCAATGAAACATAGAGAGATTAGTATCCTGGGCACATATCTGATGGCCAGACCCATACTTTCCTGTCTTGGGATTTTTTTCTATGCAATCTAAGTCAGAGGTTCTTAAGTTCAACTACAGAAAGCATCACTTGGAGATTGTACTCAAGTTGTCCCAAGCCTTCTGGATGAGAATTCCACAGTTAAGATCTAAAAAATCCCTGGGTGATTTTGGTGCCACTGGTCCATACTGTGGGCGGCTCATGCAGAATTTTGTCAGCCTCATTCTAGCCACCCTCCAGTTTGTCTCTCCTTTTCTCTTCCCACTCTCTCCAAACCCCATTCTTTCCATTCCTTCTCCTTTGTCTCTCGTACCTCTCTACTCTACTATTACCACATTCTCCTTGCTTATTTCCCAACTTTCTCGCAGCCCAAAAAGATATTTGATCAGAGTCCCATCCTAGGGCTTCCTGGAGATGGCTTGCACACTTTAGGCTGTGTTTTCCTCCTGTGTCTAATTTCAACTCTACGATTTGCAAAGCAAGATTTTTGAGGGTTACCTGACTGAGGTGAGGAGAGTGTCTGAAGGCTTGCTATAGACCCTGAGTCTTACCCAGACACTACAGGGCTCAGGCCAGTTGCCCGTGAAGGTGGAAGTTTGAATGAGGAGCTGGTAGGAAGTAGATGGCTTGCCATGGGTAAAAATATTTGGCAAATGTCCTCCTAAGAAAGGGGCCAGGTACTTGGAATGCTTGCCTTGAATGCCAAGGCCATGTCCTTGCCAATGCCTTGTCCATGTGGGAACCCCATCACGCCATTTCATCTGTACAAGTTATTGCATGAACTGGAAGTGAACCAGTTGCCGCTGTCAAGCCACTACTTGACAGCTTAGTTTATTCGCCTCTGAGAGAAATCATTGGCTATTTATGCAACTAACTGGGAAGGGGGAGATTGGACCTACAAGCTTCCTTCCTTCTAGCCCTGTTTATCTTTGGATCATACTGGGATACAATTAGAATTCAAATAGAGTCATTTTTCAAACTTTTTTTCAATGGTCCAGAGCAGAGTGCCGGTGTGGGGAGAAGCCCACTCCAAATCCACACTTAGAGAATTATTTTTCAGGGATGTGTAGGGAGGGGAGAAGTGCACACTGGACTGCAGGAGGCACCAAGTCCCCTGGAACTGGACTTATAGATCCTCTACAGCAACAGGGTGCTCTTAACTGCCATCTTTCCAGCCCTTGAATCCACCCTCAGTCCACAAAAGACACAGTCAAGAGCTGGGTGCATGGTCCTTAACCGTTCACCCGATACTTAGCTCCAAAGAGAAACTGGAAATAAAATTAAGCTAGAAACACCGTTTCGGGCAATTTTTGGTGGCTTAGCTTCTATTTTCTGAACATTGTTGGAAAAGTAAGGGCACCTGCTCAATCATCATTTCAGCTCCATAGATCAAGTTTGAACCAGTGGTGAGAGAGAAAAAAAAAATAAAGCCAGTTTTATGCTACACATTGCGAATTCCACTCATAATAATACCATGGGCTGCATTTAGGAGATGAGAGGTTGCTTCACCCAAAGTTCCCCCAGAGATCAACATTTATAGCAGATTACTACACTACATATAAGAGAGAAGAGTCTTAGACACAAAGTCTCAGGCTTCGGTGTTGAAGCCTTTAAATAAGGGGCTAGTTGCTAGGCTTACTCAGTTCAGTGTTTTTTATTTATTTCTATTTTTAAGAAACTCTTTAACTTGTGTGTATGTGAATGTTCTGGTGCGCATACGTACGTGCACCACGTGCACGCCTGGTTTCCATGGAAGTCAGAAGAGGGCATTGGATCCCCTGGAAATGGAGTTAGGGCGGTTGTGAGCCATGACGTATATGCTGGGAACTAAATCTGGGTCCTCTGCAAGAGCAACAAGAGCTATAGATCAGTGGGCCATCTCTCTAGCCACAATGCTTTTCTAAAATGCATGAAACAGGACATAGAACTGTGTGTGTGTGTGTGTGTATGTGTGTGTGTGTACACCTATGGATACACTTGGAGGCCAGAAGAGGGCACAGGATCTTTCCCCACATCCTGCACATCCCTTTGAGGAAGGGTTTCTCCTTGAACCTGGGGCTCATGTTTGCTCAGTTAGGCTAGAAGCCGGCAGGCTGCAGTGATCTCGTCTCTGCCACTCTGGGAGCCGTCATTACAAAGTGTGCACAGGATGCCTGGTGTGCTATGTGAGTGCTGGGATCCAAACTCCAGTCCTCAGGATTGTGTAGCAAGTGTTCTTAACAACTGGGACATCTTTCCAGCCCACATGGAACTTTCGGTGACTTCAGTCTCAGCTTGCTAGTGAGGTGCCAACGTCTCACAGGGGGCTCATGCTCAAGAGAGGGTTCCTGCAGGCAACTGTGGCTCTAAGGGACTCCACCGTGGGCTAAGCATCTTCTGGCACTAAGTAGGATGGCTCTTGGGACTTGGATTGGTTATGGGTGAGAGAGGGGCTCTGTGACAGTGGGTGTGCAGTTTATATGACAAACGTCCTAACAAGACAGGCTCGGTCTGAAAGAGTGAAACGGTACTCTTATGCTGAAGGCAAAGAATGTTTCCCAGAGCCTTGGTCAGGTCTGGTATCAGTCATCTGAGGAAGTTATCTCCTCAAAACCTGAAACAACTCCAATCAGGCATGAAGGATGGGAGTCTGAAAGAGGCCTCTAAAGGTCCAGGTGCTGCAAGCGGCCTTTGCCCAGGATTCCTCCTGGGCAGGAAGTGGCCCAGACAAAGCCCTGCTTCCCTGGGTTTTCGTGAGCTAGGAGGGAGCTGCCATTTGCTGGAGATGGAGTTAGCTAGATAAGGCTTGTGCTGTGTAAGCCAGATTGTTTATAGTCATGTGCTCCCTCTGTTTATTTCTCTTTTGTTCTTTCAGTGTGTATGGAAGTGCTGGAAATTCTAGCCTGTCTTAGATGATCTCAGGGTTCCAAAGGAAGGGCTGTTTCTGGGCTTGGGCTTGACAAAGGCAGCCTAGTAGTCTACAAAATAAATACAGATGATTCCTAAGAGGTAGCTGAGATGTAAGGAGGCCCCGATGCAGTGACTTGGCATCGGGGTTGTGCTTCCATGGTTAAACAAGGCTCTTTCCCCGAGAAGGGAGTGTAACTGGCACAGGCATATTCACTGTGAGGAAGACTTTTCCCTGGCACTCTGAAAAGGCTCTTCCCTTGACAACGGGGTTGACCCAGGCAGGCTGAGCATCTTTTTACTACCGGGTTCTGTTGATGGCATGCACAGGCTTTGAAATACAGTTGTCATCTTGGCAATCTTCACTTACTACCTTATTCAGTACACGTAAGCAGGCTCTGGAGCTTGCCAGCAGGAGGCTCAGATCACAGTCTGTGTCTGAGGTCAGTGGCAGATGATCACCCAGCTAACGGTTTTGTCTGGAGAAGCTCTGCACCTAGCCTAGGGGTCTAAAAGAAGATTTCAGTGAAGTGTTCCAAGACTGCGGTTGAGAAAAACAAGGCAAAGCAAAACCAAGGTTTTGATGCACTAATAGAGGCAGCTGGGCAGAGTATATGAAATTAGGGCTTTTCTGAAAATCTGGGGTGTTGATATGGTCCTTACCATCGATAGAGCAGTGTACGTCTCTGCTTTGGGACAGTTTATTCTGTCCAGAGTGGGACAGTCCTGGCCTAGTAGGGTTTTGACCTCATTATGTGAAATACCCTGCAGCTCGACAAGGCTGTTTCTATTTCGACCCCTGCTGCCAGCTGTGTTTTGTGTTTAATGTACTGTTCTGCGTGATGAAATGAGACCTACACGTGTAGGCGAGCACACTGTAGGACACAGGCTTTCTTTCTCGGCCTTCCATCTCCGCCTCCACTGGTCAGAAGGAAGGAGCTTGAAACAGAAAATATTTTATTTCCAACCGAAAGTGAAGACATGCTGCAAATGAACAAGTGTTTGGTCAACACAGCAGGGCCTGGTAGAGACTGAACTCTGCCACTGACGGAAATTTGTTCCCTGCCTCCGGTGTTCCCTCTGCTTTCCTGGGCTGTTCCTCCCGAGGATTTCAGGCTAGCTCATGTGCCAGTGGCTGTGGAAGGGGCTGGGAGTGTGCTAAGAATTCCTCTCCCTTTCTCAGCTCCTAGGAGCTGTTAATGGCTTTCTACCTTGTTCGTGACTACCTCTGAGCCCTCAGCTCTTACAAACGTGCCATTGCTAACTTGCTTTTCTCTATTTTCTATAGTTATTGCCTTTTTGAGTTCCACTGGCCAATAACTTGGGCCCCAGACCTGCTGCCATCCAGGACTGGCATTTCTGTCCATTTTGTGTAATTCAACAGTTAAATGACTTGCAACACAGTTAGGATCCACGTAAAGGCTTCCAACCTGCTTCTCTGGTCCTTCTCTTCCTCCTCAGTTTCTTCTACTTCCTCTGGTTCCTCAGGACTCTCCGTCTTCTGTTCTTCCTCCTCCTCCTTCAGGTCTTGGAGTTCTTCAGATTTCTTTACCCCTTCCTGGTATCTGGAGGGCAGAAAGCAAAAACTGAGTCCAAGAGGGCCAGACATAGGACATTCATGCCTGAGACCCTGGGGGAGGGGCTCAAGAACCCTCATTTATTGCTTGCTTCCTACAGCTCCATACAACAGGAAAAAGCTGGGAAGCTCTGCTGAACCGCAACATGGCTCATGTCAGTACCATTTCCCCTCACTCCTCAGCCATCCTTCCTGTTTATGTGACAGAGTGACAAACTGGCTGGGGAAAAAAATGTGGGACAGGGTCTTCTGGTGGTTGTTATCCTATAAAACATTCCCCAGAGATAAGACTGCATTTTCCCTGTGGAACCAAGAGCTTCAACTTTAGGGGCCTGTGCATCTCAGGGTGCTGGCGTTGACATAGAGAGGTACCCAGATAACATTCACAAAACCAATGGAGGGAATTGGGTTCGTGTCTCTGAGGAGAACCTTCCTTCAAAGCCCCTTGTGATTCCTGGGATCAGTATTTCCCTGAGCATAATATGCTCCCCCGACTGACAGCCAGGTGTCTAATTTCATTACTTTGGCTGGGACAACTCCACCCATGACTAAGTAACTACCACACAGATGCCTTGGGGCTCTGTGGCCAAGGTAAACTGAACCTCCCTCAGAAGTCCATGGTGCTAGGTTAAAGGTGAGTTTCTATCTTGAGTCCTGGGCCTTTGACCCTGCCAGTGCTCTTTCCCAGTGACTGATAGCTGGCCCTGGTTGCTAATGCAGCTCACTTAGAGACAGGGGAGGGTGGCAGTAGTGAAGCAAGGGCAGGAGGGAGGAGCTCCAATCCACAGGCAACACCAGGGCCATTCTAGGAAGCATAGTTGAAAGTGCCCCTGGGCACTGTTGGCAGTAACATGGCGGATCTGCACACGGTCAGGGGGCCCCAGGCAGCACCAGGAAGAACGTAGCCCGGCCCTTGAATTGTTTAGAACTTCCTAGGCAGTGGCATCATGCCTGAAAGAGACTAGTGGAGCGTAGCCATTGTCTAGGCTCACCCTGCGTCCTGCTTCTGTATGGAGGACTTTCTTCACTGAAAGAGGCTTTGGGCTCATTGACTGCTTCCCCAGAACACCACAGAAGCAAGCCAGGGTGTGGGAAGCTCTCTTCTGAGGCCTGCCAGGTGCCCTCGGGTGGCGAGGTCTGACTCACCCTTTGCTGTAGGCTTCTTCCTCTGCCCTGGCCTTGGCCTCCTGGCTCATCTCCTCCAGGCAGCTTGGGAGCGGCACAGGGGCACTAGTTTCACAGTCAGACTCCGCATTTGTCTTTCCACTAACGAGAGGAGGGAAGTGCAGGGAGTCATTGCAAGGGGAGGTTGAACATCTGCAGACACAACTGTGTCTTTGGCCCGATTCCCCATTCAAAGAGGAAACTCAGGCTCTTCCACTGGCTTTCAAGTTTGAAAACATCTACCTTGAGACAATATTTCAAAAAGACCGGCTCCATGAATCTCCCCGAAACCAGGAGGCAGACACTGTATCAGCTCCCCTTACCCTGGTGTCCCCAAAGCCAACTTTATTCTTATTTCAGGAGGTGCTGTGAGTGGACAGGGCACACAACAGAGAAATGACATGAGGAGACAGACTGAAACATACCAGGTCCTTCCTTTCTCATAATCTGTCTGTATTTTGTGACTTTCACTTATTCTTCCAACTATGCATTGAATGTGATAATAAGGCAATGTGGAATTGCAAAGAGAAAAAGAGAAACCTCTCTCTCTCTCTCTCTTTGCCAGTGTAGAGTTTTACAGAAGGAAAATTAATCATTTGAATTGTGAGTCATAATATTTATGAAAGAAACTATTCAGTGACAGAAAATGACAGGGAGAGGGTGTATTTAGAGTGGATGGTCAAGAAAGTCCTTTCCAAGGGGCTGAAATTGAAACGCTAGCCTCAAAGATGATATATGCATACGAAGATCATCTGAGGCAGAGGATATATAGACTTTGAGATGCAGTGGGCGCCAGAATCAAGTAGCTGAGAACAATCAATACGTCAGGAGCTAAGCTTGGGGCAGAATAAACTGCAGTGCATATGAGGTGTCTGAGAAGAGAGGTTGGGGTGGACAGTTGGAGATGCCCAGAACAGATGATGGCTTAAGGAGAAAGCCTGAGGAAAGAGGAACAGAGAACCAGGAGCAGGTCCAGTTATCTTCATGCTCCTTGAAGGAGGAGGAGTGGAGAAGGGGGAGGAGGATAAAAAGACAGAAGGAGCAGCTGGAGAGGTAGGTGTTAGCCAGAAGAGGGCAGAGGCTTGGGAGTCAGGAGGAGAGGATTTGCTGTGCTTCATTGTGTCTTCTGAGACTTCGTGTCCCTGGTGGAATTTGGTATGCAGGGCTCACATGGAGCCTCAGAATACTAGGTGAATGCTCTTAATGAAGAAAGGCTTAAGTGGGGAGACAAGTAGGGAGCACACTGACGAGACTGCTCAGCTTGGTAAGAGGCTCAAGGAGTGCAAGCATATTCAATCACAGGGAAGAAGGGTCCTGTGGAGGGGAAGAGAGAAGATGGCCAGGGGGACAGTGTCTTTGATTAAAGGAATCGAGACCTGAGAAAAGTAAGGAAAACCTCTTCTTAATTGGGACAAAGAGTAGAAGAGAAGGACAGCGGAGTGGACCTAACAGAAGAGGAGCTGCCTCCTGGCTGATGATAAGGCTGACATGCTGTTTGTCTTCTACAGAGAGTGAGGGTGCTGGGGTCTGAGAAGGCTGAGAAATGGCAGGAAGTACAGGCAGCGTGTGGAATAATAGGAAAATAAGCACACTAGCTAATCACTTCAGGATTGCTAGGCACACACTTGGAGTCCGTCTAAGGGATGAATGGGACTGCAAGTTGAAAAGAAGCAGCTTAAGAGCCACACCTTCCCTGCAGATTCATTCTTCAGCCACCCTGGTGTGCCTAATCCCGCTAGGACTGATGGTGTCGTGGAGGATCCCAGAAATGAGGCAAACACTGTACGCTGAACCTTCCAGCAGGAAGCTAAGGAGTCACCATTGCCTTCCTTTAGGCAGGGTCCAAGCCTTCAGCCTGCTCCCTATTCTTGGCATCAGTTTCCTATCTCCTAGTTTTCCTTCAGACCTTGAAAATATATGTTTCATTAGCCTGGAAACCAAAACCCATCGTGAACAAGGAAGATAATGTTCTAAAAATACCGGCTATTCATAACATTTCTCCTCCTGCAAATTATACCCTCCACTCCCTTCCCTGTGACCTTTGCCTAATGTGCAGTTTCCTATCTGTCCCCTAACTGCATGAAGTGAAGAAAAACACAACTAGAGCCAAGGGCAGGGCCATTCATTATCTTATGAAGTATATTTATATATTAGAAGTGAAGTGTAGCTATCACATTTTTGGTTTCTTTTCTCTATACCTGCCCACATTGGAGGATCTTTAAAGCTAACCAGGTATAAAGAGAACTTGCCTGGGGTGGACCTGGTTCAAGCCCCAGGCTCAGAGACCTTAAGTCACCAGCCTGATGGGCAATCTCGTGACCCCTTCCCTGGCAGGAATGAGGCTATTCTAATAGAAGAGACACCTATGGCCTTTTCTTGCCTATCAGACTATTGAGACACTGCAACCCACGGAGCTGAAGTCCCCTCAGGAATTGCATACCAGGAGAAGAAAAGATTAGTAGCCCAGGCCAGCCAGAGGAGAAATTTGTCTCCCAGAAAAAGACTTGCAACTCGCCAGATCACCTTGCAGTACAGGCCGGAGTTGAGACGGGTGGGTCAGTGGTGGGAGGAGCCACAGCCTGACCAGACTGTCCCTGGCCCTCTGCTTAACCCAACCCCTTCTATCAGGACTCTGAAGATATACTGGGCTGAGGGTTGCTGGATCTTTTTTTTTTTTTTTTTCATTTTCTCCCCAATGTAACCATATTAAATAAATCTTTTTCTGCTTTCTACTATTAGTTTGGCTCTTTAATTAGATGGTTGATGGTAGGTGGTTGGGCCTGACTTATTAGGGCTGCCAGGGCACAGACTATGAGCTTAACCCCAGGAACAATTAGTGTGTGCCAAGGCTCAAATTTGGTCCTGCTGTAGGTTGATGCCGATCCATGCTTTAACTGTCCTTGTGAGGCACTCCTTCCTGTTTACTTTGGCTCACTAACTTCACATCAAGACGAGCTTTCTTCCTGCCCCCGCACTTCAGTTCTCTTCTGGGGCTCTGACTGGTGTGTAAGGCCCAAAGCATCTACAAAGGGAGCTATTCCCACCACGTTCCCATAGCCAGCGATGCTCCTCCCTCCACAGACTACTTCAAGTATGAGGGGCTGGGAAGGCCGTGGTTTAGCACCAGGCAGGAGGCTGGGATTGGAGGTGGGGCAAACATAGTAAGATGTAAACTTTGTCACCATTTTCTGACTTCTACACCGAGCATGGAATTCCCTAAGTTTCTTCTCCAACTCCCTGGAAGGTTCTCCTCGTGCATCTTTAAGACCCAGAGTGAATCCTTCTCCTCCATGGGACCTTTGCTGATGTTCTAATGTCTCCCAGGCTCAGTGGCTAGCGCAGCTGTGGCACCACACCTCAGTAACGAAGGGAGAATGTTTCCACACCTGCCCATCCTTCCTCAGACCATGCTCACATGGAAAGGGCTGTGTTTGAAAGGTGCCCGGTGCAGACTGAGTTCTTGTGTTACTCCAACTCCACAACGGGGTGCCCAACCCCTGTGCACGAAGTTAGTGAAGTGACAGATGCTTTCTGTAAATGAGACTTTCCCGAGAATTCGGCATGGGCTAAGAGAATCCACGATCATCTCTGTAAATGAGAGCTGAGCACGGTCTGTGCCCTCCCAGGCATCACTGGGTGGACTTTGGCATCCGTCCTCGGCCTGGGACCCTGTGCCTTTCTTCTGGAGTGATTCATTAAACTGAGGTTGGGTTTAGCATTGTGCTGGGCTCTCAGCCACCTGAGGTCTGTTTGTTCAGAGTAAACTGTTGGCCAAGTCGGTTATCAAGTTTATTGGTGAGCAATATTTGAAAGTGACTTCAAGTCTTTTGAAAGGGCAGGTCCTCCCTCGTGGGCTCAGAAATGTTGCTGAATCATCCTAATTCAGTGGCTTCTTTTGATAAGTCCAAATCAGAGGACCTGAGCTATGGGACCCTCCTGACTCCCTCAAACCCAGTCTCCGATTCTTGGTTAATAATTATCCTAAGGTATACTTTTCTCCAGAATAGAATCAGTAAGGGGACAGATTGTTTGCTGTACAAATTTAATGACCCTGGTTGCTTCAAAAGCATAGGAGATCCCAGCTAACACCACATTGTGACACAACAGCACTGTGTCTTATTCATAAAACTAATTAACACATCCCAGCTTTGCTCTCATACCCTGGTCTGCCCCACTCTCTATGCCCATCTAACCACCAGGTTCTCCCCCAAAAGTCATCTTTTCCACTCTTTTCTCTGTAGTCACTCTGAATGTCTTCTGTCCTTCTGTGAGCATGAGCCATGCCATTTTTAAAAAGCTGTGTAAGTTCAGAGCGTATCTCTAGGCATCGTCTTCCTCATCAATAAGACAGAGGTGTTAACAATGTATCAACTTCATGAGGTCCTTGGCAGGGTTAACAAGGAATGGACAGCAATTAGGAAAAAAGGTGTGTGGCATAAAGGGAATGAGTTGTAATTAATATCAAGAACTGATATCACCATCATCTTTCTTTGAATTCCCTGCTACCTATTAACCTCCTGTTCACCTAGTTGATGATAAACCTTTATGATTAACTTTAAAAGCAGATTCCTAGGGGAAAACATTTTCTGAGCCCCACCTCATCTCACACCCACGCAGGGTTAGAGGCTCATTTTCTCATGTGTTGGTCCCTTAGCAACCGCCCTTCCTTATGACAACATTCATCACACTGTAGAATAATAGGCTGCTTCCTGTATGGCTTTCCCACTAAACCTGCACTCCTTGAGAGCATTCCATGAGATGGCCCGAGAGCGCTCATCAGAAGAGTGGAAGAATGAAAGACCACACACATAGTCTTCCTATGACTATACTCCCCAGCCATATGTTTAAATCTATATGTGTCTAGACCTCTGCTGAGCTGAAGGACAGTTTGTTATGAAACGGCCTGCAAAAGCAAGCAAGCTTCAGAACTCTCTAAGCTCAAGTGGGACACAGTATTGTCAGCTGGTCTGCATTGTGGACTGGCCACAGTAGCCACAGGCTACTTGCTCATCCTCGTGTTTCCTTATAGGAAATGGAAAACCATTTAACATGAAGGTCAATGCAACTAGGAATGTCTGATAAAGTATAACATGTTACTTATCTTCAACATGACCAGGCTAACTGGAATTGGTGACATCTACACATAAGAATAGAAAACATAGGTTCATTTTCACTTGCAAATTATTTCATGATTGGCCTCTTGGGGACCTACAATGCTTCCAGTTCTGTGCCTTTGGGGGAAGAGGCAGTTAGCACCTTTTATTAATCCACATGGAAGAGCTGCTATTGTTTGGAGTCTCAGGAGTCTCCCTTATTTGAACCTTCTTCTACTCTTTGCAGTCAACTTTATTTGGATATATTTCCAGCATCTGAGTGCATGGTGTATACATGGCTGATGACAATTTCTAGTTAGTCTAAGAGGGAGCTACAAACTCCCTCCTGGGAACCTATGGCTTGACCCTGGGTCTCACCTTGGCCTTTCAGCTCCTGATTCTAAACGTGAACGGTGCCACCAGCCCTGATCCTCACTCATTGACACCACACATTTGGGGCTGTCCCACAGGTTCTCCTACTGAGAACATCTCAATTCTTAGTAATTCCCAGTGTCTTGGAGGAGCACTTAGCTGGCCTGAATGTTATTTAGAATGAGAGTCTATCAAGGAGAGCAAGGACCTTGATCTTCTGCCATGGCTAGGTTTGTGGGCCTAGAGCTGGGAAGAGGCCCTTGATGGAAGTGCTCTAAAGTAGACTCATGAGCTCAAAATGAGAGCTGACAGAATTTCAAAGAGCATAAGTCATCATCTTTAGGTAGATTCAGAGGCCGTGAATTAGGCATTATGGCTCTACGTGACAAGATTTTGTAGCCTGTAGTCACCTTACTTTTGTTCGGTGAATAATTTGTCATCTTTTGACAGTTCTGGAGTGATCAAGAAACAAGAGGGAGAAAGAGGATGCACTCACTTGGTGATGTAAAGTGTGTATGTGCTTGTAGGTGGCAAAGGGTGTAAAAACTGGGCAAATGTTGATGGTAGCCAGAGGGGTCTTTAGTGGGAACTTGTCAGTCACACATACTGAGAGTGAGGATTGCAGGCCAAGTCTGGAGGCAAGAGCTTGGGAGCATGTCTGACCTGACAAGGGGCCCAGCAATCACAAAGCCAGACAACGAGAGCCTACTAACAGCAACAGAAAATGAAAGCCGCCTCAAGGCAGAGAAGGAGAGATGAGGTGGAGATGAAGGCAGAAGTTAGAGATGAGCGTAGCTGCACCCTACCAGTGAGGAGAGACACAAAGTGAAAGTCCTGAGAGGTGGCAGCCGTGACCCAGAGGTTTGCCAGCAAGCAAATGAAGAAAAGTTCAAAAAGTAAGTCATATGCCGCCCCCCCCAACACACACACAGAAGAGCAGCCTTTGTGCTCCAGGTTAGCATGAGAAGAACTGCAAACTGCAAACTGCATGGAGGCCTGGGAAAGCCAAGCTCAGGAGACCCTCTCAGCCATCAAGCCAGTATGTTCTGTTTCCCACTTCTTGATGGAAAGAACTTTTTTTTCCCCTTCCCAAAGTTACCATGCTTCGGGGACCCTCTCCTCCTCTCAGTAGTTTAAACTTACATGATTCTATTCCCAAATAGAAGAAATGTATACATCTTCCTCTAGATACAGCCTTGTCTATGGTTCTGGGAACTAGCATCCATTTGCTACAAGCCTGGCGATGACATCAACATGAAGTGGCCAGAGTCAAGGAAACCACAGAGAGATAGAATTCTGTCACACTGTAGTAGCCTACCCTGGAATTGTTGTCTAAGCCTTGTTTGAATTAGAACGTTTTTGTGTCTATATACCCAAGGGACCCCAACTAATGAGGAGGCTTTCTATCTTCAGGGGCTCTTAGGCAGGGTGTAGATGGCCTCAGGCATAGCATCTTCCCAGTCCAAGACTTTTACACAGTGAGATCTGAAACCTTTGTGGATCTCAGAATCCTATTTATTTCCACCTAAAACTTAATTTTCTTTCTATTTTATTTTTGGGTTGAGGATGAGAGGGAAGAAAGTAAGTTGGAGGTTTTCTGTAAGGATCCCCAATATTAAGCAGAAAATACAGAAACTTACTTTTCCAAAAGCGCAGGCAGCACCGGGGGGTTGGATATGTTGCCTTTCCCGTTGGGTGGTGCTTCAGACTGGATGGAAACAGGAGCCAGAACTGAGGGTGAGTGATGAAGGAGGAACCCAGGGCTGCCAGGCCTTTGGTGACGCTGGGGAGGGGCTGCGGCTGTCCCTTCTCTTTCCATCCTTCTCCCCCCATTTGCCTTCCAGTCTGCATTCTGAGGCTCCGTCCTCACAGGGAACCATCAGTGATCCTCTGTCCCATTTCTTGAGTACCAGTAGGCCTCCAGCCTGATGTGGATTTAGAACTCCTTGGGATGGACTCAGATAACTAATCACTGTCCCCCAGGTAGTGTTCCAAGTACAAACCTCATGTCTGATGTGGCAACGTGCTCAAGCTGGCAGACATTCCTGTGCAGTTACCTGGGGCCCCATGCTGGTCTGTTGCAGTGGGCATGGCTAAAGCAAGGGTTTTCAACTCTGCAACCTGCCGTGGGGTAAGCAGTACCGAACCATTCCAGAGTTTGGGGTTGGAACCCGTGACCAGGGTTTCCAATGTAGCCTTTGTGATTTTAAAGTGTAGTTCTTATTGTCAGCCACTTGTCTAAAGGTATATATTCGGAAACCATGTCTCTATGAAAAGGGTCTGTTGCTAACTAGCCTCTTCTACTCTCTTAAAAAATTCAGTTTAAGGGGGGAGGGGGGTCTGGGAGGGGAGGAGGGAGGGGCTTATGGGGGGATACAAAATGAATAAAGTGCAATTAATAAAAGTTAAAAAGGGAGGGGCTTATGGGGGATACAAAATGAATAAAGTGTAATTAATAAAAAAATTAAAAAAATAAAAGTTAAAAAAAATTCAGTTTAAAAAAATTTATTTTGTGTGTGTGAATGACTGCCTGGATTGTGTCTGTACACCATAAATTTTCATTGCACATGGAGGTCATAATGGGGTGTCAGGCACACCCTGGGGCTGGAGGTACAGATGGCAGGGAGCTGCCATGTGGGTGCTGGGGAGTGAACCTTGGTCCTTTGGAAGAGCAGCCAGTGCTCTTAACTACTGAGCCATCTCTCCAGGCTCTTCAGGTATTAGTAACTCGGGAGTTTAAGTTCATTTTACAGTCAAAATACTTATAAAGTAAAGGAAACATAACAGTGATTGCTAGCTATGGGTGGGTACAGTGGAGCTGGAAGTGCCTCGGCCGGCTACTTACACGCTGAACCCACCTCTCTGTTCAGCTGTGCTGGGGTGGACAGGTAAAGGAACCACTGGAGAAAGGTATTTAAAAGTTTTAGAGAGAAATCACTAGATGCACGAAATCCTTAGGTATAGAAACGATTTTCTTATACTAGAATAAAATGGACAATTTCTCTGCCTTTCTTTTCATATCCTATAGAAATATTAAAGATTATTATTAATATTAAATATTATTAATTGTAAGTCAAATAAACCCTTTCTTCCCTAAGTTTATTTTTATCACTCTATTTTAAGGAAACAACAGAAGTGAACCTAGAACAATTATTAAAGTTTGAATGATTTCTTTCATGATTTCCTATGTTCTACACAGAGACACAGCATTTTAAAGGTATAAAACAGAATTATATTACATATACTCCAACACACGTGTTTATTATATATAGAAACCATGGTGATAATTGTACAGAAACCCTTTATGATGGTATTTGCCATCTGTTTGTCAATCTCCTGTTGATAAGCACTGGGTTGCTTTCAGGGTTTCATTGTTACAAACACTCTGTAGTGACTAAAGACGGATGAGACTCAGTTCCAGACCTCAGCTCTGAACTCAGAGCTTTGCTTTGGGTGTACCTGTCACAACCCACTGTACGTGCAAAGCTGTTTTCTTTAAACCATACCTGCCTTAAAGAATTATGGTTTTGTTCAAATAGGGTTGCTGTTTGTGAGGTGCACTTCCTGAGCCATCTGTGCTTCGCTCAAGAGCACAGAGACCTCCTCTCAGAACAGTGGGATTGCTTTATGTACCTCTCTCCATATTCTGTGTTGGAATTTCCTGTCCCTACTGACCCTGTCCTTCTCTGCATCCTCTCCATAGTAGCAGCGTGAGGGAAAGGTAGAAAGGACAGAGGCAGGCAACATCATACTCACCAGCGCTGGTAGGGAGGGGATGGGTGATGAGCTGGGGGCTTGGCTGGGCAGGCTCAGGGCATTAAACTTGGGAACCACAGCAACACTGACCCTCCGGCGGGGCATGTTCTGTGGGAAGAGAAGCAATTCAGGCCTCCTGTCTTGGGAATAAAAACAGTTATGGTTCTGAGGGTTTTGGGAAAGCTTGCTAGAGTCTAACGTTCAGTAGGTAGTTTGGTTTTTGGGTGGGAATGGTGTTAGGAATCAGTGTGGAAAGAGTGAACCAAAGTTGACCCAAATTTCCTGTTGGCCATGAGTGATCGGTCTCTCAACACATCCCCGTTTGGCATTTTGAGGCCTCATTCTCTGAGTAGCCTCCTAGATGGTGTGTAAAAAAAACTGCCTATGGCAAAGTCAAAATACATGCATTATTTCATGTCCACTTAATGACTAGTCAAGAACACTACACCCGAGCAAGAGAGATGGGGTGTCAGAGGCCATGTGAGCAGGTGTGGAAGCTTCTTCTGGGAGCCCTGGAATTCCTTGACCATGCCTACCTTTCCCATCGTGAGGGACATAGATCGCGCCGTGCGGGGCACCCCATCTTCTATAGGGAAACAACAGAAGAAAACGGGTGTGAGTTTCAGGTTGGGGTCCAACAGGACACAGACAGGCAGAAATTAAACCAAACTATCCATAGGCCATAAATGGCCTTGCAGGGATGGCTCAGAGATCTGGGCACTGGAGACCCGTCACTGTTTGATGCTTCACCCTCTATGAAAGTGATACACAGCAAAGGGACTCTCTTGTCAAAACATTTGTTCTAACTCCACCAAACACTACAAGAAGCCCCCGTCTTGTGCTTCTGGGCTCCATTTGACACCTCTGTAGTCTCTGGGGTCACCCAAGATGCTATGTGAAAAGGACTCAGCAAGCATGAAGCATGTGGATTCATTCCATGTTCACTCAAAGGATGGAGACACTCTAAACAAGGAAGATGTGATGTTAAGAATGCAAACTTGCTAACGGAAGTAGTTTCTGTGTGTTTACCTACACTGACTCAGAACAAAGGAAGCTGTCACTTTAAGACCTTTTTCTCCTTAGTGAGTATATTAAATGACATAACTTATGTTCAGCATGCCACATCATACCTGTATGAGTGTGCTACCAGAAAACCACTGGATAAACATAGGAAAAACATTTTCATTTTGTCAAAAGTGTAACTCTTGTTCTTTTGACTGTATTTCCAAATAGTATTTGTCCAAAAGTTATCAGAAAAGCATCTTCAAGGTCAGCTGAGCTTGATTCAGTCTCACCAGCATCCTGGAGCCACAGGCATCTGGGCTCCTAACAAAATGCTCTTGACTACGAATGGGGAGTTGGTTAAAAAAAAAAAATCCTAGTGTGTTGGTTCAGTAATTATTTCTCTACAAGGTTCAGGTCTCCCACAAACCGTTGTACCCAGAATGTATGAAATGAAATGAGTGTCATCTCAGTGGAAGTTTATAATCCTAGTACCTGGGAGGCAGAGGCATGGTTACTGTGAGTTTGAGGCCAGCGTGGGCTATAGAACAAGAGCCTGGCTAAAACAAAAACCAACATGCTCTCTGGGATGATTAGTGACCTCTGTCTAGGTTTCATAGCCCTGTATTTTACATATGACCCTTGAAAAGCACATAGCTATGTGCTTTGTTCTGCTTCTTAATCTGAGGACCTTGATCAACCAACAGCTTCACACTGTCTTACAAGTCTTGTGATCATTAACAGTTGCATTAATTTTTATCCTCTCATTTTCCATATTTTATTTACCTTGATTATTTATTTATTTTAATTACCTTGATTTATTACTTGATTTTTTTTTCTAATTTCTTTTGCACTCTCCATATTAGTTGAGAAATTATCCATTCTAGTTCTAATCTCTGAGACGTGGCTTTAACTCCTGCTGTGATCTGGCTTTGGAGTTAAAACCCGGGCTGAAGAGATGGCTCTGCTGTTAGAGGCTAGGCTCACAACCAAAAATAAATTTATATTAATCAAGATCCCCAGGCTGTTCCTGAATAGAGCTCAAAACAATACTCCTTCTCACCTTAACTAGAGTGCCAGTCACATTTATGTCACCTGTGTATGCCCAAGTTATGCCTTATTCATCCAATCAGCTGTAACTGGATGCTTATCTGCCTCCATCCACGTGCTTCTGAACATCCTTGATCACCGGCCTTTCTTGCACCCTGCCTTCCACCCCCAAGCCCAGTATATTCTTTAATTGTCCTTTCAGCAAGGACCTACGAAAGAACCCCTTTCTTATTATAGCCTTCCCCAGCCCTCGGCCTTTCATGACCACCCATTTACTTCCTGTCAGTTCTTTGAAGGGGTGAGACCACTGCCTTCTGGTGCTATTGTTGGCCATTGAGAATTGCCATCTATTTGCATTTTTTATCATTACTTTTAAGATCTTTTCTTTTTAAAGTCTGTGATGTATGTGCATGAACATGGGCATGTATAATGTGTGTGTTCATGCTGATACCGGGCAAGGGTCGACACTGGGCATCTCTTTCTATCTCTCTCCACCTTATTTTTTGAGACAAGGATTCTCACTGAAGCTGGTCAGGGAGGTCCTGGGGTGTTTCCTGGAGGACAGGTGTGTACCACAATGCTTGAGCTTTGAGTGGGTGCTGGGATCCAAGCTCAGGATCAGGGCACCCTTGCTCACATAGCAGGAGCTTTTCTCACTGAGCCCCCTCTTCTCTCATTTTATCTTCTCGGATGTTTCCATTTTGTGTGTATGTGTGTGTTACAGACTTCACTATATTACTGAATTCAGTGATTTGTGTCTTTTTTTTTTTTTTTCTTTTTTAGCTGTGGAAGATGCTAGGTTATTTCTTTGAAGATTTTCTGTGCCTAACTTCCCACTTACGGACCACTTGGTAAATGGATTGTAGGCTCTCCTCCCTATCTCCTGTTTCAAAAACCTTCTTTCATATTTTAATCACTGTATCCATTTCAACTGCATTTTGGGTAACTGACTCAAATCTTCCAGTCAAGATGAACAGGTTAGTATTCTGGAAGAGTGGTTCTCATCAGATCAGGAGGAGGAAGACCAGGGCCAGGCACGCAGTTTTTACAGGTTTCGGAGCAGAAGTGGCTCAGCTCACCCATGAAGCTCCACAATGCCCAATGCAGCTTTTATGGCAGGTTTTCACAACCTGTGGCTTATGATCCCTTTGGGGTCAAATGAGACTTTCACAGTGGCCATATATCAGATATCCTACATATCAGATATTTATGCTGTGATTCATAACAGTAGCAAATTACAGTTGTGAAATAGCAACGAAAATGATTTTATGGTTTCAGGTTACCACAATCTGGAGAACTGTATTAAAAGGTTACAGCCGTAGGAAGGTTGAGATCCACTGCTCTAGGGAATGGAAAGTAAGAGAGGGAGAGGAACTCAGAATACTGACAAACCTCCTCTCCCATGGCCACCACACCTACCAAGTCTCCCTCATCTCTGACTTGCTTTGAGGAGTTCTATTTTTTAAACTATTATTCGATCTCATGTTTTCCATCTGCCTTTCCATGCCTCTGCTGATTTTACAATGCTGATTGCTTTACTCTCTGATGTTCTCAGGGAGTGATCTTTCTTTGGTGGGTCTAATGATTCGTGTGCACAGTGGACTGTTTCATTGAGTATTTTACACCGTGAGCTTGTCTTCGCCCAGGCCCTGGGGAGGGTTCTGTGGGTCATGGCACAGGGTGTGCCTCTCCGCGGTGGCTGACAGTGCTCCTGAAGACAGCTTCCTGCTGTTCTTTCAGATTCTCCACAGATTACAGCACTGCTGCTGTCACTCATGTACTTTTCCTATGAGGAAGGAGAGAGTATTTGTTTCCTCCCAGGGTACAGGGTGAAACAGGCAAGCTTCCGTATTTGCTTCTCTGCTGGCTGGTGAGCGAGGGTTTTCATTCTTTGTATAGGTTCTATCTCAAGACACAGTTCCTAGAAGGTCTTGGCTTCCCATATGAAGGTCAGTGCCCACCAAGGCTGGAGGCTGCTCTCCATTGTTCTGGAGGCAAAGAGTTCCACATAACCAGGGTGGCTCTGGCCACAGCAAGCCACAGGGTCAGCACGGTTTCAGTTCTCTTCTTGTTTCCGTCTATTTCCATTTCCTTTCTTGTGGGCTCAGCTGTTCTTTTAGACGACTTGTTTTATTTTGTCCAGCAGGAAGTTTAAAGCATTTTGGTTAAAGGGTTTTTTTTTTTTTTAAGTTTTCTGGTCATCCCAAAGAGCAGAACCAGAAAATGTTCTCTAAATGTGAATAGTCAATAAAATTCCCATATTTCAGATGGGATAAATAGAGAATTTACAGAATGAATATAGGTACAAACATTTAACAAATGCATGGAAAGGCATCAAAGTATGAATCAAAACTATGAAATAAAACAATTTATGTATATAAAATCCTAAGCATACTTCAGTAGAAAGAACAAGTTTGGTAGTCTGGGTAAGAGGAGCGAGCATTAACATAACCCACTACATGACTATGCCAATGGACTGCAAGAAAATAATTTAAGTAATTTTTTAAAATATTTTTTTCTATTTTTAAATAATTTTATATATTCACTTGTATCCCAGCTGTAGCCCTCTCCCTCTTTCCTTCCCAATCCTCCCCTTCCTCCCTCATCTCCTTCCTGCCCCTTCCGAGTCCACTGAGAGGGGGTGTCCTCCTCTCCTTCCATCTGGCCCTAGCTTATCAGGTAATAATTTAGGTAATTTATAAATATTTCTTTTCCCTAATCTAGTAATATTTTAATTTCATTAGATTTTTCATTAACAAACAAAAGCGTATATTTCATTGTAATGTTTTCATACATGTATGTCATTGTACTAGGTTCTTATCTGTCCTCCCTGTCCTCTGCCCACTGGGCTCCCTCAAATATCCCCCCTCTTTAAGCTATTGTTTATATTTCTATAAGTTTTTTGAAAGGAAATAATGTAACATGCAGATAATCAGCATGTTGCATGTTCCAAAAAAAAAAATTTTTTTTTAATGAGCAACGTATAGTCTTCAAAGTCTCAGCCATAGACAGACTGCCAGAGGTCATGTAAAGGCTTTTTAAAAACATGCTGATAGAATGGTCGTGGCACACCACAAAGACACAGCCGCTGACACCCAGACTCGCAGTGCTGGTCTCCCTGCAGCAGCCACCGTGGAGTTAGAGCTCGGAAAAACAACTGATGCGAGACCAAATGTCTCCCACCATGTTCTTTGGCTAAGATTCGGCTCTCGCGTCCTTTCCTCTTGCTACCATTTTCTTGGCTCCCAGACCAGACTGTGAGAACTCTACAGAATCCACTTCCCCCCGGAAGTCTGCCGACTGTATTTTTTCTCTGTGGATAGCTGTGGTGTGTGTACATGCTTGGGTGGCTATGTATGGTGTGTGTGAGGGAGTGTGTGCGTGTAGAAGCCAGTGTGTCTTCCATTGCTCCACGCCTTGTTTTCTCAGACAGGGCCTCTCACTGAACCTGGAGCTCACCAATTCGCTCAACCAGCTGGTCAGCAAACTTCAGGGACCCAGCTGTCTCTTCCTCTCCAGCACTGGGGTAACAGATCAGTATGGCTGCTTACAGCTTTTTCTCATGGGAGCAGGGATCTGAACTCAGGTCCTCACACTTGCACGGCAAGCCATTTACTCGCTGACCCAGCCCCCCAGACCAAGAAGTCTGTTTACTGTTGCTGTAGCTCTAGGAATGGGGCTCTGTCATGTGGGTATGCCAAAAGTGCTCAAAAATTACTGTAGGATGAATGAATGAGACCCCTGGGTCACCGATCATCCCAGAGAGCATGTTGGTTTTTCTTTTAGCCAGGCTCTTGCTCTATAGCCCAGGCTGGCCTCAAACTCACAGTAACCATGCCTCTGCCTCCCAGGTGCTAGGATTATAAACTTCCACTGAGATGACACTCACTTCATTTCATACATTCTGGGTACACCAGTTTGTGGGAGACCTGAACCTTGTAGAGAAATAATTACTGAACCAACACATTAGGATTTTTTTTTGGAACCAACTCCCCATTCGTAGCCAAGAGCATTTTGTTAGGAGCCCAGATGCCTGTGGGCCAGGAACCTGGCTGCTGAGATCCAAAGCAGACAGCCCTGAGCATGTGTCCATGGCTGTGGACTCTGGCAAGGGTCACTGATATTCCCCAGGAAGCTCGAGGAACCTCCTGTTTATAAAGGTTTCTTAGGCTGTTATACTTTCCCCCTCCTGCTCTTGGTAACACGGATGTTTGCATTCCACAGGAGTTCCTGATGTGACAAGCTGTTTGCTCCAGCTAGCACCCTCCTGGACCAGGACTCTAAACCCTGGCAGCACCCAGGGAGAGATTCCAGTCCAAAGCACTGTCGTTTCCCTCCTGGACTGAGCAAGAGCCGCTGAGCTCATCTTTCCCTGCTTCAGCTTTGACACTCTGCAATTGCACTGAGCCTGCTGAAGTCAGAGTAGCCCAAAAATGAAATACGGGTATGTCCTGTGACATGCTTCCTGCTGACTCTCTGTTGCTACAGGACAAAGGCAGAGCTGCTGCTGTGGCCTGGAAGATGGCCGTGGTCTGCCAAGTCTTACGTTCAACCTCTCACATCACCCCAGCACCGCAGCTGTGTCTCTCCGGTTGTTCCCACCTCCACACCTTTACACACACTGGAAGCTCCACCTGGAAGCTGACTTCTTCCTCCTATTTTAAAACCCTGCAGGATGTCCTCCCTGGATGCTTCCATCCTTGATTCCCCCGAGGAGAATCAGGTGGACCCTTTTCTGTCCTCTTACACCAGTTTGCATAGAACTTCTGAAAACATTAAGCAAAGGATCACTGAAGTATGTGTCTTGCCCGTGTATCTGTCTCGGCAATAGCACGCTTGGCTAGGCCTTTATTCTGCTCCACCAACCAAACTCCATCCCTGCCCTGGGCTGTTGCAACATCCTTACAAATAAAGAATATTTTCTGGAAAAATGGAATAACTTTTGACTGAAATGCTTAAACATTTCCGCTGGACCCAATGAAATAAGCAGTCTCATGACTTCGAGGACAGCCTGGACTAGGATGCCAATTTGCTCCAGTTATGTAACTGATGTACTGCTGTGCTTAGGGTGTGGTCAACCATTTCCTTGATGGATATCCTTGGATATTTAATGCTTTCTAGAATAAAGCCCAAGTTTCTTAGCATGTGATACCCAAAAGGGGAAATCCCAAAGCACAGAGACATGTAGTGTCATGGGGTCAGTCACAGAGTGTGCTTGGCATCTGCCATCAGTCACTTTGGCTAAGTGTCAGAAGTTGGGAGGTCTTCAGTGCCCTTCATGGCTTCTGATTCTAGGACCCCCAACCTCACTGGAGCGGATGTTGTAAAGGACCGTGAGTAGCTTTGGACAGAGGTGAGGAGTTTTACCCTGCCAGATACAGACCCTGAAGCTGTCTTGATCCCCAAGCCATTGGGGTCCTGACCTCACATCAGGAACAGAAGCCTTGTTCTTACCAGAGGGGCCACAACTGCGACTAGAGTTCTGGTTTGCGAGTTTCTTAAACTCCATGAGCTCAGCGTGGTCCTTCTCGTATGTTCTCTTCAGATTCTCCACATACTGCATCATCACTTCTGTCGCCTTTGACATGCGCTTTTCCTGAAGGGAAGGAGGGCACAGGTACATGGGGGACAGATGAAGAACCATCAGCATTTGGCTGCTCTGAGCTCAGCCCTGAGCTGCCGGAATAGTAAAACTGCAGGGACCCATCAGATGGGAATCTGTCCTGAGAGTTTGTTGCCTGTGACATTGGGTTAGGTGGTGTCATGTCTAGGGAGGGGAAAGACACAGCCACTCACTATAAAAGGTAAAAGGAGGAAGAGTTGGTTTACTCTAGGAGAGAATAGATGGGTTGGGTTTCTGGAGATGGCTTGAAGTCACAGATGTGGGGTGTGGGCGCATAGACATGGGCAGGATAGACAAAGGCTCAAGGACAGAGAACTTCAGGGCGTCCAGAGACAGGCAGTTCCTCACAGGACTTGTGTGTAGAAGATTTATCCTCTAGGAACCCCTTAGAATGAAAATGGGCACCATTCCATGTTATGCCGAGCCTATCCAAGGGCTCCTGCAAGCCAGCATAGCACAGACATCCCATCCATATAAAAATCAACAGGCACTTGGTTTTGGGGGAGGAACTGCTCTAGGCCTGGGTTGTGAAGCACTTAACATGCTGGATGAAGGAATCTTGACTTATTCTGCAGAAAAAGACCAATTACTGAAAGTGGTGAAGTGAGGGATGGCGGGCGACAGGCCCGAAGTGAATGAGACCGGGACAGTGAGAGCAACAGGGGACAAGTGTGTAAGCTGGTACAGAGGAACCAGGGAGGAGAGGGAGAGCTGTGACACAGCAGACAGGTGGGGGAGCACAGGGCAGGATGGGGACCGTGTTAGGAAGGCTACAAGCCAGGCACGGCGGCGCATGACTGACCTTAGCACTCAGGTAGTTGGAGCAAGAGGACCATGCGCTTGAGGCCAGCCTAGACTACATATTTAAATCCTGCCTGAAAAATAAATAAGGATGGCTCAGCGGCTAAGAGCAGTGGCTGCTTTTCCAAGGGACTTGGTTTCAATTCCTAGCACCCACATGGCAGTTCATAACTGTCTGTATCTCCAGTCCCAGGGGATCTGACATCCTCCTCTGGCTTTTGCTGGCACCAGGCTTGCATGTGGTGCAGGCAAAATATCCATACATACATAAAAACAAATAAAAATTTAAAAATAAATAAGTAAAAATAAAGAAATGAAGAGTAAAAAATAGATTCAAGGATATGGGGAACTAGAAACATATTTGGAAGGGTTACATGCAATAGAAGGTTTTTTTTTAATTTCTTTTCTCATATTCCCTAGAGTCTCCAAGAGGAACTATTTTTGCTCTGTCTATTCTAGAGGGATTTCCCTCTAACTGTCCCCACCACCATGTGGGACGGACACCCGCCAGTTTCCTAGCATCCTTCCCGTGTGGTTCTTCCCCACTGGGTTACTTCCTAGGTCACACTGCTGAGTCAGACACTCTCCAGAAAGACACAAGGGTGGGTCCACCGGTGGCTTGGTGGCGGTGCCTAGGGGTGTGCCCTCAGAACATAGAGCCACACGAGCAGTGCCACAGGAGATGGCTGCCACGGTGTCACACAGCATTTGTATGCTTTCCATGCACAGGGTCAGTCCCACATGGCAGACACCATAAGCACCTTTGGTGTACAGCCCAGCATGATGCTCAAGGGTGGAGAGCTTGGGGAAGGTGGAAGCCACAGTGTGAATGAGGGACAGAGCCTGGAGGGGAGTCAGGCAGTGGGCACTGCAACGCTGTGCGGAGATTCTGTGTGCTCCAAGACTTCAAAGTGGCCAAGGTGAGTGGTCTAACCAGGACCTGCACCCAGCTGGGCCTCACTAACGCTAGCATGCTTCAGCATCCCTAACTCAGAACACTGAAAGCATTTGGGGCTCTGCAGCTTTAAGAATATTGCATATGCACTCTGAAGCATCCTAAGACAATATTCATTTATGTTCCACGCCTACCTTCTTATGCATGTGGCCCAGAGATAATTTTGCACATTTTTAATGCATCTTGGCTATATCTTGTCACAGATATTAGTTGTTTTCCATGTGTGACATAATGGAGGCAATTGAGTGCATTTGGAACATTTGGGATTTTCCACTATCTAGAAGCTGTGTCTTTCTGAGAATATTCAATTTAATTGGGGGCAGGGAAGAGGGGTGGAGGCCACTTAACAGGGTTGCTGGGTTTGTTAAATGAAACAGCACTTTTTCCTGAAATGTTTCTCTGCCCACCACTGGTTCTATAGGAGCTGAGTAGGTATTTTGTGAGAACAATGAAGAGAGAGGGCTTCCCCAGTCACATACATTTACAAAACACAGGAAAAGCTAAACAGACTTCTTCAGCAGGGAATTCTCCGACTCAACTACCGGAGACCAGCTCCAAGAGAGGAAGGCAGTACATAGTCTACCTCAGACTTCAAACTCCACAGAAAACAATTCCTGAAGGAAGATTTCAAAGGTTTATTTGCCACCAAATATATCGGGATATCTCAACAACCTACGTGGACTGGCCTACGCCAGTCGCCACGGGGTGGTACCTCTTCTTGTCCCTGTTCGTGTGGTGGTGCTAACTACTGTAAGTGGAACAGCGCCAGCCAGCAAGGCCGAGTTCCATGGGCTCACCTGGCGCACAGCCCCCACCGCTTCAGCCCGGCTGGAGAGCCGGGCAGCCAGACGATGCAAAACCGCGATGTCTTCCAGAAGCTTCTGATAGGTCTCCCGGTGCTCACAGTGGTACCAGATGGATGCTGAGGACTGAGGGGCGACAAGGGGCATCACCCAGAGCCTCTAGCTGTTCTTCCCCATGTGCATGCTGAGAGCCTAAGCCCAATGTGCATCTGGAAGGAGAGGCCCTAGGGAAGTGGCTAGATCACCAGGGTAAAGTCCTTTGGAATGGAATTGTCGTCCACACATCAGGGGCCCCAGGAATTTCTTACTCTCCTTCCACCAGGTCAGGCTGTAATGATAGGTTATGAGCCTGCAAGTCTGAAGAGGAGGGTCTCAATGAGAACCTACCATGTTGGGACCCTGAGCTAGGATTTCTAGCCTCTAGAGCTAAGAGGAGCAATGTGTTTGCTGTTTAAATGACCATGGTTATTTATCATAGCAGCTTGAGCTGGCTTAGAAGGCATACCAAACCTGGATTCATTATCACAAGACAAGCTCTGGGTCTCATCCTGGCTGGGAGAAGAAACTCCTGCAGAGCCCAGGGCATGATGTCTTTCAGATACTGGAGAAGCCCAGCGGAGACACACTACATCTGGCTGGCCTGCAAGGAGTCATATCCAAGCCAACCCACCCCCTCCTAAGGAGCTGCCAGGACCTCTGAGCCTAAGCCCTCAGGATCTCTGCCTCTGCTCTTCCCTGCCCTTTGAAGAAGACTCTGTCAGAACCTTGGCTCCCTGTTCATTTCCGGAGACTACTTTGCTAGGGAGAGAATTGTGACATTTGGCCCAGACCTTAGAGACCTTTGCTCCAGCAAGGATTCCTTAAACTGGGCCCCTCAATTACCGTAATGGAAGCTTTGAAGTTTTCCAGTTCCTTCTCCGTGTTCTCTTCTGTCAGGTTTCGTTCTCTTTCAGCCTGGTTAATTCTAGATTCCAAGGTGTAGCTGTCATTTCTAAAGGCCAAGGACAGTTGTACAAACACGTTCTGTTGGGAACAAGAGTGTGGTAGAGGTGCTGGGGAGCCACTGCCGCCAGCACGGCCACAGGAGGGATTCTCGCTCAAGCCCTTACGGGAGTCCTCAGAACTAGTCACCAAGGCTCCCGTGTGCCGACTAACGCCCCCTCACAGGCAAACACACAGGGAGGGGCCAGTGGAAACCCTTGAGGTCCAGGCAAGGTCTTTCCCAGGATCAGTGGACAAATGTAACCACCAGACAATAGCATTCTGCCTTTCCCTGAATCAGAGCGGGAGTGTGTTTGGGTTGAGACAGGCTTAGACCTATCTCGACAGCTGGCTGTGTAAGCAGTCTGAATTCATACTGGGCTCTATTGTCAGGGGCTGGTCGGGGAGAGGGAAGAGATTTTCATAAAATCTCTGTATCTTAAGAAGTGCCAGCTGAGCTGCAGGCTTGTGGATTTAAAGCAAACTTTAGTTTCCAGCCTTGTTATTTCAAATTCCTATGTCACCTCTGAGTAACTTCCAGAAGATTAGGCAAGGTCAGGTATGGATCTGTTAAGATAAACTTCCAGGAACAAATATTTCAGCCCAAAATGAAGCATGATGTACAGAAACATTTTTAAAAATGTTTAAAAAAGTTGTGTATGTATGGGTGTTTAGCCTGCACAGCACATGAGTACAGTGTCCTCAGAGGCCAGAAGCAGGAGTTGAATCTCCAGGAAGTGGAGTTAGAGATGGTTGTGAGCCACCATATTGGTTCTGGGAATTGAGCCCAGGTCCTCTGGAAGAGCAGCCACTGCTATTAACCACTGAGCCATCTCTCCACCACCAAAGAAAAAAATTTTTAAATGTGATATTGACCAGATGTGGAATTCCTAGGATAATCGGAAGCTACCAAGAAGTAGACCCATCCAATTATACCACTCACTGTAACACATAACTATGGGGGAAGAAAAACAGACAAATGGGCTCCATACAAGCAATAAGAAGGACTGTCTTCAATTCCAGTTGCTTCATCTGCCCTGCCTGAAGCAAGTGAGAGCAGCTTCTTTTCTCTTTCTTCCTTTTCGGGGTGTTCATCTGTATGTGTGTGCATACATGTGTGTGCTCGAGTGTGTGTGCGTGTGTGTTGCAACCATATACATGCAGAGGTCAGAGAACAACTTCCAGGAGTTGGTCCTTTCTGTGCACGGTGATGTTGTCAGCCTTGCATAGCATACACTTTCACTCACCACGCCATCTGCCCAGCTCATGCTCAGTGGTCACTGACTCTGCCTGGCTTCTGTTCATGTAACATGGCCAGCGGCAGCTATCTCCAGACAAGAACTGACCCCTGGATAACAGTGGTGTTTCTACTGAAAGTGACCCCTCATTGGGGTCACAATCGCCACCACTGTTGTGAATTTTGTGAGCCTTGCTCCATTTAATCCTACAACAACTCTCTGGCATGAAGGCTCTTCCACCCATTTTACAGGCAAAGAGACCAAGACTAGAGGCATCATTACCTTGTTCAATGTGATACAGGAGCAGCAGAGAAAAGACTTGACCTTAGATTATCTGATTCCAAAGTCTGTTTCACTTCTGCCATGCTGACGGCTATGTTAGCATCTGAGGACAGGATCTGGAGTAAATGAGCTGCTGTGGTCAATCTCCACAGACGCTAGAGTGGGCTTTCACTCACGGCCCAGGGATGAGGGTTCTCTTTCCTACCCAGCCTCAGTCTACATACAGTTCTCAGTGCTTAGCTCTCTATGCCTGACACAAAGGGTCCTGAGGTCAGTTGGAATATTTGTATCCAACTCTTGGACCTAGTAAGTCCTGAGTCTGGGAGCTTGGATGAGTGGTTTCAGTGCCCACTTTCTCTTCTGCTTTAGTCCTGCTTTATCCACTCTGCAGAGCGACTAGATCCGCTTCATGGAGGGCTGTGAGCACACCACAGTAATAATGTCTGGCTCAAGGTCATTGTGCTTTCCTGGGGGTGGACGCTCCAGGTTGTTCCTTTGCTCATCTGGTCCACTTCGCCAATCTGCCCTGTCTCCCGTCTACTAAGGTTCTTGTCCATCTGACCCTTCACCAGAATGGAAGTTCTTCTCGGCTCACCCATCACCCAGCATTGGGACAAGGAGGTCAAATCAGGGAAGGCAGCGTCAAGGCAGCGTCACACTGTCAGACAAGTTGGCCTTCTCGCAGCCCAAACTCTCAGGAGGCAAGCACCTTTGTCCTCCAGACCAAAGTCTGAAGCTTGTAATATGGCCACATTTTTTTAAATTGAACTAAATTTGGCACAATTGTAAAGTCTCCTGACTGACTTTGTATTAGAAACCCATCCATCAGGGGACAGCGGCACTCTTTGAGGGTGGGGCTCCAGCAACCGTCCCACCTCTCACTTGTTAACATGGATGGAGGCAAGCATGAGGAACTCAGTGGTGGAAGCAAATGTCCAGAGTACTGCACCTGTCAGGGCCACAGGCTGGACAATAGGACGTCCGGATAAACCTCATCAAAGACAGTCACTACCTTTCACACAGCCCTTGAGTCACTTACCTCAACTTCCTTTTCAGTGAGTGGAGGGGCACTGCGAAGAAGAAAAATAAATGCACAAATGAGCTTTGTCCAACCTCCTAAGTAGAGCAGAAGGTGACTTTGAATGGCCAGCAGGGCATGCATTTCCAGAAGAGCAGTGAGCAGAGAAGGTGAGACTAAGGGATACGGTCTTCTTTGTCCCCTTGTCATGTGAACACCGACCTTTAGGAAGGTGGTGTGGAAAATATCAGATGTTGGGGTCAGCCCTCCAGCACAGCCACTATGATCCCCCTAAGTTCCAGCTTGCTCATATATAAAATCAGAAGAATGGCAGCTATCTTGTATAAGAAGCCTTACAAGGAATAGAGATGTATGTTTGCACTATATGTGTGCGTGAGCACGTGTGTACCATATGCCAGCCGTTCACAGCCAAATATTCCTGGAGCCAACCACTATATATTAAAAACTTTAAAACAAATTGTGTCAATACAGAATTCCCTAGGCAACGCAGACTAGAGCCTATTTACATAAAATTTACACTGTATTGGATATTATAAACCATGTGGAGATCAAAGGCTGTAGAGACCATATGCAAGTACTAGGTCGTTTTGTACAAGGTCTTGAGCATTTGGACTTTGGTGTCCGTGTGGTATGTGTATGTGTGTGTCCTGGAGCCAATGGCCACTGAATATTACCTGCATATGACATCTTGACTATTATTACTATTCACCGACAGGCTGTGAGGAATCAGAAAATACACACCCATTTGTCATTTTCAGACTGCATGTCTGAGATGAGCTGTAGCTTTTGAGGGGCTTCCTAGCTCTGCAAAGACTGATCCTGCCTAGACTCTGAAGATTGGTTCAGAAATTGCAAGATAAGAAAAGGTTTGGTAGAGCTCATTGCAGAATGATCCTCTGGAGCCTGGAATCAGGGTGGCAAGTGAGTACCAGCTGACACAGAGGTGACCTCCTGGGAGGTGCCTGAGCAGTTCCCACAGCCTGTCCCAGTCAACAGACTCCTTATCTGCACAGCCACTCCATGTGGCTGCCTGTGCAGCGCTTAGTAACTAAGGCTGGTCCCATTGGAAGCCCAGATAACGTAAATACCACACAGGCGCTTTCCTGTGCTGGGTGGGGAGGCCAGAAGGGGTCCAACTCGCGTCATAGGACTTGGCGGGCAAGCACGCCATCAATAAACTTCTCAGGAAACACAATTTTCCTCCCTCGGACGGGTACGGGGAGACCCTGGGAGCAAAGGCAGGGGTCAGCCATCTCTACAAAGGGCTGGTTCTCACCCGTGGCAAGGGACAGCGAGAGCCTTCCTGTCAGGATGCGACAGCAAGACCCTGTGGCCATCAAGCGTCAGAAAACAGAGCACGGGGACAAACAACGACAAAGATGGCTCATGCTCACAGTTCTTGTCACAGCCCCACCCCACAGACCCTGTCCTCTAGGGGTCAACCTATTCTCTCCCTGTTGTGCAGAGCAGGCACATACTGTCTGGGTGGTTTATCAAAGTGCTTAGAATGTGCTTCCATTCCTAGGTTCATTTGACTCTTACATGAAATTTACATCTTTCCATAAATAAGTGAGCTTATTTTATTACTTTGGTGACTCACATTCTGCTTTGAGCTACAGCACACACACACACACACACACACACACACACACACACACACACACACAGTAAGGAACAGGGTGGTGTGATGGAGGCCACGTAGTCACATGGGACTACCAGTTCTTAAGGCAGAGCTCTAGAGCTGCATAGGCAGCAGGGGAGCAGAGCCATGATGGGTCTCCAAGGCAATGGCGAGTGATGGAGTCTTTTCAGGTAACCTTTGTGCTCTCTTTTTGAAATGTCTGTTTGAATCCTTTGCCTGTTTTGGGAAATTCTTTGTCTAAATTTTATCCAATCACAAAAATATAGAGTCTAGAAATATGTACCTTACCAGGTAAATGATCTGTGAATATTTTCTCCCATTCTGTGTGTCACTTTTGACTTTCCAGACAGCATTGACTGCACAGGCTTTTATTAGAATTCATATGATGATGGCTTATTTTTCACATGTCCTTTCTAAAACTTCTGCTTGTGCTTTCTGTGTTTTATCTAAAGCTGAGGACTAACCCAAGCCCGTAGCTCGTAAGGACTGCCTCTTGCATTTTCTTCTAAGCCTTCTACAGCATCACCCCTCACGTTTAGCTCTACGGCCATTTTGGTCTGGCTTTGGTACATTACGGTAGCTTCACCCGTTTGCACGTGACTCACTAGCTGTCTCACCGACATTTCTGAAAACGGTTTCTTTTTATTTGGAAAGCTATTCACCACGGTCTTTGCTTGTGTGGCTTCTTCTTGTCATTGTGCCCTGGATTCCTAACTGCCCTTTCGTGGGGAGAGCACCAGGTCTCACTATACCAATTCTCTATGTTGTCCTATCTCATGGTCCTCCTAGCAACTTCATTATCTCAAATCCCAGTCTTTACTTTCCAGCCCAGGATGTGCTCTGTGCTGACGCTGTTCCAGGTCCCTGTCCACAGAGGGTCTCATTAGTGCACACTGCCAGTGCAGAGCACTTACGACTCTTGTACAGGCAGTGAAGCCAAGATGCGGAAAGTAAAGGCACTTTCTCCCTGCCTGGGGCTGGGGGAGGTAGCTTTCTGCCCAGTGCTTCGTGATAGTTTGGATGTTGTATGCTCTCACCTCTGAAGACCCTCATGTCCTCAAAGGTTCTCGCCTGTGAACCCCATATACTCCCAGAGTTGGAAACACCACCGTGGCCCGTCCTTGAGCTTTGTGTTTTAGATGCATCCACCATGTTGGACCACTGAACTCCATCCCTTCTGGGGTGAGAGCCGAGACTGGTACTCCATTGTGTTCCACCCATGTTCTAACGTGGGTGCCCCTGAAAGGCCTTTGGAAGCTGATGTCCTATTTTACCTTCCAGTGAGTGACTTGTGAACCCTCAGCTTGCGCAGCAGTATGTCGGAAATGTTGGGCATCACATCCAGACCACTCTTGGACTCTTCTTCTTCAGTTGTTGGGGAGAGTTCAGAAGAAACCCCTGGAAAATAAGAGTGCTTCCTTATAGAATGCCTGTTTGAAATCATGCTAGTACTGCTGGCAGCTGGCCATAGGTCCCAGGAAGACTATCAACACTTGTAACACTTTGTTACATGCCAGAGACCTTATTAATTGTCATCTGTTTTACACTGTCCTCACAGTGACCTGAAGAGTTGCTTCTCAATCATTCCTTTTTATAGGTGGATTATACAAAGCTCAGTAAAGTTGGTAAGGATTACAGGCATAGCAAATGACACAGCCTGACTGCAGACCAACATCTATCTGTTCCTGGTTGTTTCTTCCCATAATTTTCCACTGTGTCAAGTAGGGTTGTGTGTCAGCATTTAGAGGTTGGTTTCTGGCAACTGGAAGCTGGTTGGCTCTTTGGTTATGGAATTGGGGAAAACCTGTCCATTTGTCAGGCTCTTAAAGGGATCTCTTGACTGATAATTCTTTCCCAAATAAATTAAAAAACACCACCTTCCAGCTCCTACTTAGAAACCAGCATCCAGTCTGCCACTAGATAGTGATAGACGCCGGTATTTTCCAGGATAAAGCTAAGGTCATCAGCCTTGCCACAGATCTCAGAAATGCAGATGCCTGCGAGTCAACAGAGCCAACAAACAGTGCTCGCGCCTACTGAAACGATGCAGGACTGTGTCCGGGAAACAGAAAGAGCAAATCATAAATCTCTCTTTTGCTTGAACAGCTCTTGGACCTCTGCAAACGAGCCCTTTCCTGGATCTGTCCCCTGTTTCCCAGTTGCTCTTTGGGGAATCCCATGATTCATGATCTCTATGCCTCATTCTGTGCCTACACATACTCTGCCTTGTTGCTCTTTGAAAGACCCATATGGACTCTAGCAAGTTAAACACAGGACATTGGTTAATGCCCTTGGTACTGACCTTTGCATCCATGCAGGATAGACTCGCTGAGTTTTACTGTGTACTCATAGTATATTTAGGGTGAAGTAAAAGCCTCAGACATCTTTCTTTTGAGCCAGTTCTGGGATCCCTATCCTGTATAGTCTTTTTTTTTTAATACCTCTATTTTTTATTGCCTGCTATGGCCTTTGACCTAGCAGTACTCTGATTTGTTTGTCTGTCTTTCAGAATTGCAGGCCAGGCTAGAAATCAGGGCAGAATGCAGAGTTATAGCAATCATCTACATGAATTAAGATCGGGATTCCTATCATCAAGGGAGACCAAACAAGGAGGGGAGTAGGCACAGTTGGGTTCACAGTAAATATGCTTTAAACAAATCGAGATAACAGATCTTTTTCTGTTTCAATAACAGAACAATGTTACAGATTCCCTGATATTTCCATTGTTCAAATGAAGGCCATCTGTTGGGGACAGGACAGCCAACACGGCACCCCCTGGGTACAACATCAGGCAGATGTTGCTGTAGCTACATGTCAACCCTTGGGTTTTCTGCTGGCATTTGTAGATCACTGACACTTCCATGTGTCAAGTGGCAAAGCTGTGTCGCCCATGGCCTTGCTCTGTATTTGCGCACCTCCACCCCGCTTAGCAGAGAGCTAATTAGGCAGGCAGCTCCTGAGAACTCTGTCTGTGCAACTGACACACACACATCAAGTCTAACGGCAAGTGAAGGACACAGCAGGGGGTTCAACCTGAAAAATTCTTCCAAGTTGAGGGGAAATGGGGGTGGGGGGTGAAGGAATGAAATTAGAAAGGAGAAAAGAAACTCATTAGGGATCCCAGCTCTTACAAAATAGCAGTCCCATAACTGGATAGCAGAGGCAAACAACCCTCTTCCTGAATGCAACCAAATTAACAACCAAAAAACTATAAAATCAACTCTATATGTGCTAACAATGTTCAAATGCAGAAAGGGGCAGTTTAAAAATAACAATGGCTAAAGACAGAATTTCCTAGAAATAAATGTGGTGCCCCAACCTTTGGTTTCCCCTTTTTTCCCCTTCAAAGAACAGGGGTTTTGTTGGGTTTCTTTGTTTTGAGCCAGGGTGTCATTACATAGTCCAGGCTAGCCTTCAACTTGTGATCCTCTTGCCTCGGCTTCCTGTGTGCTGGAATCTCAAGCGTGAATCTCAACACCTGGCTCAAGAATGGGTTCTAAACAAGGGAAAACAGCAAGAGCACATAGCAAGAAAGGAAGTGGACAGAGTGAGTAAGCAGGCTGCCTGTAGATGAAAGGCAGAAAGTTTTTCTAGAAAGTTAAACACTCTACCATACCAACACTGAAAAGAAGAAAAGGAGAAACTGCTGTCCATGTTGGCATTTAGCTTTTCCTGCCAAAAAGTGAGGGAGAGGAAAGGAGGAACAGTACCTGTTATTATATCAGAATTTCTTGCCTTGAACAATATGTAGGGGTTTACCAGAAGGAAAGACTTAAAATGAATAAACGAATAAAGCAAGCTTGTCTGATGGAGTGAGTGAAAGGAGACATATGGAAAGCTCCAACTAAAGCCTTGGGTTTTGTCTGTCCTTTCCTTCCTCTGCCTTGCGGAAGAGTGACCGGCCTCTGGAAGGTCAAGTCTACACAACAAACATCTGGACAGACTCTTGTTACAATTCTACCCTAAACTGGTTTTCTCGGCTCCAGTAATCCCCAACCAGGGGAACAGAAATATCCCAATTTGGCACAATAAACTTCAGTTTTGGACTCCGAACAAAGTTATAGGAAAGAAGCAGAAAGCCCAGCCTACAAACGCTCCACTCACAGCTTTGTCTAAACTTCCTCTTCCTCCCACCCAAGCAGCAAAGAAGTATCCAAGAGCACCCAGTCTGCAACACACTCCTGAGGGAAGAAGACACTGAGATCTAGGATGAAGCAGGACAGAATGAATGAAAATTAACCTGGCCCACACATACAAACAAGAAGGAAATCCAGGTAGACATGTCCAGATCATAAAGACATGAAATGAAAACAAATGACATGGCAATTAGACAAAAATACTAGAGTTAAAAGAGGAAGGAAAGACGGAAGGTATAAAGGAAGGAAGAATGGAAACTCACAGGAGGCAGATGTCAGGATGGACACAGAGATGCAAGGAAGACAGAAAAAAAAAAAAAAGCAAAACTGCAATTCTGTGCAAAACACATATCGTAAATGCTTAACTCAAAGAGAAATTAGAATCTGAAAAAAGTGAAAACAAGAAATCAGGACAAGATAAGATCAAACATAGATGGACAGAGATTTCTATTTAAGAAAATAAATTAAAGACCAAGAGCAGAATGAATAAGAAATTAAAAAAATTAGTATATTGAAAAATGAGGACATCACATACAGTTTACTTGAATTAGTAACGAGGGTAGGGTAGATTGGATGCTCATAAAGAATATAAAGAGGGAAAGAAAGATTGAAGAAGCTGGGTCCTCAGTTGAGCCCTGTCGACCATTTCATTGAATGAATAATTTATTCAAAGAATAATAGGAAAAAAATCATCTTCAGTGGAGGGGAGAGATAAACTTGAAGGCTGACTGTACATATTATGCTTTTGTTTTCTTTTGTTTTTTAAGGTATGTCTATTAAAAAATGCTAGTGCCTTTATTCCTAACAGAAAAAAAAGGACACACATAGGGAACATCAGGGCTGAGGGACACAGGAAACCAGCTGGCCTTGAGCTTCTCTACAATACTGAACACAGAGGGATAACAGCATCTCATAGGAAGGGCTAGCCAAGAATTTTATAACTGGCAGATTATTGTTAAATAAGACAACATTTTCAAATATGCTAGAACTCAGGACACAGAATACCTCTGGTGCTTCCCAGGGAAACTACTAGATAATGAAGTCCAGCTAGACAAAACATAAATAAAAATAAAATGCTTAGGGATGGTTAGCCACAAGGAAGAAACCAGCAGTAAGCATGGAACCCTTTTTTTTTTCCGAGTCCACAGCTGGACAACTGTGAAAACTGGTTGCAGAGTGGAATGTAAATGTTAGAACCTTGACTCATACAAAGAAGAATTTAGCATCTAAACAGGCCGAGATGGGGAAGCTGGAAGAAATCAAGGGCAAGGAAAGCTCTTAACGAGATGTTCTGCTTTTTTGTTTGCTTTTTTGATGCTCCAGCGCTGGGGTCTTCAAGCTTGGAAAGACTGCCTCTCCCAGGCTAGTTCCCTCTTCTTTGAGTGCACCTTTGACCTCTAAACCAACCCAATCAACCTAGAACCTGCATTCCCAACTATCTCCTTTATCCACCTCACACACACCAAGTCAGTATTCATCCTTGCCCCATGTCACCACATATCCACCAATTTGGCACCTCTCTCCTTTCTAGAGCTCACCAAAATTACTCAAACTACCTGATCCTAAGCTTCCTCGAGGTACCTCCTCTGCTCAGCCCACCCCTTACCATGAAAAGTTCAGTAAAGATGCTTCCCATCCACCATCTACCTCCTAGCCGACACTGGCCCTTTTCTAGTTGGCCCGGATGGCACAGTGTGCTTTAGTATCAACCTCTCTCATGACAATTATTTCTGGGACTGTGTGTCTTGTCTCGGTCATATGTGACCGAAACTCTGCTGGGTAAAGAATTTAGAACAGTTACTCTAAATCAGAGTATTAATGCCAGAAAAATCCACCACAACTCTAAACTGCTAATGCATTCCCTAAATGCATTGTCAAAACTAATTTCTCCTCTTTGGAGGAAGTAATTACAAAGATTCAGCAAGTCCTACAGTTTCACTTCACTTCAACTCAAACTCAATTAAATTATAATATTTTATCTTGAAAGGTACATCTGGTATAATCTCTCTCCTTCCTCCCTACTTTCTTCTATCTTCTAGGGCCAAAGCCACCAGTTAGAATATATTTCTTTGCATCTGTCTTCTCAGGAAGGCATCTTCCCCATGTGAGATATGAGACTATTGCCTGGTCTTGGGCTGTGTAAAGAACCATTCTATCTCAGAATCCTTATCTAGATATCCAACCACCCTCTAGACATCACCAACTAGATACAGAGAATAAACACCATTCTAACACCACCATTCATGGAGTCTCAGCCACACATGACTTGCTCTGTCTTGTTTACTGTCTAGAGTTATTCTTCCAAGTCAATATTGATAAGCTCATTGTCTGGAAAAACTGAAGACCAGTTAGAGATTACAGATTCCCCCAGAGCACAGCACATCCATAGTAAAACCAGAATGAAAAAGTGAGTCGGTCAAACTTCTGCATCTCAGCTGTGTCCCCTGACACTCGATATGTCCAAATCCAGAGACTTGGTCTTCTCCAGGAAGTTCTCCCTGCTGTGGCCTGAGACCTGGTGCCAAAGTCATTACCCACACAGCCATGCATGCAGAGTCCTGGTGGCTTTCTGGTGTCTTCCCAACCAAGTCCTGCTATCTTCACCTCCAAATGGCTTTCAAACCATCCTCCCACGTCCCTGTCACCCCTCATTCCTCACCAGAGTATGTTCATATTGTTTTACATGATGTCTTCTACACAGAGATGTCTCCAATGACATTGATTGGAATGAGGCATTCTTTCAATGGCAAGGCCTTTATAACAATTTCTGACTGTCCCCATCTCAGTCCAGCTGTTGTAATCTGTTCAGAAGAATTAGTCTAGGATGTAGGCTCCCTGTACTGTAGGCTTCTCTGGGTCCCCATGGGTCTTAACTCATTAATTGGCCCTTGAGGCCTTCACCCTCTGACCCAAGTCCACTGCTTCAGCCACCGGGTCATGGCTATCTTTCTGGGACACATGTTACATGGTGGATTCAGGTGAGGTTATGTTTCTCTTAGCATACCAAGCACCAGAGGTGTGCCTTTTTTTTCTCTCTGTTCGCCCTGCCTGGAGTGCCTTTCTCTTCCCCAGGCCAAAGCCGCCTCTCCAGCCTTCACAGACTCACCCCTACCAAGCTAGCTGCTTCTTCCTCCTTGTTCCTTGAAGTTGTGTTATAATGTTCTATAGTGACTCTGTCTACACTTGGGTTTCCTCTCACAGATAGTGAAAGTGAGTCTGTTCATTCACAAATTATTTCTGTAATTATTGAATGCCTACCATGTCCCAGGCAAGGGGGCTTGGAGCTAAGGACAGATGCTACACTAAGCAAAACTGTTACACACATGTCCCTCTCCACTTATTGTTTAAGAGGACAGAGATTAATTTAATCAGAGGAAAATCTAAAATGGGAGTTCACTGGCAAAGAAGAAGAGAAGAAAACCCCTCCATGAAGAGGGCAAAGTGAGAAATGGAGGATGAAGGTGTGGCAGAAGGAAAGGCAAATGTTGACAGCTGAGGAGACAGTGGTTCTGGATGATGTTCAGGGAGGCGGGCGGGGCCAGTCTTGCAGGGCCAGTCTTGCAGGGTTCCAGTGCTCATCCTGAAGGCACAATGAGGCCTCTGAGACATAAGCACACTGCAGAGGCTCTGGCTGCTGTATGAGATGCCAAGGAGTAAAAACTGGGGGCCAAAGGTTTCATTAGGTGAAGCACTAATGGCTGTTGGACTTACTCTGGCAGTGGAACTGAACAGCAAGCGATAATAAGTGTGTCTGGATCCCCTGGCTCCCAAAGATTTAGAGTTTATTTTACCTAATCCCCAAAAAAGCTGCAGATACTCCAAAACAAACACAGATACAGATTTGGATGTGAACTATAAAAGAAAATACACCAAGTACCCATTAAAGAAGAAAGAAAGGAAGGAAGAAAGAAAGAAGGGAGGAAGGAAGGAAGGAAGGAAGGAAGGAAGGAAGGAAGGAAGGAAGGAGGAAGGAAGGAAGGAAGGAAGGAAGGAAGGAAGGAAGGAAGGAAGGAAGGAAGGAAGGAAAGGAAAGAAAGAAAGAAAAAAGAAAGGGAAGAAGAAAGGAAAGCAATGGAAAATTACTAAATAAAGAGAAAAATATACAATCTTTTCAACAAATATTATTTGATAAACTTCAAATATGTTTGAATTATCTCAGTTTTGAGGCTTGGGAAACAAAGACATATAAAATGTTTTAAGTTACATGATAATTATAAATATATATTAAATTATATGATATATATACATATAATAATAAACAATAAATAATAATGCCTATGCTGGTTAGTTTTGTCAGTTCAACACAAACAAGACTTTTCTAGGAAGAGGGAATCTCGGCTGAGGAACTGCATCTATCAGACTTTCTTGTGGACATCTCTGGAGGGCATTTCCTTGATTGATGAGAGGTGTGGGAGGGCCTAGCCCACTGTGGTCCTGGCTGGCATAAGAACGCAAGCTGAGCAAGCCAGCAAGCAGCTTTTCCTCCATGCTTCCTGCCTCTGCTCCTTCTTAATTCCTACCCAGGCTTCTCTCACCAATGGGCTGTAATCAGGACATGTAAGCCAAATAAACCATTTCTGCCTCCAAGTTGGTTTGGTCAGTGTTTTATCACAGCGACAGAGATTGTGTTTTACAATTGTTGCAGATATTTTATATCAAATCATATAAATATAATTTTAAGTAGTACATTTATTAAATAAGATGCACAACACTTAGAAGAAAAACACACACTAAAATTCACTCAAAAAGAAAAACAAGACAAATGCTCTCCTTATCACTGTTTCCAAGCTAGATAACATTACCAAAGTAGAAAGCAAACAGACGCACATGCCCTCTTGCAGGAGGACAACCAGATGACGGTGAGCCAGATAAGATAAAAGTAGCAGGGGGCTGACGGTGAATTCAAAAGGAAACATGCTCTGCAAAGTGGACGAAAGCCTCAGAAGTTAGACACATCCGGGTTCTGCTCCTGCTTCAGCAGCTACAAGACACGGCACCGTGGTCTTCGTCAACCTCGCTGGCTGTGCGTGTCATGTGACTACAGTAAGGCTGCTTCTCGTGGTTATTGTGAGCACTAGGTCTAACGGGGTCAAACGCTCAGCAAAGCATCTGGCATGCAGCAGTCACTCTAGTTTCAGTCGTCGCACCGGGCTCTGGAGTCAGCACTCTGCCGTTTAACAGCAATATTAAGGGTGCAGGAGCTATGTAACATGGGCCACATTCATCTCCTCTACTAGCAATCAGTCAGAAAATCTAATGAACTAAGAGCCTTGGTTACCAATACACAAGTGAAATCAGGATACGCAGAATGTGCTAAGAGCCATATGCAAAGCATATTACATGCTTCAGAAGAGAAAAAAGAAATGCCTAAATGTATCCAATTTAGAGCCAAATGTCTGCAAAGTTAGTGAACTAAAGGTTAAAAATTGCAAAGCAAATAAAACTTGGACAGTCCTTTTGAGTCCAGCATGCAAGTGCACAAGACGTGTAAATGTCAAATCTGAAGGAGGCATACAGATTTCAGGGAATGTAAAACTCCATTCACTTCCGGTAAATAGGTTTCTGTCTACTGGCTTCTCGCTCAGTGCTCATTCTGCAATTGTGATTTGAATCTACCTAGAATATTAATAAATACATTGCAGAAGAAAAGTAATGAGGGAGGGCTAATCCCACTGCACAAGAGAACATATTCTCATTAAAGCCATGGTTTAAAATGTGCTTTCTTGACCAGAATGAAACAGAACCAAGCTGGATATGGTGGTGCATATCTGTAATCGGTAGGCTGAGGCATGAGGATTGCTGGTTCCAGACCAGGTCATGCTACAGAATGAGACTTTGACTGAAGAAACAAAACAACAAACAAACAGAAACAAAACACCCACTAAAATAATATAAAACAAAAGAAAATAAAACAGAATCGACAACAACAGCAAACAGGACCCTGCTCTCCATAAATATATATGAATGTCGTATATGACTGTTTATCACAAAGAAATACAGACACTATTAAAATGCTATTGTGGTAATGAGCTCTTGAGTCTTAATATACCTATATCCTAAAATGACATTCAGAGAGTCAGGTGTGGCGATACACACCGTTTGTCTCGACCCTTGGGAGACAGAGACAAGTGGAAGGCTATGCACTCAAGATCAGCTTGGTCTAAATTGTGAGTTCCAGGCTACATAGTAAGAGCCCCATGTCAAAAACTAAGATCCAACAAGAACAAAAAGATGAAGTTCTTGTTAACAAGATGAAGAGGCATCAGTAAAACAAACACAGAAAAGTCAAACTATAAATATGTGGAGCATGGCGTCCACACACAAATAGTAAACTAAAAGGTTTTTTTTGTTTTTTGTTTTTTGTTTTTTTTTTTTTGTTTGTTTAAATTGGGGGTGGAGCGATGGCTCAGCAGTTAAGAGCACTAGCAGCTCTTGGAGAGGATCTGGGTTCGGTTCCCAGAACCCACATGCTGCCTCCAACTATCTGTGACTACAGTTTCAGGAGATCCGATGCCCTCTTCTGGTTTCTGTGGGCCCTGAACATACACGGTGTATAATATATATGGAGGCAAAACATCCATCCACATAAAATAAGATAAAATAGCTTTAAATGTTGAGAGAAAATATTCAGGCAATGCGTTCATATCTGTTACGCACATTTCACATATAAAACTAATAGCAGCTAAAAAAAAATAATAATCTAGGCCCCAAATGAATCAATATAAAGAAAGAAAATTTCTTTATATCAATATAAAAAATTTCAATATAAAAGAAAATTTTAAGCTTGAACATGCTAAAAAATCAACTGAAATAAAAGTTAAGTGTCATTTTACACCAATAATAATTATGATATTATAACTGTCATCCATTTTGTTTGCCTGTTTTGAAAAATAGTCTCACTATGTAGCCCACGCTGGTCTCAACTTGGAGTCCTCCTGCCTCAGCCTCCTGACTGCTGGGATTACAGACATGTGCCCTCATGTCTGCTGTTCTAATTTGCTTCTCTGTTGCTGTGATGAAACACTGACCAAAAGTAACAAGAGGGAGGAAAGGGCTTATTTGGCTTACAGCTTACAGTCCATCACCAAGGGAAGCCAGGGCAGAGGCTCAAAGCAGGAACCTGGAAGCAGGAACTGGAGCAGAGCCATAAAGGAATGCTGCCTACTGGATTGCCTTTTAGTTGATTCCAGATCCAATCAACTTGACAACCAAGATCAGCCACCACACCTGGCTATCACCGTCATTCTCATTGACCATCTTACACTACTATATTCTGGCTAAGAGAGGCTAAATCAAAGCAACATGCAAAAATTATCATGCTAAGAAAAAAACATCCCAGATGTTTGGAACGTTTGATAAGAGGCAGGTATTTCTACAGTTGGCCCAGAGATTCTCCGGCCTGAGAATGTATCCCAAGTGAATTATTTAAAAGAAAAAAAAAAAAAGAAAAAGAAAAAGAAAAAAACAACCCACGAACACAAAGACAACACTTTATAGCAGATGGAAGACGATAAACATCTGAAATGTTTTGTAGTAGAGACAGTCACACGGAAGGACACATGAACCCACACAGCCATAAGTATGAAATCTAAGTACACGTGATTAGTTATGATAACTTCCTAACTTTAAAAGGAAGTTATATCTATACTATCAAATTAACTTAGAAAAAAGGCTAAATATTGGAAAGAATACAACCGTGATGGAGCTATGGTTAAAGGCTTTCTTAAAGCTTTGTTGCTTTTATGTGCATAGATGGGTACCACACGGGTGCCCGGTGCTGGAGGAGGCTGGAGGCTGGTGACTCCCTGGAACCAGAATTATAGACAGTTTAGAGCTGCCGTGGGGGTGGTAAGAAGCAAACTCATGTCCTCTGCAAAGACAGCAAGTGCTCCTAACTGCTGAGCCATCTCTCCAGCCTCACGTACATAAAGTAGTAAGAGGTTTTTCTAGTATTTTAATAAAAAATTAAAAGTGAAGAATTATACATTTAAAACGAAACTTCTAAAGATGGTTAATGCTTTGTGTGTATTTGTAAGTGTAGATGATTTACTCCCCTGTGTACATGTGTGCGTGTGTGTGTGTGTGTGTGTGTGTGTGTGTGTGTGTGTGTACAGATGGCAGAGAGAAATGTTGGGTGCTCTTGCTCTGCTGTTCCTTGCCTTGAGGAATGTGGAGGTAGGCTGGCAGCCGGCAGGACACATCAGGCCTCCAGTCTCTATCCCTCACATCTCTGGTGTTACAGGCATGCATTGTGACCACTACTGGCTTTTTATGTGGGTGCTGGGGATTTGAACTCAGCACCTCATGCTTGAGAGCAAACGCTCTTACCCCTGAGCCACCTCTTTAGCTCCAAGGTTGTCTATTCTTTGTTTGTTTGTTTGTTTGTTTGTTTAGCCTTCTACAGAGCCCTGGCTGTCCTGGAACTTACTATGTAGATAAGGCTAGCCTCAAACTTACAGAAAGCCTCCTGCCTCTGCCTCCAGAGTGCTGGGATTAAAGGTGTGCACCACCATGCCTGACTCAAGATGGTTGATTTTTTAAAATAATTCCATCCTTTAAAAAGGTGTTCCTGGAGATTTTATCTATGGGAGCCTTGCCAACAGAGAAGGTGGTAGTTACTGTATTTCAGCCAGAACTTTCCACTCTCTGGTGACACCCAGAATAATCTCATGTGACAATTCATAAAATGACTAACACCAGCCATGGACAGCGCAGAGAGGAAAGTGTGCCGTTCCAGAAGGGATCTATAAAATCTGGAGTGTACTGGGGCCTAAGGGAGAAAGGCAGAAGGTTCCAGAAACTGGCCTTGCACTCACTTTCCTGTTCCCTATAAACTGGCCTGCTCTGGAGTACTTTATCCAAAATAAAATGAAGCTAAAACATGTTTCAGAACTGCTTGTAGGATGGCAAAAACCCACGTGATGGAGTCAGCAGCTCTTTGGGCCTCAGTTTCCCTAACAGTAAGATGAGAGCAAAAAATCCTGCCTCTTAGTTTCCTGGGAGATTAAATATGAGTTGATTAGAGCCTGAAAAATGCTAGGGGGAATTTATTGAGATGACATTAAAAGGAGTAGGGTAAAATATTGCACGGCTTTGTTTACATGAGGCGCTTAGAGAAGGCACAAGTCATAGAAACAGGAAGTGAAATGGCGGCTGCAAGGGGCTGGAGGAGGGGCATGGGCAGTGGGAGTTTTGAAGGTGTGGAGACGCAACTGAGGAAAATGAAAAGGGTCTGTGGATAGATGGTGGTGACGGCTGTGGAATACAGCAAGACTGGACTTAGGGCCACTGAACCACATGCTGGAAATTACTAAAATGGTAAAGTGAATGCCTTGTATATAATGTTATAACACTGTATATGTCACCACGTAACAAGTTAATGAATACCAACAAAAGACAAGAGATAGACATAAACACAAAAAAAGTAAGGAAAGGGGACATTTTAGAGCAAGTTTTCCTTACCTTACGCACTGCTTTAAGAGACCAGTGCAATGATTCAAGAGAGCATATACGAGCCATAGAGACAGGGATGCGTGTCCACGAGGAGGGAAGGACACAGAGCTTGCTCTTCTAGAAGCACCCCTCTGAACACATTCATTCCTTTTTGGCCATCATGAAGCATTCTGGTCATAGGTTGCTTTTATACAATTGTCTCAGTAACTCCCCTGCGAACTGTTTTACAACGTCATCCATCCGTTCATTCCTAAGTACTCCTTAGTGCCCATTAGTGCCAGGCACCATTGTAAGTGTAAGCATGTAGCTTACAGTGTGTGCAGGCTATTGTGTGCACACGTAGACATTACCCCCAGGCAGAGACGCTGGTTCCTGCGGCCTCTACTCCAGGGATCTTGATGGCTGATACCTAGGCAACACTCACTGTGTGCCAGGTGCCATTCTGGGCACACTGTAAATACGGTTTAGTTCCTGTACTCTTCTCGAACATATTCAGGGCAACTATGATGGCCCTGTGTTGCATGGTAGTGGGTGGGGATCAGGCCCGGTGAGGCCATGGAGCCTGTGCACGCCTAGCAGAGCCAGGAGGAACAGCTGTGGCTCTCACTGGGATGTCAGTGAACTCAGGAGAAGAACAGACTGAGGCAGGAACAGGGAGGCTGCAGCCTCTGTCCAGGAGGGCAGGGCTGGGTTATGGACTTTGTGGTGACAGCAGATTAGAAAGAGGGAGCTCTGGTGTCTTGAAAAGAGGAACCAATCTATTTGGGTGGCTTCCTGGGTGTGAGGGGAAAGGCAATGTCAAGAGTTCAGGCCTGGGGCACCTTCCAGACCCACTGTCACTAACAGGGACAGGGCGGGCGGCAGGAAGGAGATGGACTTGGGCACATGCTGTCTCTGCTTCCCTCTCTCATGCACAAACACTGGCTGGAAATGCAGTGTTCACACACAGACCCCAGCAGCCTACCTTTGTCCTGCTCTGCAGCCTCACTCAGTTCAGGAAGCTTGAACCCCACCAGGTTCTGGTTTCTCATCAGGATGTGTTCCTTGGTGAGAGGAAGAAGGGGTACAGTTCAGCTGATAACACCAGGCTAGACTCTTCTCTTTGTTCCCTAGTGGCTCTGCTACCACTCAGCTTCAGATAGGTTCCCCAGGACACTGGCCAGGGTGGATGACTTGGCACAGGATTGTATGGTGTGGTCAGAGGGGAATGGGGTCCTCTCCCAGCCTATAAAAGGGCCTGAAATCCCACCATTTGTGCCACGCTGGTGGGGTCAAGACATGACCTGCTTGCTAAAGAAGTGTTGGGTCTCAGGGGAAATGAATTGCCTGGCCTTACTGTGGGAGAAGTGTCTAGGGACTGCACAGTCTTTAGGGACTGAGAACTTTGGGGACAGTAAGGTCCCCTGGATATGCATGCAGCTGCTTCCAGAAACAATTCTTGATGGTCTCACTGCTGGCAGCAGCTTCCTACCCTGCCCTTCTGTGTAAGTGACAGCCCTTCCCCCAGTGGCTTTTGTGGCATCACTGGACAAATGAAGCCAGAGTCGCTTCTTGGGGGACAGAGCAGGCAGAGCTAGGTTGAGGGTGTTGGTGGACTCAGCAGGCTGTCCTTGTTCCAAGCCAGTCTGTGTCAGACTAGGGCCCTCTAGTGGGGTGCCTGGGTTCTCTCCTGGCCCCTGGTGCCATCCAAGGGTTTTTAGCCTCCCAGGCGACAGAAGCCACTTGAGTGACTGACTGGCCTCTGGGCAAAAGGAAAGAGCCAACAGAGAGTGCTCAGGATCCAAACAGAACCCAGGCCATGCCCTTGCCATATACTTAGCAAGCCAGAGGTCCACAGCCCCTCAGCTGTCAGCACACTGGACCAAGTGCAAAGCAGGTTTCATGTGCCAGGGAAGCTGGTGGCGTGAGACGCAGGCTTTCTGCAACTTCCTTTGCTGGGTGAGAGCGACCTGCAGGGGTGTGGGGAGTTCTGAGCCAGTGGCTTACTCCCCCAGACTTTGAAGTCCATGGAGGTGAATTTCCCAGTTGTCTGCCCCCTTCATCTCCACTTGTGGGTTGTAGCCCACTGTAGAAGGCTCTGCCTGGCCTTATGCTAAGCTACCAGGTACCCTGGGCTCTGGATTGGAGGATGGGAGCTTTATGTGAATTGTTCATCTTCCTAAGACTCCAACTCATAACATCATAGAAGATCCAGATTTTCTATCTATCTATCTATCTATCTATCTATCTATCTATCTATCTATCTATCATGTATCTATATCTATCTGTGTATCATCTATCTCTGTCTATCTCTGAATGGCTACAAACTTACTATATAGCTGAACTTGACATCCTCCTGCCTCTCCCTCTTGGGAACTGGGGTTATGGGCCTGAGCTACCAACACACATGGTTTTGTGTGACTCTACCACCTGGGCCTCTTCCTCACCAGAGTTCTCTCAACAGCATGGTGGCCTGTTACACTGTGTCCTTGCTAGCACAGATGCTCTCATTTGAGCTGGAGGCTTCAGGCCCACTTCTTCCTCACCCTGACCCCCTCAGCAGAAGAGCCAGGGGACTAATGTCCTACTCCAGGCTAATCTACAGGCTCCCAATCTCCTTGACCTGGATTGAGGTTGGCCACCAGAGAGAGAAGGGACTGGATCAGGACCTTTGTATCCACTCTGGTCTCCCCTTTGCCCCTCCATATCTGCACATTCTCAATCACTCATTGTATAGCAGGGCAGCCCCCTGACTGACCACCATTCCTAGTTTGATGGACAATGAACTTGGGGACATTATGGACACTGGAAGAAATTCACTAAGGAGCAGCCCCTTATGGACATTGTCATAGTGGTACTTGGGTCTAAGGCCCTTGGTTAACAGGTACCGAAAAGGCAGGATGGATATTACAAAAGAAAAGCCTTCTTATCCTGGTCTTTCCCAATTCTAGGCATGATCAGATGCTCCATCAGAGATTCCGCTCACCAATTCTAGCCGGAGGAGCAAGACAGCTCAGGATCAGGGGTCCATGTGGCCAACTCCCCCAGAAGTGTGGCTAAGCATGACCACTGCATCTCAGGCTGGCTTGTGTTTATTAACAGAAACTAAAGGCACCTGAAGCTGGTACTATGGAAGTGACACCGATGAGACTGGCTTCAGGAGCAAGAAGTTTAGGGTTCCATGAAATCATAGCTGCCCTGTCCCAGAGCCCAGCCTGAGTGCAAAAATCTATGGTTCAAGGGGACCCTGGCATGTGCACCCTCTGCAGCGGGGCGCAGCGGGAACCCACCTCCCGGAGCTTCGTCAGCTTCTGCATGCGCACAGGCTGTACTTGTATCTGCAAGTCTTTAAGCCCAGGTGGCTTGGCTGGCTTGGCTTTGCCTGGAAACCGCTTCTCTTCTTCTGCCAGAGGCAGCTTGGCAAGCACCTTCTGCAGCAGGGGACCAGGCTCTTCAGGGCTACTGTCCCAGGAGACCCCCCGAATCAGGGGGGACCGGGACACAGGGGACCGCAGCTCAGCTTTGGAGCCGGCCTTGGGTCCCACAGGCTCTCCAGCAGAGCCTTGCCCCTGGGAATGTGGGGAGACCGTTCCTCCTGAGCCCTGGGCTGCAGTTCTGGGCAAAGGGTTGCCTTCCCTGGCCGTTTTCAGGAGCTGCCTCCCCAGCTCCGGCTCGGCAGGGCCAGGCTGGGGGCTGTTGAGCGCCATTTTCCCGCTGATGCTTGCCCCAGAAGCCTGAGCCATGGGCGTGGCCTCCGGGTGCTGAAGGGGATCAAAGTTTTCCTTTTGTTCTACTCTAAGTTCTTTGGATTTCTCCCCTGTGGGAGAGCGAGGAACCAGTCTGCCTTGAGACACTTTCCTCTGGTCATTCTGCTTCCGGTCAGCTAGCCCTTTGGAGACATTCTGAAAGACAAGGCAGAGTTGGGACCCTGTAGGTAGGCTGAGGAGACTCAGACCTTGACAAGGGGCCCATTTACGTATATACAAATGAGGCACGAACAATTTATGTACATTCAAATAGGTACGATCTAGTCATGTATATGCAAATGAAGTTTCTTGAAACTTCTCTGGAGCTGAGAGCAGCTGTGGTGTAAGACTGTGGCTGGATTTGGGGGTGCAGGATCACCCTGTTGGGGTCTGCCTTAACCTCTTTTCCTCTCAGACTTCCACCTCATAAGACAGAGGGGTCTTCTGCTTGCCCCAGCACCCACCCTTCACTCACATCTAGGCTGCCCAGGGGCCAGCTTCCACTTCTGGGAACACATTCCCTACATCCAAATCAAAGTGCGCAAAGCACAAACTCACAGGCTCTCCATGGCAAGGTGAGATGTCCGCCTCATGCCCCTTTTCCTGAGGAAAAAAATCCACAGGTCAGTAGCATCAGAAAGAGGTCCGCTTCCTCCTGAAGCTTAGCAGGGTGTAAATGCTCCCCTCCACCTCCCTCACCCAGGGGTTACAGAGGGTCCAGGCGTGCTAGGGACAAGAGACCTACTGGCTTGGAAATGTCACGCAGGTGTGGTGTTACCTGTGGCAGCGCTCCCGGCAAAGGGGACTGTGGGCCACTGCATGTGCCGAACCCTGCAATGGGCCAGTGCAGGTGAGTGATACCCATCACCTAGTCCTGCACTTGTCACTTTAACAACAACATCAACACACACACACACACACACACACACACACACACACACACACACACACGCTCTAAGGTCTGGCAGCCCAAACCATCCTTTGTTGCTCACATGCCAGCACTGAATCACCATAGAAACCAAATAAGGAAACTGAGTCTGGGTGGGGGTGGGGAACTTTGAGGTAGCCTTCCTGATAGTCGGGAAGCATCTGTGAAGGTCGGATCCTAGGCTCGCACTCCAGCGCTGACAAGGGCAGGCTGCCCACTGTCCCACTGGGGTACTCCTCCGTTGCCTTAGGGTGTGGTTCTGGACACCGCCCAGAAAGGAAGAGACCAAAACGTAGATTGGGCTTGGAGATGTAGCTCAGAGGGAGAGTGCTTACCTAGTGTGTGTGAGGACCAAGGTTCAACCCCTAGCACCAGAAGAACACACACACACACAAATAAAAAACTCATAGCAGTACAAACAAGAGGATTCAAAATAAGCTGTGATGACCTCTCTGAGCAAAGAGCAGCCACATGGCCCCCTTCCCATGACCTGAGCCCTTTCCTCACTCGGCATGTCTCTTGCTGCCTGTCTTACTAGTCCCTATCCTCAGAGCCTGTAATTCTGCCCCCCCACTCTGTGTGTGGGGGGGGTCAGCCTCACCTGATGGTGTGGAGATGGTGAGCGAGCAGCTTCTAGAGGGTGTAGGAGATGCCCCAAGGCTGTGGTTTGGGGAAACAGCTGTGGAAGCAAACATCAACTGGCTGGCATTCATGAAGCACTAGGACTTCTGCCGCCAAACAGAGCATCCTCTCAGGGAGAGTCCAACCCTGGGAACCCAGACTGCCTTGTCAGGTCAGGGGCTGCTTCCAGAGAGCCATAAAAGATTCCTATTACAACCCAACTTTTGCTACAGCCAGCCCAGCAGAGGGGCCCTCAGGTAATTTCCAGTATATGGAGTCACATTCCTTAGCTTACTGGGCCTGACCTCAGAGAACTTTCCAGAAACTGAGGACCAGGCATTGCTCGACAGAAAGAAAAAGCATGCCATAGGACCTCTCTGATTTCAAACACTCTCCTTGTTCTCCAAAATCTGCTTCATCTTTGCACTCAGGAAGAAGCAGGACCACAGCACAGGGAGAGAGAGGAGCCCTGTCTCTCCTCCAGACTACCTAGGTCTTTGGAGATCAGGGTAAAGGACCCCAGCATGGCCTCCTCAGACCTCTGCTGAGGAGATGCCCACCGCAGAGCTGGATCTTCATAGGGAGTATGGGAATGTTAAGCGACTGTCGTGCAGGGCCATGAAGGGTCTATGCATATGGGACTTGGACAGGGTTTCTCTGCATTAGAGTTAAGGACCTAGAAGTTCATGAAGGACAGATGCAGAGACCAAGGTAAGAACACGGGTACCATGTGGAATGGCATTTGTCCACAATGGGGAAGTCCCAGCTAGTCACACATAGGGCCCAAAAGCAAAACACAGGAGAGTTCTCTGGGGGTGGAGTTAGGTGTTTTAGAACTCTGGAAGCTGAGCACAGTAACTTCTGAAGGGGTCAACTCTGCAGGCTTAGACCTTCTAGAACCTGGCAGCCAAGGGGACGGGCCACTCTCAGAAACAGGGTTCCCCTGCAGCTGGAGCCTGGCCCTCCCTTCCCTCCCCTCAGCCCAGCCTCAGAGAGGCTCAGGGCAGCTACCTGCCCTGCTGCTGGTCCTGCCCTACCTGATGGGGAGTCTCCAGGGCTGCTCCTTGATTTCCTCCCGCGGCGGGTCAGGAATCGCTCACTCACCGACTTGGCTTCTTCCAGAAGCGCCAGGTTTTTCTTCTTGTCCTCTTCTGAGATGCTGATGTCTGGCAGCTGGTCATTTACTAGGTCAATGACATGCCCCGTGGGGTCTGCAGAGAGAGAATGAACTCAGCAGTGAGAGCCACCTCAGAACTCAGCCATTTGCAGATGTCAGGATGGGGGACATGGGGATAAACAGTGGTTTCCTCAGTAGGCTCTCTGGCTTATAGCCTGTCAGAAAGCTTCATGAAGCCCTCTTTGGGTTCCCAGAACTACCCTATCTCTGCTTTAAAGGAAGGCTATCCAGGAGCCCTGACTCATGCTGTTTCTCCTGGGGTTTTCATCCTTCCGGTCTGTTTCTCTACAAGTTAGTTAGCCAATGTGTAGCTAGGGATGCAGCTCAGAGATGTCTCAAGCCCCAGCTGCAATCCCGTGGTCACCTCTCCCTTTCTTTCTCCTGCTCATTCTTCCCCCAAACTGCCCCATCTCCAGGAGTGCCCTAGGTGAGCTGATTGGATGACACTATGTCCTTGCCAGATACTCAGGAAATAAAAGTCGCTCCAGACAGCTCCTTCTTTCCCAGGTTCCATGTCTAAGACCTGACTCAGGCATAGCGTTTACTGCTAAGTGTCTCTGGGACCTGTCTCCATTTCTATTCCTGCTCAGAAGCTCTTACTTGAACAATTATGTAAGCCCCATGAAAAGTCCCTGCCTTCAAGCCGGCCTCTCTGTCCCATGGTCTATTGTCTACAGAGCGAACTTTCTAAGAGCCACATCTGATCATGCCGTTCTCCTGCCACATCCGGTGAAAACTACTCAGAGTTCTTGGGGTTCATCTAAACTGGTCGCCAATTTTGCTGGCCTTACATCCTCCTTCCAAGACCTTGTCTCAACTCTAGCCCTTCTGTAGCTCCCTCTGCCTCCATCCATGCCTCTTCCTGAAGTAGCTCTTCATTTTCACTGGAAGCCCTCTGAATCACTTAGGAGGAGCTATCCATCCCCACTCACAACTCTGCTTCAAGAACCGAGGCTTAGTGGAAGTGGATCTCCCAACAAGCTTTGGTCCATCCAGCAATGCCATCTAAGCAGCCACAGGGACCAGACACTAATGACCATGTAAGGCTAGTGAGACACAGTCTTGGGAACCAAGAGGGAAGAAGGGCTTCACAGATGAGACAGAAGCATGGAGGTGCAGCCAACCATTTGTTTCCATGAATGAAACATCTTCCCAAGAGGAAAGCTCACACATGAAAGGAGATGAGAGATGGAATGGTACAATAACTAATAAATTCAGGCACTTAATTTATTAGGCAGTATCTGAGACATGACACTCTAAAAGAGGAAGACAGTGATGGAGGAAGATGACAAGGAGAAGGGGTTGAGGAAGAGGAGGGAAGGGGGAGAATTTTATTACTTTGGAGTGAGCTAATATGAGTTGGGGCTCCACAGTTTTCAGTGGTCATGACACATACACACGGCACAACATTCGGTTACTACAGTACTCTGGTGGGTCCTGCTTCCCGCTACGTCTCTTCTTCCACCTAGAATACCATCCCTCCCTCCTGTGTGTCCATCTAGTTAAGGGGAACTCAAATACCACTTCCCCTGGAATGTCTGCACGTCTTTCCTCTTCCCTGGGGAGAAGTGGAGCCCTTCTTACCTTGGACTCCTTCCTTCTCTCATGAAGGGCCTTTATCAACTCTGTCTGCTCACTTCCCAGCCTCCTTATAAAGTGTAATCAACACTGGATAGAAAGACCAAGTCTATGTGACCTCTATCCTTCAGTGGCCCCACAGAGGTGTGAAAAACCACTAGTAGGGGCCAGCAGGGGGACAGAGCTGCCAGCCTTTCACATGAGCACACTCACACCTGGATGTGCGCCTGCCCAGCACGGCTGCAGGGCTCTGCCTAACGAGCCCATGCTGAGCATTGCCCAGCTGATCACTGAGCATCACTGTCTCCTCTGACACTGAAACTAGACATCATTTCTTCGGGACCCAAACATGGAAGGGATGCTCTCTTTCACCCTTTGGACTTGCATGGAGGGAAAGGGCCTGAGTCCAGCTAAGCTCAGCCCTAAGCAGCAATGCTAGCTACCCAAGCACATCCTTACATTGAGGCAGCCCTTACCCACAGAAGTCAGCGAAGCAGTGGAGACTTTCAGGTGTCGGTGAGAAAGCCTCCGGTGGGGGCTGGGAGCTCTGAAAGACAGAACATGGTCATCTATTATGAAATCTTCTCAGAGGTGGACAAATGAGATACTTCACAGCCTCTCGGTGTCACCCTGGGGCATCACCTATGGGCACACGCGGGGTCCTCCGGCTGTCACCTCGGGAGCATGTTAGATGGATGAATTTCCAGGCTGTACCCCACATCAAAGCTCCCGGGAGCACCCTTGATTCAGCAAGCCTCTGTGCCACTCTGTTGCTCACTCAAACTCTCCAAGCCCACTCTCAGGGGATGAGAAGCCTTACTGCAGCATTTCCTCTGGAGGAGGACCCAGACTTTATGCTAGAGCTATTGTGTGGGAACCTTATAAAACCTACATGGGGTTCTCAAGAGACGTGGATAATTTATTTTTGAGAGAAAAGACAAAAACACAGTTTCACTGCCCTGCAAATTACAAAGCTCTTTTTAAAGATTTATGTTTTACTTATGCATGTATGTGCCTGTGTGTAAGTATGCGCATGTGTGTGAGGATGCATGTGGAGGCCACAGGCATCAGATTCCTAGAACTGGAGTTGCAGGTGGCTGTGAGCTACTTGATTTGCACAGTGAGAACCAAATTCAAGTCCTGTGCAAGAACTGTGTGCTCATGATTGCTGAGCCAACTCTCCAGCCCATGAAGCTGTCTTCACAATTTTACTTGGCTTTCTACAGCCCCTCCCACATTGACTATACACATATATTCATTTCCTCTGTCCTTCACGGCATCCACCTGCTCTTGTGCCTCTAGTTAATGGATGAAGAAGCCTTTGGCATGCGTACTTTCTCTGTTTTATAAGAATTGCCTGCTTACGTGTGGTGCTGTCTGTCAAACTCAGGCAAGCACCTGTCCCCAGCCTTAAAAATCAACTTTAAATTTTATTAGAAGTGATACCCAGACAGCATTATTCCAGCCAGATCAATGCAGGGATCCGTGGTAAGGGAAACAGAAGCAGTGATATCCCTGTGGTGGAGACTGAGTATCTCTCCCAAAGGGTTATCTCCCATGAAGGACCTACTTGACAAAGGCACATTCTGTAGTCACAGACCCACACCTTCCAGGCTTTTATGGGAATACCTGGGCTGATATTATGGGGATTTTCCCTGCTGTGCTGTCTTGTGCTTTTCTTAAAATCTAGCAGCCTGTACAGGGCCAAATCCAAGAGTGAGAACAATATTTTGGGAAAGAAGATAATTAGGGAAAAATATCCTAGGTTCTCTTTACCATTCTGAAAAACTACTCGATAATAATAATTTTTTTTTATTTTTGAGATAAGGTCACTTGTACCCCAGGCTGGATTTGAACTCTTCACATAGCCAAGGGTGACCTTACACCTCTGATCCTCCTGCTTTGGCCTGAGTGCTGGGGCTAGAGGTGTGCTCCATCCAGCATATGTGACACTGGAAATCAAGCCCAAGGCCTCAGATGACCTTGGCAAGAAGACCTCTGTCAGCTGAGCTATAGCTCCGCCCTCCTTGGTAATATCTTCATCGATAAAGTGATTCAAAGAGGAAGAAGGAAGAAAGCATTTCTAGAAACGCAGCTATCCAGTCCCTACCAAAGCATTGCTCATCAGCCTGGGCTGCGTACCTGTCGACGAAGTTTTTGTCGGTTTCTCCTTCAGGTGAGCTGGCATCCCCCGTCAGGATGATTGTGGGAGGGCTGTGGAATGGTCCTGTAGAGGGAGAGTCCTGGTGGTTTAGAGCAAAACACAGATGGCGTTAGGTCTGGGCTTGGTGGGGACATGCAGGGCCTGGGACTGCAGCATTCTCCACAGCATGACTCCCAAGGCCATCGCCACTGGTCACCAACTCTGCCTGCTGATTTGTCTGTTTCAGCTTCATTAAGATATAATTGGGAATTAGAACTAGCTTATATTCCAGGTGTGATTTTTTTTGATGTGGGTGTACATTGTTATGTGGCTACGGATGAGCTAATGAACATATTGACTGTCTCAGTTCTCTCTCTTTCTCCCTCTCTTCCTTCTCCATCCCTGTCTCCCTTTTCTTTCCTTTCTCTCTCTCCCTGTCATGTGGCGGGGGGGGGGTGGGGTGCTGCCATGTGGGTGCTGGGAATCAAATCCAGTGCCCCTCAGTTCCTGCTTTTCTTGAAACTGAGTAACAAGCAATCTCAGGTCCATATTTCTACATTGGAACTGTGGTCCAAAACTTCTATGATCTGTTTCCATCATTCAGCCCTGTGGACCCAAACACTTCTCTGCTGGCCTCTCTGGTGGCTCAGCCTGGCCTGCCTTTCTGGAGCACAGGATGTTTAGGTTTGGAATTTCCCTGATTCTCATGTTCTTGTTCACAGGTAACTCTTGCCACAAGCAGGCCAATCAGCACTCCTATAATGTGCACAAGCTTTTGTCTCAACTGAGGATCTGAGCTCTGGAAATTAGCCTTTTGTGTCTGCCTTACTTAAAGCCCTTCTATAAGAATCCTCTGGTGAACAAAACAACACATGTTGGCTAAATTTCATTTTCTATCCATGTATCACATGTTTTCCTTCTGCCATCCCCACAGGGGAGCTTTCACAAATCCACAGCATTCAATAGTGCTAAAAAAAAAAAAAAAGAGAGAGATTTTTTATCTTGACGCATTGATACTCTGACCACTTTCCAAAGCAACCAGAAATAATCAACAAGAAAACATCAGCTAGAGAAAACTGAGAGCATAAAAATGCAGAGCAATTTGGTGGATATACCTTCCCGTAAGAGGTAAAAATAAGCGCTTCCTCCTTCTAGTGGCCTACAGTTGGCACTAAGGTAAATTGTTTGTCCTGGTGTCCTGTGGAGCTGTGGTCCCTCTAGACCAGGCTCTGGGAAGTACAGGCTTAAGGGGCTGTTCCAAAAACTGCATTCTAAAGTTTCATCTCTTCCAGGATATAAAGAGAGAATGAATCCTGGGGCTGGGCAGAGGCAAAACACCCATATGCATTAAATTAAACTTAAGAGGCAGAGAGAGAAATGAATTAACTTCTGTCCTCACTTCTCCTCCCTCTTTTCTGTCCTTTACGTTCCTCACATCGCACACTCGCAACACCCACTTGTTCACCCTTCCTGCCCAAATCCTCTTTGGCCATCTCTTTATCTCTTCATCACTCTCCATTTAGCCATTCATCCATATACCCATTTGCGCATGCGGGTATTCATCTCTTTCTGCCTCCCCATCCAGCAAGTAATCCATCCACCAGTCTCTCTCCCAGTCTATCTGTCCATTCATCTATTTTTCTATTTCCCCTACTCACCTATACATCTATCATCTATGTATACATTCTTCTCTTCACCTCTTTCTCCTGTCTCCATCCACTAGCCCACACACCCCTCCCCAGGCTATCACCAGTGTAGCCGTTTATTTCTCTCTCCTCCATCTATTACCTACAGCCCCACAGCTCCACTTACACATAACCTGTAGGCTGTCTTAAGGCATGTTTTTATGTCTGACTCACACCAGTTTACAAACAAGGGTTGTGGGGGAAAGGCCTTTTCTGAGAAGAGGGGGCTGCTAGGCCGGGAGTGCAAGCTTCTCTTTGTGTCCGTGAAGTCTGCAAACACTTACACACCGCTACGCACTACTCTATCTGTTTATCCAGCAAACACTTCTGGAATGCCCACTGTGAGGCTGTGCCTTGGCTGGGGAGACAAAGAGGAGGTAGGCAGGCCTGAGATGCTTTCTGCTAGTAGCTGGATTGTAAGCGAAGAGGTGAAAGACCCATTCCCTACAATCGGTAATGACCCAAGCTGCCACCTCTGAGGTCAGTGGATTTTTGAGGCACTGGAGGGAGCTGCTTCCTGGCAGGTGTTTTCTTTCCATTCTGGCCCCAAAGGCAGTGTGCTTGCACATGCAAATAAAGCCTTAAAAGATGAAACAAATCTATATAGAAATAGAATTTCCAAATAAAACACAAGAGTCACAGTTATATTTGAATTTCAAATGAATAGCAGACAGATTTTGGGATATGTTGCAAGTACTTAACTAATTTTATTCACCAAATCTCTTAGTCTCAGATGGAAAAGCCGTGGAACCGGCCCTGGTACATTTTACCTTCACAGCTGAGTTTATCACTTTGGAGTTTGATTTCCAGGAAACTGATGTTCTTGGTATTGGGTCTGGCTGACAGTTTAGAGCTAAATTAGGTGTTAATGAATTGAAGGGCATCAGATTGGCCCTCTGATAACCGAGCCAGCTAGCACACCACACCACCACCATCCAAGACAGTTGGCCACACAAGCCCTGTCAGTCACCTTCACTGGCTTCACTCCCTTCTCCCCAACTTCTTCTCAAACAGTAGATTCCCCCTGTGGGTCACAGACATAGTGGAAAAGGCCTCATGACCTCAGACCTCAAGCACCTTGGGCTTGTTCCATTAATTCTGCAAGATACCCATCAACACCCTTCGGGTAACAAATCCCACTACCCTCCTATAATCATGAAAGGAAAACAAAAAGATGGAAAACCAGTCCGTGAGGGTGCAATTGGCCAATGGAAATTTTCCTTTGCCCCAGGGCTACCCCAGACACAGGCAGCATCCTTCCTGCTGTGCCATCCTGCTTCTCCATGTGCCACTTGTCTTTGCTGACACCTCCTTGTTTCTGGTATCCTTCAGACAATCTTCTCTTAGCCCTCCATGCTGCACACATCCTCATCTTCCTCCAAGAAGCCTTGGATCGAGATGAGACAGAATACACAGCAGAAGGGAAGCAGGCCAGGCTGCCACTGCTTTAGGGTTATTATCCCTCTTCCTTGTCTGTGGGCCCAGCCTCCCCAGGGGTCCATCTCTCTTCTCCAGGGGTCAGCCAAGCTCTGTGGGGCTGTGCCATCTCCAGCAAGCTCACTCCAATCATAAGCAGCAGATCACATTTCATTTCCCTCTAATAAATCTTATAGAAACATTTAAATGTTTATTTCGCTCATAAATTCCCAAGAGTGTATGATAGTTTCCTATGCTCCTGAGCACAGGGTTAAATATAGACCAATGTCCTAAATGGGAATATGAGCCTCAAATCCTCAATATCACATGACTAGGTCTGGGCTAGGACTCTTTAGGAACAGCTCCAGGTCTAGCCCAGGCAACTGTGGGGAGTATGGTTGCAGTAATGGCCTTGGGTGACAGTGGGACAAGGACCCTGCTGGATCATTGTAAGCAGGAGAGAAGCTAGATGGACCTACAATGAAATCTCAGCTGGATGACCTCCAGGAAGACATTGCATTTCTCTCATCTTCATGTTTATAAACATCAAAGGAGCTAATACCCCCCTAGACTGCTTTAAAAATAAACACCAATAAAGCAATATGAATGATGACAGGGGAGGGGTTAAGAAGTGGGTACACATTGTTTGACCAAATCCGTAGTCGATCTGTTACAGCCTGGAAGGCAGGCAAGGACTCCCTAGGGAGGGCAGTTTGTGCTCTTAAGACAAAATAAAAAGATTCTCAGGGGACTTGCAAGAAAATGATGATTCCAGTGTCAAGTCATAAGGCCATGAGAGAGAGGGAAAGAGCTTCTGTGGGGTATGTGTTTTCTCTGTGTAAAGCAGGAGGAACATTCTTTGCCCCACAATCCTGAAGGCTTGCTGCCTAGTGTACGTTCTCATGTGCCCAGGTCACACTCTGGCTCTGTCAGTTTCTGTCCGCATCCACTCAGTTCTCAGAAGTCAGAGATCCATAGTCATTAGATTTTCCTGCTTTCTTTAGCCTTGATCTTACTTTCAGGCCAACACATTTCAGAAGTGTGGAGTGGTATACAGCAGATGCTGTGCTTCGTAAAATGTCACTCAGACAGACAAACGGGCGAGCAGATAGACAGCCTTTTATCCACCACCACCTTCTGTCCTCCCTTCCCAATGCTATTCCTTCTTTCATATCTTCCTCCCCTAAATATAACCACCCAATTACCCAATCTGTCACATGATCATCCATCCATCATTTACCCATCCACCCATCCACCCATCCATCCATCCATCCATACATCCAACCACCCACCACCCATCCATCCACACATCCACCCATGCATCCCTCCATCCAGTCATCCAGCCAGAATAACCTTTTTTCCTTCCTTCCTTCCTTCCTTCCTTCCTTCCTTCCTTCCTTCCTTCCTTCCTTCCTT
>NW_026596088.1:16014348-16090565 GCF_907164565.1 Psammomys obesus | reverse complement strand
CTTCCTTCCTTCCTTCCTTCCTTCCTTCCTTCCTTCCTTCCTTCCTTTTTCTTCCTTCCAACATTCTTTTTTCTAAGTTCCTGTGATACTCTAGGTCTATGCTAAGGATAGAGATGCATGTGCAAAAGATGTGACCCCTAGCCCCAGGTTGTTTACACACAGTTTAACAGGGGAGAGAGAAACAGTACAAGCTGCTCTATTGCTCACAATGGGAACCAAGAATGAACCATCGTGATATGCATTCCTGGCTGTAATTGCCATTTCTGAAATGCGTTCTACTTTGACTTAAGCACTCCTACAGCTTGTCTCATAGCTCTGTGCTGACAGTCCTCTTGACTCTTCCTTCCCAAGCCTCCTCTCTACCTAACCAAGAAAAATCGTCAGTACCCACTCCCCACACTTGAGGCCACTGGTGCTCAGTACAGTATCTTTACTGGCAAGAGGGGGCAAAGAAGACAGGATCATATATGCAAGGAATCTTCAGTTTGAAGCCACACGTAATTGTGACATGACTATGTGACCTTTCACAAATACATATCATCTTAGATCCAGCATCTTCATCTATAATAAGGTAGAGATGATAATATCTAGCGTGGATCAATGAATAGGAGGTACCCAACAATTGTTATCATTATCTCCTACAGTAGATCCTTACTTATAATGCCTTAATGATAACTTCTGGGAAGATAATTCATTTTAGATCATCTTAAAAGGATGCAAGTGGGTGCTAATGTTCAAATATGAAATGTCCCCCACAGGCACAGAAGTTGAATTCTAGGTCCCCAGTGGATAGTGCTGTGTTGGTGGGTGCTGCAAACTTTTTGGGGGGAATGGAGCCTAACTGGAGGAAGTTAGGTTAGCTCACCAGTGTCCTAAAGAAGATACCTTGTCCCCACCCTTTTCCTGTCAGGTTTCACGTTTCCTATTCATTGTGAGGTGAATGGCCTGGCTCCACCACATGCTCCCTGCTCTGATGCTCTGCCTCACTGTGACACCAGTAATGACAGGGACAAGGGGTCACAGACTGAAACCTCTAGAACCATGGTGTGAAGATGAATGATTCTTAAATTCATCCTTGGTGTTTCAATCACAGCTATGGAAGACCAGTTACAGCAGTGAAGAAACACTCTCAAGAAAGATGAAGCCAAAGTCCCAGAAGGAGGGCATGGAGCGCCTCGTTCTGGTTTGGGAGGTGAGCGTATACCGGACTCAGCTGGGTGTCCACAGCTATAAACTAACAATGCCTTTCTGCTGACATTGTGAAGCTACCTTGCATACAACATTGTTGGCTTGGAGAAAGATGGGATGAAAGTCCACACTGAGTGACTACGGAAGGACATCCTCACTCTAGGGGGGCCTTACAAAGTTACAAGGATTATATATGCAGCACCAGTTTTGTGTCCATGTCATTCTGATAGAGGATTGGTTGTTTAGATCCTGGAATAGTCAGTGTCAGTGGTCAACTTGACATAGTGAGAATCATTTGGAATCACCATACTCTGCCACGCTGCTTACACTGCATGTCTGGGATCCAAAGCATTGTCTGCCCCTTATAGAATGTTCTGGCTGCTTAGGGAGCATTACTTTGTCATCTCATTTTACAAGAGGGTGGACCAGTGTGGTGGGCAATAAGCCCCAACTGCCTGAGGGTAAGGACAGGATGGGTCTTGCCTACACTGACACCAACAGAGGGAGAGAACGCCTGATGGTGCTGTGGTGGCACTTACTAGGGATCTCCAACTCTGACCCCTAGAAGCCACCCCTGGTGGCTTTAAGACCAGAGGTTTTCTGGTCTCCACAAGGGACTACTTCCTTAGAGCCTTCACCAGTTACACTTGTCACTGTTGTAGCTCAAGGAAGGAAGGGTTGACGATTCATGACCTGAGGGTGCAGTCCGTAGTGGCAGAGGTGAGATGGCACAGTGGCAGGATTAGGAGGGGGCTGGCCCTATTACATATATAGTAGGAAGCAGAGAGAATTGGATGCTGTTGCTCACTTCTCCTTCTCCTTCTGTTCATTCTGGGAGCCCAGCCCATGGGATAGTGGGCGGATCTTCCCTTATCAGTTAAACTTCCTCTCTGGAAACACCTTCACAGACATACCCAGAACTGCATTTCCAAGGGGGCTCTGAGTCTCAACAAGTTGATGGTTAAAGCTGACCATCGCAGGGCCACGCAGAGGGCTGCGTCTCCAGAGCCCATCTCGACCTCATCACAATTATTTAAAAACCGAGGACAGGAAAGGGAGGCAATGCTACTACATAGTGGAGTACCACAGTGGTCTCCAGCCACAAGAGCTCTGTGTGAGTGGACAGCATAGCTGCTCTGGGAAAACTGGAGGACCTCCGAGCTGTGGGCGAAGCTACGTTTAGTTTGGCAGAGTGTGGTTTTGGAGGCTGGAGAGCCACATTGTGCTATTTTATCATCTTGCTGAAAGAAAATGAAGTCAGCAAATATCTTGGAAGGGTTTGTAACCTGGGCTTGTGCTCCTGGGGAGACAGCTTATAGAGGGAGTTTGATAAGACCCTCTGCCATAAGCTGTAGTGCACTAAAAGTTAAATTTGTTACATTGGATGCAAGTAATCAACCCAGAATGCCCAGGAAACCCTCTCCCTGCCATCAAACTCACATAGTGTCAGATGGTACTATTCAAGATACCTGGGGGATAAAAGACACCAACCATCTTACCCAGTAATGAATACTGCTACAATACTGACCTTCCTGGAAAAATATGCCCACTGACAGAATACTGGTATGATGGCTATGAGGACAACCAATCACTTTCTGATTGAATCTGGACCCTGTCCTCCAGGAAGGATTTTATGCCTGGTGCTATGAACTTGATCAAAAGCCCATGACTTAAGGAGATCATAGACCCTGGGGTAGAACCTGTTATTGTTGTGCTAAATGGTCATACTGTCTAACTGCCTTCTAAATATGTACGTTTTTGCCCATAGATTTGTGCTACTCTCAATTTTGCAGAGAAGCTTCTTTTTGCATTTGGTGGTATTTAATGCAGACACTGTGGCCAAAGTGCTGAGTATAAGTAGCTGTGAGTACTCAGCTATAGATGGGTAACCTTATCAACTTTCCAACATCTAAGGCTCAGGGAACATCTCAGAAGAGGAGGGAAAAAAAGTAAGAATCAGTAGCAGGGAAGGAGAGTTCTAAAATGCTAACTTCTAGACATGACATGGCTGTTGCATACACCAGCTCACAGCAAGTGTGCTTACCTGCACAAGACGTTCATAAGATCAAGCCAGTCAAAATCCCAATACAGCAAGAGAGGAACTCCTCCAGCTCTACCCTTAGCACAGGAACTATTAGCAGCTGATGGCACTGAAGAGGAAGAGTCATTCTCCATCAGGAGAAAGCTGTTGGTAGGTTGGCCATGCCTCTTTATGCATATGCAATGAGCAGTACTAGGTGAATTTGGGGGTTATTGATAAGAACAAAGGACAGGAAATTGGGACAAAGCTAGGTGGGCACAATGGAGACCTGAAGGAGGTCGTGGTGGGTGGATAGGATCAAAATACATTGTATGAATGTATGAAGTTTTCCAAAGAGTAATTTTTTAATCTAAAGCTAAATATATTAATATACTTGAATAGTCACTAGTGCCTGGTTGGCTATTATTATCAAGTGGCGTTGTGTGCAGGGAAATAGAAGACAGAGGTGGAGTGGGGAATGCCTGAGCTGACAATAGGGAGCTGTCCATGAGCTACAACAACCTGTTCCTAAAGGCTTCTAGAAACCCCCAAAGGAAAGGATAAACTTGGACAAGTGGAACCCAGGCTTTTACTGACATGAGGCCCTACACCTCAAGCATGCTGGGCACCTCTGAGGATGCATGCTGTCCCAATGAGTCAGCTTCCTGAGTGGCTTCCGGTCACAGCTCGGGAAATCACTGGGGACTTGATCTCATTGCATATAGGGTCTACGGCTGCATGGTTAAGAAGGGACAGGACAGCATGCATTTCTCCAAGCCTTCTGCTCCAGGCCCCTGCCAACTTCCTTCAGTAATGGACCAATACTTGGAGGTGTAAGATTTAAAAAAAAAAAAAAAAGACGTTTTCCTCCTCCAGCTACTGTGGGTCATGGCGTTTATCCCAGCCACAGAAAGCAAACTGAGACCTGATGTCCAGCTGACAGTCTGTCATTTTGGGGTCCCTAAAGGTCCTAGGCATGTGTCCCAACAGCCTCAACTCAGTCAGAGCCCCTTGAATATAAACTCTGTGTCCTTCCCTGTAGCAGGGGCCCCAGAGAATGCATGCTGCAGAGTCACTGCCGGGAGCCTTTGCTTCACTGTAGTGATTGATTACAGCTCCTAACTAGCAGCTGCAGTGAGGAGATCACGCTAGCTCTCCAACAGCAGGCCTCTTGTGAGGACTCAGCTAGCACTCGGGCTAGTGGTGGGAAATGGAGGGCTGGGACCAGAGCGTTAAAATTAGGGCTGGACCCCAGGGAGCTGTAAACTTGGAAGGATGCTCTGTTCCTTGCCTGCTTTGCAGAGTGGGAATTCACACAGAATGGGGACTTCCGGCTGAACCCTGGCCAGCCTCACTTTCCTGCCTGCCTGGCTTCTGGGCTCTCAGGGAGTCAGGCTTCTGCCCCTGGGGGCTCCAGCTAGCTTGGGAGATCTGAACCTCCCCTGTGGCTGTGCTGCCTCAGGAGCCCAGTGAGGGCAGAAGCCCTTTATGAACCATGCCTGCTCAGCTCCCGGAGAACTCAGAGAGGCCCAGAGCCTGTTAGTAAGACCACGAAGAAAAAGAATGAAAATCTCATGTGGACCTTGAACCTCTGTTTAAGGGTCTAACTGCCTCAGGGCTGAGCTAACCAGGCAGAACAGAAGTGGCAATAGCTAAACTTGTTCAAAGTAACATTGGCTTCCAGGTCTTTGGATGAGGATGCAGAGAAGCTGGGATTCAAGACCAATGTGGTCTGACCACAGAGGTCATAGTCTTCAACCTGTTCTGTCTTCTCTGAGAGACCTGGACCTCTGGATCCCAGCTGGCTTGAGTCCCTCAAGCACCCTCCCCCAGGTTCCCACACTGCCTCAGCCACTGAAACTTGCAAACATATCCATGATAGCCTCTGATTCCTATAAGCCCAGAGACAGAATCACAGCACTTGAAAAGCCTTCGGAGACTTTCAGAACCTACCTCACCATTTTGTAAATATTGGCTCTGGCTCCAGGTCACAGGCAGCCATACCTTGTGGGGACCTTGTGGGCATTCGGGGCTTGTACTGGCCACTCAAGGATCTTACCCTTGACTCTACAGCCGGCTCATGGATTCCTCCCCATGCTGTATCACTAACAAGCTTCACCCAGACCCCGGCCCTCATGCAGCTGTAACCACAAGCAGCAGACAGCCACAGGGGTTAGAAGGCAGTGGCTTGATACGGTTTGAAAGCATTTATAAAACACAAGATTTACTTTTAAGTGTGTGTGTTTGTTTGTGTTGTTGTTTGTTTTTTTGTGTGTGTGTGTGTGTGTGTGTGTGTGTGTGTGTGTGTAGAGGCCAGAAGAGGGTGTCAGACCTACTGTAGCAGGAGTTGCAGGCAGTCATGGGTGGATAATGCTGGGAACTGAACTCAGGTTCTCAATAGTTCTCAGTACCCTCTCTTACACGCTGAGAGCTGCAGATGTGGGAAGAATGGGGCTCCATCTCTACAAGGCGTTAAGCTGTATCTTTGCTGGTCTTTTATTGTGCTTTAGGCGTGTTTTTGTTCGCAGGAGGCATGGAGGTCCTCGTGCGCACAGACCAGTGCTAGGGGAGTCTGGAACGTTAAACACCAAGGTTGTTCCTTCAAAGGAAGGGATTCAGAACCTGCTATCCAAACACAAGGCTGGGAGCAGATGCTATTAATAGCCTGGTGACCTTTGTGCTGTATGTGTGGCCAAGACCACACTGGACCTTCCCTAGCCCCTTATCATACACTCGTTTTCCTCAATCTATAAAACCCATCTTTATGGACACTGTCACATGTACTTTACAAAGAGTTTTGATGTAGGGGCACCCTATCTTTACTTAGCTTCATTTGTGCTTTATTATACACACGAGATTGACATAATTATTACCAGGAAAGTTTCCACCAAATTGTTCTGTGCTTAAATATGCCTAAAATTAACTACTCAGAGTCAGACTCCCAAAGTTTGAACCAACATGGCTACTTAGTCATGTTCAACGGAATGACCTTCTTGTCCACAGATTGTTATTCTGCTCACGGAGGTAGTCACAAAAACCCACATTTAGTCTTGGGTTAACTGGGGAGGTTGCCCAAGATTTGGGATCCAGGTTTTGCCTCAAAATATGAGTTCAATGTGTTACCATTGTTAGTGAAGTGGAGGGGTAAGAGATGGCCATTTTGAGGGGAGTACAGGAGTAACAGGGTTGAAGTGAGCCATCAGGGAATTTGGGAGCAGCCACACTAGAGTCTACTCACCATTGTTTGCCTTCTGTTGTCACTCCCTTTCTTACTATGTCTTATTTGTTATTACTATAATGATGATGATGATTTACACTTTATTCACTTTGTATCCCGATGTAGCCCTCTCCCTCATCTCCTCCTTATCCCACCCTCTTTCTCTTTTCCTCCTTGTCCCCCATTTCCTAGTCCACTGATAGGGGAAGTTCTCTTCCCCTACTATCTGATCCTAGCCTATCGGGTCTCATCAGGACCCTGCCTGGATCCTCTTCCTCTGTGTCCTAGTAAGGCCACCCTGCCTTTTTATTCCCCCAGTCCACAGACCTCAGCGCCTTGAGGGTTGATGGTGAGCAGCACCCACATGGCTCCAGATGGCCCGGGATGGTTGTAGAGCATTCCCTGAACCCTGAGCTATGATCTGCAGACAGAGAGATGGGAGTTTCAGACCCTCAAGGAAAAGGCATTCCCCCACCCCTAAGCTGCCAAGTTCACATCTCAAACTTATGAACTTGAGATACAAAGATACAAGGAACTATTCATTTCTAAATATTTGCTGCCTTAATTCCCACAGTTATAATATGTAAGAAAACAAATGTTATCACAACATGGAGATATTTGTTAAGAATCTGTCCATCTGGAAAAGTGATGCTCCCTCACAAAGTCACAAGCCTGTTTCATCTGGCTCTGGTCAGTGTGGGACCATGGTCAGATACACACATTCAGTGCAAACCAACTATAAAGTTCAAGTCAAAGAAAACAAAGTTGGCGATCTTCATAAACAAGGCCTTTAATCTGAGAGGCTCATATGGAGCTGGGCCAGTGACCAGATAAAGAAAAAATGAGGATGATGGAAAGATAGGTTCTTCAGATGGGAATGACTTCAGTATCTTGGGGAAATGGGTATAGCCTTACATTTTAAACATTCTCTTGATGGCGTTGCTATAAAACAAAATATAAAGAGTATGGTATCTTGTGAACACATTGTTTGGATAGAAAAAAAATAAGCAGAGACTGGAAAGAAAGTCCAAACAGAAAGTCCCAACCATGAAATCATAAGAACTTGAGTTTGGATCCTTTAGCACCCACATGAAAAAGGGCAGAGGTGGTGTGAGAAACAGAGAGAAAAACCCTAGGGATTTCTGGCCAGCCAGTCTTATTGGTGGGGCTCCAGTTTCAGCGAGAGACCCTGCCTCAAAAACTAAAGTGGAAAATAATAGAAGACACCCAACAACAAGCTCTGGCTTCTATGTGCATGAATGCACATGCATAAACTACATATACAGAAACAAAACAAAACAAAAAACACATGAAAAACTCTTGATTCTTTGTTCAACTTAAAAAGTAGCATAAAACCTATACTTTATGATAGACATCTACATATTATAGAGAGCTAAATATAACTTTTCTAATTTCATTTGCAAAATAAAAGCTCAACGATATGTTGTTTGCTGTTGTCCTTCCTTTTGTTATTTGTCCAGGGTTTTTGCTTCATTTTGTTTTGTTTTGTGAGACAGGCCTCAGCCTGTCGCCTAGGCTAGTCTGGAACTCAGAGTGACCTGCTTCCTCAGTTTTCTGGAGGCTGGGACTACAGGCATAAGGCACCATGCCTACCTCAATGAGGGTACTCTTAAGGAACATTTTTAAAAATCATTTTCTATTTTATTATCAACTTTTACTGAAACACTTTCCTATTCTTTACTACGAACTTTTGATGTTCATTTTAAGCAGATTCTTTCAAAGCGGCCTTTGGCTGTGTCTGCTACCCTGTCCCTTCTACATCTTTCTCAAGGGTGGGAAGGAACATCCTGGACCAAGGAGGTTACACCTGTCAAGAAGCCTTATTCACATACTGTATAGATGGCTCCACACTCAGGATTTGTGGGACCCTGGCCCCTTAAACGAACTCAAGGTAGCATATTCTTCAGAGTGAAAGTCACACACCTTCCCCAGGCACCCCCTGCAGTCAGCACTGCAGTTGGAGCACTTTGTGGCCAGCTTCAAAGCTATGGCCTCAGCCCAGAATGCTTAGCTTGGCCCCCACCCAGGCTAGCCATGGGCAGGAAGGGGCACTTACTTGGGTCTGGGCTGCCTGTGGCTCTCCAGGGGGCTCCTCATCCTCAGGAATGTGGGGCATGGCAGCCGCCTGGTTGGAGTGGCTGTGCGTGCCTGGAACCTCTGCTGTGTCAACCCCAAAGATGCTCCAAGAGGCTTGGGCTCCGCAGGCTGGGGAGATGCCAAAAGGACAAGTCAAATTCCTTCCCATCCCTGTCCCAAGCTGGGTTCCATTTCCAGGATCCAAGAGCCACAGATCGGCTGCTTGGTTTTGCATCAACGCGGGAGGTCAGTCGAGGCTAGGTTGGGAGCGGGCATTGGGAACTGCATTCATTGCCTTCTGCTCTCTGGCTTTGTTTACACAGGCAGAGGTGACCTTTTGCATCTAATTTGGTCCTTACAGTAAACGCAGCTATTCCAGAAGAGAAACACTTCAGCTCCTCAAAGCTATAGCTAAGGGAGGACAGCTCACTGAGATCAGCGGCGTTTGCATACCATCTGTTGAGCTCCTACTGGCTGTGTGACCGTCAGTATCAAATGGACTCCTTGGAGGACCTTTGATGAAGGTAGGCTCAATAGTCCCATTCTACAGGTGAGGAAAGAGCCTCTCAGGTAGAAGCCACTTGTCCTGAGTCTCACAAAAAACTAAGTGTTTGCAGCCCGGTCTTTTTGATTGGAGGCCAGGGCTCTTTCCACTCTACCACACAGCCCTTCCTGTGGCCTGCCTCCTCCTTCTGGGAAGAACAAAGGACAGTGCCATTGAATGAGTAACCACTGTGTCACAGGTCCTAGGTGAGTATCCGCTGACTGCTAGAGCCTACAGGAAAAGCCAGAAAGCGCTGCTGCCTCCCATGACATAGATATCCTTCTTGTTCCACAGAGAAGGGCCTGAAATGTTCTGCAAACCAGAATGCTGCAACCCAGCCTGATGGGTGCCTTTAGCCCCAGCACGCCACACCCCCTTGGCCCAGCTCTCTAAGGCAGGGACTTTGGTTTGTTATGAATATTCAACATATCCATAAAAATGGTGGCTGGCTTATGTTTAAAGAATTGGAGACGTTTAGTCCAGGAGCTGGCAAAGGAGTGCCGTCTTGGCTTTTGCATCACCCCAATAAGGTAGCCCACTCAGCGTTGAACCATATGGGGTGACCCCTGCTGTTCATCTTGGAAATTTCATCTCAACCAAGCCGTTTGTGCACTGAACTTTCTTTTTCTTTTTTAATGGTTTAATACTGGGTTTGATATATGCCAGGTTGACTTCAAACTCATTATGTGGCTGAGGATAACCGACTCTCCTTTGTCCGCCTTTTAAGTGCTAGGATTCCAGGCATGTGCCACCATGCCTGGCTGAATCATTTATTTTTTTCCTCCTCAAACAAACTTTTTGTTAGGCCTGTGCCCCATGTCGTGACACAAAGAGAGTGGGAGTGTAGTGTTTGGCCCTCATGGGGTCTTGAGTCCAGTGCTGAAATGCAACTGAAAAACTGATTGGCATAAATGCTTCAAAATGAGGTACCATGAGACCTCAAGAAAGAGCCCCTAACTCTGCAGGCTGGGAGCATGAGACATAGTTTTAGTGATGGCTCTCCGTGATGAGAGGTGTTTGAGCTGAGCCATGACACAGAACTATGAATGACACTAATCTATTTGCAAAATGGCCTCAGGGCTGAGCATGGGAAATGAGCTGGCAGAGGATGAGCCATGCTGGGCTGGGCTCCAACAGATTTATCCTGACTCTAGGGTCTAAAAGCAGGGGCCAGGGCCACTGTGCCTCCTGTCCCCAGAGGCTACTGGATGAAGAAACTGAGCATCAGGTTCTCCAAAAAAGAGCTTTCCGAATAATTTCACCATCTTTACTTAGCATCGGCAGCAATAGCTTCAGCAGTGCTGACGGTGGTAAGGGGGTCCCTGAGGGCAGCAAGTTAGCTCCCCTTCTCAGGTAATGTCATTGCCTCATCCCTGCAAGTCCAACCTATCTTAATAGGAACCGTTTCCAAAGCATGGGAGGCAGCCATTCCACTTTCCATTTGTGCCTTAATCTACACAAAGCATACTGTGTACTATAAAACAATGATTCAGACCAATAAGATCAGAAAAAAAAAAAAAAAAACAGAAAGAAGATCCTAGGAGGAATTTGTGTTTAAGAACTCAAGACTTTAGCCTGGGCCAGAGAAGCTGCAAGGGAAAAATCAGCCTCTTCTTGGATATGGAAAAGGTAATCTTATGGCCCTGTCACAAATGGCATGTGACCCTCAGTCACGTGGCTCTGAGATCTCCAAAGAGCAGGTGTATGGGCAAGGACTCAACAGCTAAGTGAGAAGGCAGAGGAACCTTTTAGTGGCCGGAGCCAGCTAAAGACAAAACAGGATGCTCTTCAAAGTCAAGAGTTTCCTGTTCCTGGAGACTTTCAATACTGGCTGGCTCAAGGGGACACAAGAATTCCAACCACCACCATGGCCCTTTTTAATTCTGAAGTCCTGGACTCAATCTAGTCACAACAAACCACAAGGATGCTCCCAGACCAGGTTTCATTCAGAAATCCCAGGATGATAGGGCCATGCCAGAAATATCCCTTTCCCTAACCTTCCACCTCCCTCTCTTGAAGAGAGACCTCTGCCAGTCCCAGGCCAGAAACAAAACTTCATGAACGAGGTCAGACCAACCTGGAGATGCTGCCTGAGGCATGACGGAGGCTGGCTGCAGTCCCACTGGTGAGCAATATGGAGCCCACCAGCCCCCGCAGCCCTGCTGTGGGCCATTCCCATGCTGCTCAGGCTCCGTGTGCTTTCCCACCCATTATTATAAACTCACTGCTTAAAATAGCAAGGTAAAAACGCGGTCCAGCCCCCAGGGTGACATCTGGAGGGGCGACATCTGCGGGGGCTCATGGGCATGTGGACCTCACATTCATCATAGCGCAGTTTGGAATACAAGCTCCAGGAAGCGAAGGTCTGGAGTGCCAGCCCGTAAAAGGAGAGAACACTGAGTCATGTTTGTCTCCCTGTCTCCCTTTCCATCCACTGCCAAATATTTCCTGATGCTTCTCCAGCCAGGTCAGGTTAAGTGAGTCATGCCAAGAACCAATTAACTCTTTGGACTCTACTCATTTGGCTTTTTCCCAGCAGTGAAACAGAACCTGGCCCATTTTATGAGGAAGAAAACTGAGGCATAGAGAGGCAAAACAAACAAGACAGGGTTCAGTTACTTTTGGACCCAACGCAAACTAACCCAAGAGCCTCTACTGGGCACTTGCACAGTCACTGTGTAAGTGAGGAGGTTACAAGTCCCCAAACCATCCTTAGATATTTGCTTACTTCATGAAAACCAAAGAAAAATGATATGCTTTTGTCGTCCGTACACCAGTGTCCCTACTGGGTATTCAACAACTACTGTAAGTCTTCATGCTTAACCCCTACGAGAGGGCGTGTGTTTACTTAGTTTTGTTTTTGCGCAATGCTGGCAATTGAACCCAGGGCCTTGAGCATGCTAAGCAAGTGCCCTGCCACTGAGCTACACCCCAGCCCTTTCTTGTAAGTTTTATTACTTTTATTTAATATAATAAAGCACTGTGGCTCAGGATCAGCAAGGCCACATATCTTGTAAGTCTGAGTCTAAAGGCTTCATCTTCTCTCTTACCTCGGGTATAGCCTAAGAGCCAGTGCAAGACCTCTCTGCAGCAGGGAGAGCCAGGGTATAAGATCCCAGAGTCAGGGAGAGGACGGAACACTGAACCTTTGGTTGCCAGCCCAAGAAGACTCTGAGGGTAAAGGAGGGGCCCAGCTTAGGAATATGGCTCAATGAGTAAAGTGCCGGCCATATAAGCTTGAGGACCTGAGTTCAAGTCTCCAGAAGCCACGTAAAACTGAACATGACAGCAGGCATCTGTAATCCCATTGCTCCTAAGGAAGGATAAGAGGAGAAGACAGGAAATTAAAGAAGAAGCTGGTAGACCACCTCACCTGGTATTAGCACAAACAAGAAACCCTGCTGCAAACGAGGTAGAAGATTAAACTGACATCTGCGATTGTCCTATGACCTCCGAACACGAGCTGTGACTCATGGGTTCCTGCCCAGAGAAGAGCCACAGCTTGAGGTTTCAGGCCCCTCGTGCATGGTGTGGCAATGTGTCCATTCACTCGGGGAGGCAGCAGCCCATTCTTTGGCCTCACTTTTTACTCTGCCAGTCACACAACTGTCCTGAGACTTGGACATTGAATCACTCATGCTGGGAAGCCTCACACTTAGGTCAAAGGCATAGGCTCTGTCCACAAAGAGCTGCCTTAGAACCCTGTGGGCTGTCAGGAGAGCAGGAAGGCAGGGGGGCTCTGGCAATCGAGGCCATGTACCTTTAATTCTATTCCCAGCAGCCATCAGGGGCTTCTTGTGTTCATTGTCCTGGGGAACCTGAAGTATCTAGGGTAGCTATGGGAAACTCAGCCCATCTGGCAGATCCCATTGGCTTGCCATGCCCCTGCAAGCACCAGGCTGTCTTCGGGAGTCAGGGAGAAGATATGAACAGTTTTTACAGACATGTCCCCCGTGCTCTCAGCCTCCTGGGGAGCGGGCAATGAAAGTACTAACACTACTACATGCTTAGTCCCATTTGGCAGATGACAGAGACCTAAAGTCATCATCCAGGAATTGCAGTGGCAGGCTTGAACAGTGTATCTGCCTGACTCTGCTGCTCCTTATGGGGCCAAGCCTGCTGGCCTCTCTCAGAGCCTGTGACCTGCCCAGAAAAGATCAAAATGCTCCCTTGAAGCCACAGTGTCCCAAGAGCATGGCATGCATGCTGTGTGGCTCTCACTAGCTCTGTTGATGTAGAAAATCCGAGAGGCCCTTGTGAGAAGCAAGGGGTTAAGCCAACCACGTGTATCTCACTGGGGTGACTCAGGCTTTTCAGAAGGGAGGGTTTTGTTCTTCCAGCTTGGGATTTTTGCTTTCACTTGGCACCCAAGGAATGTGAGCGTGATTAGGTTGCTATTAATATCCAGCCTAGCTTCTCTCTGGACAAAGGACTGAGGCAGGAGACTGCTCAGAGTAACTATCTCTCTCGGACTTCAACAAATCCAGAGGGGCAGGAGGCTGCCTGTCCTGTTCCCACTTTTGCAGATGGGAGCTGAGTCAAAGCAGAGAGCATGGATTTGAGCAAGGCCACATCTAGGGAAGGACAGCTTCTGGAAATGTCCCTGAGCCCCTGCTCCTGGGTGTGAGTGTGAGGCTGGCGGAGGGCAGAAGACAAGCAGTGTGAGAGCAGGGCCTCTGGTCCCCCTTCTACTCATGGTCTTGCTCACAGGAGAGAGTGCCCTCTTCCTTGCCCTCACCCTGGGTGGCCTTGGAGAATGTCCTCAGACTACTAAGATGAGCCTGAAGTACTGGGCAGAGTCTTTAGGCCTGGCCAACAGCAGACCTGTGCCCTTGCACTCTGAGTCCATCTGGTCTACCTCCTGCATGCTGCAAGAGAATCCAAGAGCTCAGCAATCCAGCTGCATCCTTCATGCTGCAAGAGAATCCAAGAGCTCAGTGGATCCAGTTGCAACTCTTCTAGCTCTATCTAGCTAGATTAGTCTCCCTTGGCCTCAGTTTCCTCATTTGTAAAAAGAAAGTGACAGTTCCTATCTTTCAGGGTCGGTGTAAGGGTTAGAGTAGTAAATTCCTGTGACATGCAGACACACAGCATGCTCTCTGGGAAGCAGAGCTTTCCATGCCTGTTCTGAGTAGACATCTGAGTCCTCCCAGCCATAGTCACCAAAACCTGACCAAAGCCCCAAGATTTTCCCCGTGGCTCAGAATCACACAGGGGCCCCTGCCTGGTCAGGGCTTCTCCCATGTGTGCCATTGTGAGCATTGGACATGACGGCAGCTATGAGGGCTACAACCACTGGCAATGCCCACACTCCTGTGGGTAGACCAAAGTCATCACCCAGGAATTGCAGTGGCAGGCTTGAACATATGTGCCTGACTCTGCAGCTCCCTGTGGGGCCAAGCCTGCTGGCCTCTCTCAGAGCCTGTGTCCTGCCCAGAAAAGATCAAAACCCTCACTTAAAGCCACAGTGTCCCAAGACACTGGGTAACAGTGAATTTAAGGCCGACCTAGGCAACTTAGTGAGACACTATCTTGAGCTAGAAAATACAGAAATGTACAGGGATATGGTTTGGCGGCAGAGGGCTTGGCTTTGATCCTTGGTTCTACAAAGAGAAACCTAAGAGTTAAGTCAAGGAACTTTAAGCATTTGCTGCTGTAGCTAGACCCAGGAGGGAAGAATGACGATTACATAAAGGCTGCATAAAAATGACAGAGAAGTGACAACAACTGGAATGCGCCAGTGTGTGGTGCCAAGTGGAGACAGGGCTAAGAAAAGCAGAATTATCTGGTGTGGCTGAGCGAACTTCCTAAGTTCTCTGAGGCTTTGTTCCGTGTCTTCCTCACACGGTGACCTCTCGTGGCAACCTCACACAGCGACTGCTCTCATTGTGGTTTTTTGTGATTAAATGTGATTATACAAGTATGGGGGAGGGGGCAAGACACCATTTCAAGTAAAGGCAACCCCCCTTCCCCAGGATGGTGGTGCGAGGGGAAGACAGGGACAGCGCTGATGCTTGGGAGTCCACCGGGACCTGCTCCCTGCTTCTCTTGGAAGGTTAGCAACCGCTAGTCTGAAGTCTTGAGCTGTTTCCCAGACAGACCAAGGGCACATCACCATGTATATGCCCATCGGGAACAGTGCCACATTCACTCCTGCCCTGGGACTTAGAAAGTCCTGAGTGCAAATGCCACTGAAGCACCAGGAGGCTTAACCCAGCCCTGGTTTTCCATGCTTCAGGTCCCTAGGCCTTTGAGGAGTGCTCAGGCCAGGGCCAGAGCCCCTGCTCCCTACTCATTCCCTCCCCCACCGTGACAGGAAATAAGCCCAAACCATCTCCCCAGGTTTCCTTTCCAGCTTGTTCACTTCAGCAGTTCTTTTTTTAAAAATAAGTCTGCTTAAAAATTTTTTTCTTCTTCTTCTTCTTCTTGGAAATATGCGCGATTGCTCAATCCAAGGCAGTTCAAAGGCACCCGGGATGGCAGGAAAGTATCCGAGCCTCCTACTTAGCTCCAAGCTGAAATAAATCTTACCCAGTTCCCTTTATGCCTGGCTGTCCGAGACACTTCCCTAGTCATTTAGGCCAGGGTGACATGAGTGAATAATCATGCAGTCAAGGACCACATGGTAGGCCAAGCTCCAAGAGACCCCATAGAGGGTAGACCCCCAGGGGTGCTCTGAAGACCTAGAGGGCCAGGGCCTCTCCAGGGCTCTGGGGTTGGCTCGCCTTGCAGAGTGGGTGAATCTGAGGGCCATTCAACCAGGCTGAACCTGGAATTCTAGGCCTTTTCTACCATGTGTTTTAGACAAGCTGCAGTGGTGAGGTGCTCAGCTCACAAGGACCAACTCAAAGTTTTCCAGTCTAACTAATAGGTGAGCCCCGAGCTCCAATGAGAGACCCTGTCTTAAAATATCTGTCTAGGAATAACACTAGAGGTTGACCTTGAGCCTACATTGCAAGTGCGAGTACACTGTGCCTGCAGGAACACACACACACCAGCACAGGTGCATGCACAGAGTCAGGTGACACAGGCTGAGCATGCTAGCCAAGAGTGAAGGACGTCCGCACTCGGCCACTCTCTTAGAATCTCGCTAGGTCTCAGTGTGGCCTGGGTTCTTGGGGAGGGGGGTTCTGTAGAGGGATCTCTCCACCTCATCTTGGCTGTCATTAGTGACATCCACTTAGCAGCAGTGGGAGATCTGCAACAGACCCGAGCAAGGGCCAGCTGTGAGGGCCATCTTCCCCCAGCGCTAGCTGTTAACATTCACCGCACACTATGAAACTTGGCAGAACTGGCTTTTCATTCTTGCCAAGGGCACACAGAACACTGTCACCCCGGCTACGAGCCTGCCGGTGATTGCCTTTGGACAAGCCCTCCAGGAGTATCACAGAAACTGCATGTGCTGACCACAGTATCCAACAAAAAGCCACCCTGGGGATACTTGCTGCATTTTTTAATAACCTTTCCACATATTTCTCTCGTGTGCCTAAGCTGCTTTCCAACTCTGACAAACTCCTACTCATCCTTCAAAAACCAGTTCAAACACCCCCTCCTTCCTAAACCATTCTTCCTCTTCACCCCAGAAAAAGTGGTTCCTTTCCTGTGCTTTTTTTTCCTACTGCTGTTGCAACCAATCACCACTAACTTGGTGACATACAACATAAATTTATTGTCTTAAAGTCAAGTTCCCTTTCAGTGGGGTGAAATCTTAGTGCTGAGCAGGGGCTGGAAAAAATGGCTCATCAGTTAAGAACACTGGCTACTTTTCCAAAGACCTGGATTCAATTCCCAGCACCCACAACCATCTGTCCATCTGTAACTCCAACTTAGGAGATCTGTCCCCCTCTTCTGGCCTCTGGGAACACCAGGAAGTAGCTCACAAACATACATGCGGGCAAAACCCCCACACATAAAGTAAAAACATGAAAACTTCATAATAAATAAACAAAATCCAAGTGTTAGCAGAGATGTTTTCCTCCCGGAGGCTCAAGGGAAGGAAGCCACCTTCTTACCTCTAGCTGCTGCGGCTGCCTCAAGCTCTTGTCCCTGCCTGCTGAGGTGCCCTCCTCTCCCTGTTCCCAGCCTGAGCTTGGCCTCCAGGTGTGTACTTCCTCCTCTGACTTTGTGCCTCCTGATATAAGGACTCCAGTGACTCCGATGCTGTGCCTGTCCCTGCAGGTGACCCAGGTGATCTCTCTCTCCATTTATGAGTCTCTGCTTGGGTCCACCTGCAGAGACCCTCTTGCATTCCACTGTGACTTCTCCCAGTCCAAAGGCCTCAGCAGTGAGAACATGTCGTTCATACTCATTCATTTAATGATGAGTGAATGTCCTGATAAATATTCATTATGAAGATATGAATATTCATTCTAAAGAAATAAATGTTCATATCGCAGTAATGTCCAGTACAGGGACAAACACAGTGAGCTGCTCTCTAAGTGTTTGTTGAGTGGATCAACAACAGCCAGTCTGGACTACGTAAGCAAAGAGGCTTCGCTCTAACTGAGAAGCAGCTTCGGTGTAAATAGGATTCACGAAGAGATAGCCCACACACCTCCTTCTGGGGGCAAGTAAGGTGAATGGCAGAGCCTTCTCCGTGGACTGATGGGGTCTGTGGTGGCAGAGAGTGCAGCTGTCACTTAACTAGGGCGGCTACTACTCAGTTTTGGGGTCAGAGGAAAAAAATACCATCTTTGTTGGCCAGCACTTCCAGTTTCCAAGAAGAGCCAAAACTCTAGTGCTAAAAATAAAATCACCTGATTTAGAAATGTTAACGCTAATACCAAAAAAAAAAAAAAGAGTTGAGAAATTCCACAAGGACCAAACATGTGTCTCTGGGGAATCGGACTGCAGCTACCGGTTACCACCTCTGATTTATGCCCTTAAGCATGCTCCTCTGGGCTTTACACACCAGTTAATCTAATTCAGTCTCACCAGCATTGCCAGCTCCAAGCACCCCCGGGAAGGCCAGTGTGCACAGCAGAACCTGGCCCTTCCCAAGGGCCGGAGGGGCCTCATCAGGTGCACATAAAGTCTGTTCCCAGGGTGGTGTGGTCCTTGGGGTAATTCCCTGCTGGATCTGGTTGCTCTGTATTGGCCTCACTTCTTCATGAAGGCCAGATATTGGCGTCAATGTAGTCCTTCTCAAGCCAATGACCATACGCCTAGAAACGTCATCACTTCAAACACAGCCCAGCTGTGATGGAAATCACATAGCCAGCATGTCACAGAGAGGGCGGCAGGGATCTTAGTAGGAGATAGACCACAGACCTAGCTTCCCTCCTAGCTCGGCCTCAAGGCTCTGAGAGCCTGACAAAGTCACAAACTTCTCAGGCTCTGGTTTGTGGCTGGTAAAGAGAGCTTAGCTACTTCTAACAAGTGCCATAGGTCTAAGCAACAGGAGGTATTTATTATTCAAGCAATGTACATACAGACACGTGCAACGTGTTCCTTAATTCAACCAAGGATGACACTCACAACCTACGTCTTCTTTTGTCTGCATGTAAAACTGTCCACCTCAGGCTTCTGTGTTTGAGCACACGGTCCCTGAACTGGCTGTGCTGTTTTAGGAAGATGTGGCCCAGGAGACAAGTGTGGCCTAGCTGAGGGAAGTAAATGGATCTGCGGAGGGTGGGCCTTGAGGTTTATGGCCCCAGCTGGCTTCCTCTCTTGTCTCTGCTTCCTGTCCCTTGCCTAACACTCTCGCCACCACGGCCTGAACGCCAACACCACCGTGCTTTCCCACCCCCGTAGCTAACCTCCCACACACACACTCCTCCATGGTGGACTGTACCTGCAGAATAGACCATTTCTTCCTCAGGTTGCTCTCTGTCGGGCATCTGGTCACAGTAATAAAAACAGCAAGCAACACACCTTTCCCAGCATTCCACCCACATCCTCTCTTCCTCTTCCTTAGCTACATTTCACTCCAGACTCACGAATAGACAGTGGGGCCAACATGTAATTCACCTCTGCGATGATGAATGAATGAGTGAGTGAAGGAAAGAAAGTGTCACACACTCCACACAACAGATGTTGAAAGTGCAAGCCCGGGTCTGAAGGTACCTTGGAAGCCGTGATCTCTCCAGGATTAATTTCTCTGGTGACCCCATCAAGGCTTTTGGAGTTCCTACACAGGAAGTGGGGAGAACCCAGCCGTATGTTACATCTTCCTGGAGAGATGCAAGCGTGTACTGGTCGGGCTGCTGTCCATTCGGGGTGTGGCTGTGGCCGCCCCATTCCCAGAAGGCTTCCCCAGGTGAGCTCCTGAATTTGAATGTGAAATGTCCCCCATGGGCTCCTGTGTTTAAACACTTGTTTCCCAGCTGGTGATGTCATTTAGGGTGTTGGGGAACTTTTAGAAAGAAGGACCTCATTGGAGGCAGCAGGTGTCAGGGACCACACTTTGAGGTTGTATAGTCCAGCCTAACTCTCTGCTCACTCTCCACTTCCTGAATGTGGCACAATGTAACCAGCTGCCTCGCACTCCCACCTTCCCTGCAGGAGAGACGGTAATCCTCAAACTGTAAGCCAAGTGAAAGCCTTCCTCCTCAAGGTGCTTCTTGGCTAGAGCATTAAGAAAAGTAACTAATTCAACCACGTTTCCTGGTTTTTCTGCCATGTATGTATGCAAATTTCTCCCAGAGGATTCCCATCCCTGGAACCTTCTCAAAGCTCAGGGCCTCCTCCTCCTTTTCACCTCCAGGCCTCTGTCCTTCCTCCCAGGAGTCCTTTGCAAACAGACTTTTAGGACAAACTGAGCAATGGGGCGTGAAGTTTCAACCCCAGTCTGCAGCAGGTCTCTAAACATCCTCACTGGTCTCTCCAGCAGCCCTGGGAGTTAGCCACAGCACCCATGAGGAGGCAGGAGCCCAGCGGCCACTGCTCCGGCACTCCTGGGACCACCTCCTTTTCAACAGAGGGCAACCATAGGGCGTTCAAGGTGGAAACGGCCTTGAAACCCAAGCCCCAATTCCTTCTCCAGTATGCGGACAGACTGTCACTTGGTGCCTGGAATCACTAGTTCCTGTGAGGCAGGACTTTGAGAACACTTGTCCCTCGTCACTGGCAGAGGACCAGTTTGCCAGTCCAGCTCTGGCTGCACTGCATACAGAAACCTCAGAAGCCAGTATTTGCATCTAGATCAGAGCCAACTGCATCCTAAGGCACTTGGACAACTGCACCTAAAGACAACCATTCCTTAGGACAGGGATCAGAACAGGGAGAAACGGCATTTTGTCCATATGAGATCTGAAAAATCCCAATCTAGCAAACCAGGAGCAATAGCCTTTTCTTCAAAATTTTGTAACTGACAAAAACAAAATTTCGCTCAGTAGCCTCCCCATCATCCTCCCAGACTGCCCACTTCCCAGCATGCTTCTCCTTTGCGCCCTCCCTCGCCTGTTCTTCTTTACTTCTCTTCCAAGTTTCATTCTGGGAAGTGCCCACTGGGGCCTCTATGCAGGCCCTGGCTTGGAGATTCCACAAGAGAAAAGATGCCCTCTACAACAGCTGTCTGAGTCAGCCATTCCCTCAGCAAGACCTGTCAGGTGCCAACCTCCCAGGAACCAAGCCTTGACCCAGGCGCTGGGGTTTCACAGTGAGTCTTTGAAGGACACACCCTCCCAGAAGCCTTCCCTGAGCTCTCCTGTGGTGTCTTCTTGGCCTGAGAAAGCACCTGCAGCCACCATGCAGTAATTACTTGCTGACCATGCAGTAATTTCTATTTCCTGAAAATGTATGTCATCAACCCAACCCCAGGGCAGACAGCTCACTTTCTGGAAGCTTCTGTAAGGAATGTGGCACAGGCCTAGCAGTCACTCAGCACCTATTAGTCTCTCTTTTTGAGGCATGGATTCTTACGACCAAACCTCATTCTCCTATGGCATATGGATCCCAGAACAGACAGAAGCTCTGTGGCAAGGGATTGTGTCTCCATTTTTCAAATGAAAATGAAAATCAAACTTCAAAGATGCAGCATAAATGCTAGCGCACACTTACATATGTGCTCACGAATGCACACACAGAAAAACAATAAAAACAGCAGACGACAGCAACAGACAACACCTCCTAGTTGCTGTACCCAGACTGTTCTCTGCAGCAGGAACAATGGGGGGAGGGGTTCCTGACAGAATCTTGACTTCTCGGGTTCCCAGTCCTACCTGAAAGCCAGCATCACCAACCAGGACATGCCCTGCAGCATGCAGCTCTTCTCTGGGAGCTAAAGATTCTCAGAGTGTCCCCAGGGTGGAAAAGCAGCAGCTGGGATCCTCAGAGACAAAGAGGGAGAGCCTTTCCAGAGCAAGCCAAAGGACTGTCTCCAACTAAGGTGCCTTCACCGTGTTCATCTCTGCACTGTGAATCTCAGCTTTCAGAGATCATAGAAATGCTGTCGTAGCTCGGGGCTGGGCTGCAGGACAGAGTCAGGCCTGCTAGGACTCCAGGAGGCCAAAGGCAGTTTAGGACAAGTCTTGGGAGTGAAGTGCCTTACTAACTGCTGTGCGGAATGACCTTGTTATGACTTTGGCCCCAGTCTCCCCATCTTTACAGTACAGTGTTGATAGGTTTCCAGCTGCACCCCACTTCTGCCTCTGGAGCCAGGCTCCCCACTGCCTAGGAAGAGCAGTCATGAGCTGAGAATCGGGAGCCTAGATAACGCCAGGACAGGAGGCAACCCCAGGGGAGGAGGTGAGGTCTGTGGAAGTCCATGAATTACCTCCACTGCTCAGGAAGATAGGCTAAAAGGTGGCAGATGACTGAAGCACAGCCAGCCAGACTTAAGACTGCTGGGCATGCTGGGAGGTTTTACTCTTAGCTATAGTCTCAGAATTTAAGAGAGAAAACCAGAATCCTTGTGAGGATGAACTTGTTTAAGTCAGTGTGAAACGAAGCACAGATGAGAATCAAAAAGAAACAAGCCTCCAGGGCTAGGCTCCAACATCCCCAGGTGCTGTGGGAGCAGCTATCTGTGGCGTTTTCTGCTTTAAGAAACAATTCCTGGTCTTTCCCACTGACCCTGGCTTTTGTCGGCTTTGGAGCACTGCTAATAACTGCTGCACTGCTGCGGACTGTATGACTTTGTAAAGCTGGGTGCACCGGGGCCCTCACACCCCAGACCTCCCCTCACCTCTCCGCTCTGCCACTTGCCTGAGAGCCCAGCTGGAAAAGCAGGTCTATGGCCAGCATGCCTGTCCCGAGCTTGTCTGTAAATAAGAATATCCCATGACCCTGTCAGTTGCCGAGGAGGGACTGGGCTGAATCACCTTCCAAGTCGCTGCCTAAATCGGTATGACACACATCAACGTTTACTGTTTCACGCACAGGAAGGCCCACAGGGCGCTTTCCTCTGGATATCCTTGAGAGACTATTGCCATCAGAACGTGGGCTCCACCTGGCTTTACAGCCTTTGTCTAACCTAGCTCTTACAACAGCCTGCATCGGCTGAACTGTGCAGCCAGTGCGATCCACGCATCACAACCTCTAGGTGTGTGCGATAACCAGGCCTGAGCTGAGTGTTGTCTGACTCCCAGGCCCATGGTTTTGTGCAGTGTCCCATATTGAGGCTTCTAGGACTGTACAGAACAGAGCATCTGCAGCCTGAACCTCAACAATAACCACCACACAAGCTGTCGACACAGGACCAGAGGTGGTTCATCTGGCTAAGTAAGGCCTCATCAGCTCATCACGGAGAAGGCCATGTCCTCACAGCCAGTTCCATCGGCCACATCACCATTTGTCATCCTAGAAAGAGCTCAGCCTAAGCTAGCTACAAGGTAAACAGCATGGAGTTCCATCACAGGGTTCAGCTGAGCCATGTTCATGGCACATTCCCTGCCTCTATAAAAGCCTTTGTTACGAAAGCTCTGATGGGGAGCAGCAGCCATACACAGGACAATGCTTCTGTGGTCCTGCGGGGTCTATCCTGGAAAGGGAGGGTAGGCCAGCAGGCCCCCAATCCAGGCTGTGCCCGGAGGATCCCAGGCCTGGGAAGTCCTTGGTATTGGTTGGGTTTATTAGGTCTGCCCAGGTTTACAGATCTGGGAGCTCCCACACCTCAGGGGATATTTGTCCTCAGTGACCTGTGGTAGGCTCCTCCTCTAGCCTTCTGCCCTATTTGCTCATGGCGTTTTGAGTCTTTTAGTGGAGAACATGAACTTCACCCCAGCATTTGCTCTTCCTAGCTCTTGACTTTGGCCCTTGAATCTCGAAGTCCTCTTAAATTGTTATGAAAATGAGTATGTAAACATATGCAAATCAAACAATGAACCTACCACTAAATCTAGCACAAAGTGACTACTGGGATGGTAGTTTTTTGTTATTGTTGTTTCCATATTATTACAAGCATTCCTCTAGCAGAGTTGAAGAAATTAACATGATTGTCCCAATAAGTAAGGTGCCCTGGAACACAGCCGCATTGATTTTTATAGTTTGGTGGTTTCCTCTCCTTCAAGGTGAGAGCTCAGACTCACATTATCTAACTCAAAAACAAAACAAAAATAAATGTATTTACTATCTTTTTGCAGAAAAGTTAATGAACCAACCCTGTCCCAACATAGTTACAGTTGTTTTCAGGGTGATGTCCCCCACTTGGCAATAACTCCAGGGTTCTCCGGGGCTCTGTGTTTCCCATCTGTGTATCTCTGACCCTTAAGGTGTAATTAGGGCTCTGTCAAGGTTGTAGTGAAAGGACTTTGAGCAATGTACTTTGAGCACACACTTCCAAAGAGCCACTATGGGAAGATGGGTCGAGTTTTCCTGAGGACCGAAGCCAAGAGAATCAGTGGCAAATGGGACTCTAAGGGGCACCTGGGAGTTTGAGGTATCCTGAGCAGCCTCTCTGCTCTAGAGTGGAGGCTGTGCAGACTGAGTCCTCGCTATTCCCCACTACCCAGTTCAGCACCCTGGGCCTCAGCTGAGGACTGTTTTCCCTGATGTACAGGAGTGGAAACCCTCTCTTAGGAGATAGCCTTGCAAAAGTTAGTGACTGTCTACACCCAGTTGCCATGATGGCAAGCATGTCACAGCCACTCCTCCGGCCCTTGAAGCGGCCAGTTTGGCTTAACAATTTTCTATGAATGAACTGGCCAGCATTTGTGGTCTTCTCTGCAGATTGACATTTCGTTTAGCTTCAGCCACCCACTCTCACATTTTCCGAGCAAACCTTGAGGGAAGAGAACTAGACTTTTTCAAGGCAGTGTTACCAACCATTCATTTGCAAGCTGGTGATGGCCAGCAGCCTCCCACCCCAGCCTCTCTCCCTGGATTTGGCTTTTCAGATTCAATACAATGGTTTTTAGACTTTCAGCTCCGTGGAGTGCTGCCAGAAGCCCGGCCTCTCCTATCTCCTGGTGGCCAAAGGCCTGACAACAGATAGGGTGGCCTAGACCCTGTCCCTCCCACACCCCTACCCTGTGGTCAACATATCACAGTCCTTCCCATCATGTATGGCAACTCTCTCCTGCGGCTCTTTCTTTGGGCTTAAGGAACATATGGTGGCCCTGAAACAAATCTTTAAAAGATTTAGGGTCAGAGAAAAGAGGAGGAGGACCTCCCCTATCAGCGGACTGGGGGAGGGACAGAGGAGAAGAGGGAGGGAGGATGGGATTGGGAGGGGATGAGGGAGAGGCTATAGCTGGGGTACAAAGTGAATAAACTGTAAGTAATAAAAAAAACAAATGAATTTTAAAAAAGATTTAAAAAACAAAACACTGATATGGAGAGCTCTAAACACACAGCTCTCCCCAGAGGCCTTATGGGAAGCTACACATGGACAGAAAACGGTATCCATTCTTCACCATCCAGGATCAGATAGCCTACCATTTACTCAGAAGCAATGTCATCCCTCTCTCTCTCTCTCTCTCTCTCTCTCTCTCTCTCCCGTATTTTTCCCCATGGACCCAAATCCTGAGCCAGCAGCTTCTTGATTGTCTGGGGAAATCAGTCCTCCTGGAGTTTGCATTCGAGTTTATGGATTGCCTCATGAGTGATTTATAATTGCCTACTTCCTAAACAGGCTTGTGGCTATCTATATCTATATCTATATCTATATCTATATCTATATCTATATCTATATCTATATCTATATCTATATCTATATCTATATCTATATCTATATCTATATACACTCAGAGGCTAAGAGAATTAAAAGTAGTAGCAACAAAGGGAAGAGGGGCATAGCCTGAGCGGCAGTGGGATGGCTCGAGTGCCAGGAGCCCCAGGCTCCTGAGGCTCTGATGGAGGAAGACCAGCAGCGCCTTGCTCTGGCTCATTGGAAGCATCACAGAGCAGAGAGCGGGGAACAGTTGAATAACGGCAAATGCACCCTGCTCTCTAACGGGAACAAAGCTGCAGGGAGATTTTGCAGCTCAGGACTCTTCAACTTCATGCACAGAAGGGCTTTATGGGCATGTATGTCACCATGCTGTTTACACATCAGACTTGGCTTTGCTCTGTTTTTAATTTTTAAAGTTGATTATTTAAAAAACAAAACACTGATATGGAGAGCTCTAAACACACAGCTCTCCCCAGAGGCCTTATGGGAAGCTACACATGGACAGAAAATGGTATCCATCTTATTACAGTGGAGAGGGGCTTGTGTGTGAAGCTCAAAAGACAGCATCGCAGAATCCGCTCTTTCCTGTGTTTACCCACTTAGTCATCTTGTCCTTTTGCTCTTTCCTTTTTTAAATTAGTTTTTAGGGCTTGGGACGTGGCTCAATTGGTAAAAAGTGTTTGCTGTGTGAGCATGAACATCTGAGTTGGGTAAAGGTGTTTGCTGCTGTGAGCATTTGTCTGAGTTTGCAGTACCAGCACATATTTCTTTAAAGGCGTGACCACACCTGTAACCAAAGCCCTGAAGGGTAGAGATGAGAGTGTCACTGAGGCTCGCTGGCCACCAGCCTAGCTGAAAAACAATGCGCTAGGTTCAGTGAAAGTGTCTCTCACTGAAGGGAGTACTGAGAGTGACAGAGGAAGACACTCAGCATCCGCTTTTGGCCTCCACGTGGGTGTTGAGGCATGCACCCCTACATACACACATACACACACGTCATGGACATACTACAAAACATGCATGCACACGCCCAATTGCTTTTAAAGATTCACTTTGTGTCTGTGAGTATGTGCATGTGTATGCATGTACGTGTGTGTGTGTGTGTGTGTGTGTGTGTGTGTGTGTGTGTGTGTGGTGTGTTTATACCCCCAGCGGCCAGAAAAGAGTGTTGAATTCCCCGGAGCTGCTACAGGCATTTATGAGCAACCCGATGTGGTTTCTGGGAACCAAATTCTGTTTGTAAGAGCAGCAAGTGTTCTTGGCCACTGAACTATCTCTCCAGTCCCCAAATTTATATAAATATATATACATATTCAAGATTTATATATGTGTTTTAAAGATTTGTTTTATTTGTGTGTGTGAGAGAGAGAGAGGGAGAGAGTGTGTGTGTGCATCACCTTGAATAACAGGCATTTATCTTCTTACAATCATAGGGCTGGAAGTCCACGACCAAATTCTGTCTGGTTTTGTCCTAATGATGTCTCCTCTTAGCTTACAGACAGCTCCATTTCTATTGTGTCCTCATGTGGTATTGGTGGGAGGGAAAGGAGGAGGGGAAGGGGATCAAGGGACAAGGGAGAGACCCCACATAGTAGGAAAAATATTTTTGAAAAGGATACTTAGTGAGAGAGTAATGTCTAGGGTAAAGGACTGCTATTTCTCAATAATAAAAAGAACATAATTTTTAGTGGGTGAAAAATTTGTATAGTCATCTCTAGAGAATATACACAAATGAGCAACTAAGACCTAGAGCTTGGGAGATGGATCAGTGGGTAAAAAGTGCTTGTGGTGTGAGCATGACTATCTGAGTTTGGATGCCCAGCAGACACATGTTTAAAGGGCACACATTTTGACCATCTGCAAAAACATTCAACATCAAAGATGCTCAGCCACCAAGGAAACAGAACTTAGAATAACAATGGAATGCTGACCCAATCAACAAGAGGAGAATCATGACTCGTACTGGAAACCGAGCCAACTGCTAGTGGCGTCAGGGATCTTGGAGGAGAGAACCTACACCCACCACTCTACTAAACCAGTATCTGCATTCTAAATATTTGTCCTTGTACCCGCAGGTAAGTGTAGTCCTCACCCCCATCAAGGAAACATCTCTTTGCAACAGGCGGGGACCATTACCAGATGCCAGTAACAGCCACAGGAAGTTTGCTGTGGGACTGTCTCTCCTAGGGATGTCAGAAGTTACACCCCCCAAAGGCTCACCAAAATGGTTGCTTAAACATGAGCCAACCAAGGATGACACCAATAGCCATGCCAAAGTGGACAGGGGAAAGACCACAAGGACTCAGCCTTGCAGGCAACTAAGGAACGCTGAGAGTGGGGGCAAAAAGTCTTCTCCAGGAAAGAGCATAACTATCAGTTATCCAATACCAAGTGGTTAGCCCTGAAAACATATACAGAATATACCTACAAGTAACGTTACATACACTGAGCAGATTGTATTCATGTACTTAAGAATAGGTGTGTCATATATGTATATATATATATATGTAATATACACATATATGACAACAATTAATGGAAAAAGAAGCCATGGATTCGAAAGAGAACAGGAAGGACATATGGAAGAGTTTGGAAGGAGAAAAGGGAAGGGGGAAATAACGTAAGTATAATCTCAACTCGAAAAAAAAAAAGCAATTTAAAGAATATAGTATCAGTTCAAACCCATTATGGCAGCAAAATCATGAAGCCAGATAACAAATTTGATGAGGACGTAAAATATTTAGAGCACATATATTACTGATAGAAATAGTAAATGGTGCCTGGCATGGTGGTGCATGCCTGTAATCCCAGCACTCAAGGAGGCAAGGCAATTGGATCTCTGTTAGTTCAAGGCCAGACCGGTCTACAGAGTGAGTCCAGGACAGCCAGGGCTACACAGAAAAACCCTGTGTCAGGAACAAAGAAAGAAAGGAAGAAAGAAAGAAACGAAAATAAAAGAAAAAGAAATAGTAAATGATGAAAGCACCTAAACAGAGCCACATTGATCCATCAGTTCTGATCCTTGAATTTACCCAGGAGAAAAAAAAAAAAAAGAACAAATTTCTATACAAAACATGTGCACAACGTCCGAACAGCCTTTCCTGCAATAGCGAAAAGGGGGACACACAATACATGCTCTTTATGTAATCAACAGTGGGACAAATTACGGTGTAACCATACAACAAAATACTACTCAGTCTAAAACAAGAACATATTAGACTACGCATCTGGGACGAAATGGGGCAGAGCAGGAGTGTAGAGAGATGGCTCAGTGGTTACAAGTATATACTGCTCTTACAGAGGACCTGAGTTCACTTCCAGCACCCATATCAGACAGCTCACAGCCACCTAGAACTGCAGCTCCAGGTAGATCCAACACCCTCTCCTGGCCTCCATAGGTACTGCACCCATGTGCACATACCACACCCTTCCACACACATGCATGATTAAAAATAATATAAATAGTAGCTTGGTCTTCATGTGGGATTCCTAACAGCAAGATCAGGGGCTATCTCTGACTGTGTTGCCTTCCTTTGGGACCCTTTCCCCTAGCTTGGGCTGCCTAGTATAGCCTCAATAGGAGAAGATGCTCCTAGTCTTCCTGAAACTTGATATGCCAAGGCTGGTTGATATCCGTGGGAGGCCTCCCTTTTCTGAAGAGAAGGAGAGAAGGAGTGGGGGTGGGGGGTAGGAGGAAAAGATTAGGAGGAGAGGAGGGACGGAAAACTGCAGTTGGGTTGTGAAGTAAATAGAAAATTAATTAAAAAATTAAAAAAAAAACAAACAAAAAATGAACTCTCAAGCCATGCCAAATGAAAGAAACCTGTCACAAAAGGCACATTGTATGATTTCAGTCATATGAAATTTCAGAATACAAAGTAAGTTGCACATGCGTAGGGCAGAGGGGGATAGAAGAATGAAGAGTGGCTGCTAACATGAAGAGAGTTTCTTGAGGCTGATTAATTAGATTGTAATGATGGCTACATAACTCTGAATGTATTAAAAGCCAATATAGTCTTTTGAATCAGTGAGGTAGGAAGTGCATGATTACATTATAATAATGCTGGCTTAAAACTTAAGAGAAAGAGAGAGAGAGCATGATAGCTGACCCTACATTTTTACCTCTGTGGGAAGTTTCCTGAAACATAAAAGGTATGGGCTAGGGCTAAAGTTCAGTGAGAGTGCCCGCCTGCCGTCTGCAAGGTCCTGAGTTCACTGGCTAGCACTTCAGAACTGAACCAAAACAGAAAAGAAAGAAGACGGTGAGATGGAATCTAAGTTCTTAAATGTACATAATGCAAGAAAAACAGGTGATGGGAGAGATGGAGTTTGCTTCTCTGATAGGGTCGTGTTGGAAGATGTGAATGGGAAGACAAGGAAAAGCCTGAAAGAAGAGAAGGGAAAAGAGGCCAGGATGGATGTATCAAAGCTACTGCAGACAGGCAAGTGCAAGCAGGGCTAGTGCAATCTGCGATGCCAAGGTCTAGACAAGAGATCACAGGTGCATTCTCTCTCTCACACACACACAGATGCACGCACACACACGTTTCAAAGTAGGACTTTTTGGGACAGCAGGGTATATACCATTTCTCATGGCATACATATGCCTGGAACTCTGCCAGCAAAGGCATTCACAAAGATGAGCTTTCTGAGCACAGCACAAATGGGGACTGTGTGACAGAATTCTCATCCTGAAGTCTCTATGAACAAACAGAGACAGGAGTTACTCCACAGTCAGACATCTCCAGACCTGTTTCATCTCATCAGTAGGGGGAGACTAGAGAAACAGGACTGTGAGCAATTCCAAGCTCACAAGGCCGTTCTGGGATTTCTGCTGAGAATGCCCCAGAGATGCTCCAGCTGCCTCTCTGTCACCCCTTCCAGTGTGACTGCCACACCAGCGTGACCACCACAATGAGCATATCCCCCTTGCTTAGGGCACTCCTGCTGATGATGGATGCCTGAAAAAAAATTTTAACTCAGCAGGAAAAGTAGCTGTGATCTGCACACAGTGTTGGCCTCCTGACAACTCAGCAAAGGCGAGAAGACCAGTGAAGTTTCTGGATGTTTTGTTCTGATCTCTTTCTTCCCAAACTCTAGAGTCAGCCAAAGTCCAGGCTGCTCAGTGTGCCTGAAACGACCCTGTCATCTCCCAAGATGGAAGACTGGAGGAGTTGGTTTTGGGTGCTTCCAGCTCTGGGTACCATAGAGAAACAGGAAGCAATCCTGGGATGGAGGGCTTTGGCAAGGCCTGCAGATTCCAAGCATGCTGCATCAAGGCAGGATGGGGAGCAGCCCTTGAGCTCCTGCAGGGCTCCCTAAATGTCCACCATTTAAAGCAACAGTAAGTGAATGTGACTTTTTCCAAAAATAGTCCTCAGAACATCTAAAATTGCCTTCCTTCTCAGGCCAGGCCAGTCCCTCCAGAATGATGTTGCTATTTCTAAAACATCCCTGTTTTCCCAGCATGCCTTTGTCAGACCCTAACTGCCATCTGGGCCACCCTGGGCTCCCCTGGTTCTTTCCGCTCCTACCTGGTTTCTCTCTGCCCCACATTTCCCAAGCTGCCTCCCAAACAGATAATTCTCAAGCTGTGCCTTCCCTTTGCTGTTACTGAGTTGGAGACCTTTAACCTGGCACATGGCTTAGGAGAGCAGAAACAGCCCACTAGGAAGCTCGTAGCAGAGGTACAGACAAGAGGATCAGGTGTTCAGCCTTGGCTAAGAGGGAGTCTGAGGAGAGCCTGGGCTCCATGAGACTCTCTTTTAATAAAATGATAATGATGATGATAATAACAATAATAATGATGACAACAAATGAAACATAGAGTTTCACTTAATTCTTAAGAATGAAGGTTGGAGAGTAAAATCACAGTCCCACAGGGGCTGAACTTCTCTAAGAGACATATTCGGGGAGAGGAGAGATAGCTCTAGTTTGCTTACTCCATATGCAGATTTACCTATTATGGAAACATACAACAGGTAATTTTGTGTCTGGCTTCTTTTACTTAGCCAATGTTTTGAGGCTTGTCTGTGTTACAGCATTTATCAGAACCTTGTTTCTTTGTACAGCTGACTAATGTTCCATTGTGTAGACATACCACATTTTATCCATTTATCAGTTCATAGACATGTGGTTTATTCCTGCCCTTTAGCTGTTGGAAATGGCACTGCTGTAAATATTACTATACCCACTTTTGTTGGAACACTTATTTTCAGTTGTTTTATGCAAATGCCTAATTGTGGAACTTCCAAGCCGTGTGACTTAATTTCACTATCTCTGATCATCACCAACACAAGTAGTCTCTGTTTAGATGATATCATGAAATGAAGTCATGAGATGAGATGCCAAGGCTCTCTACTGGGATTTCATCATGATTTCCCTCTCCTTGTTTAATGCCAGTCTCTTTCTGTTTGGAAACTTTTTATTGTGCAAGCAATTTCCTGTCTCCTGCTGAATACATTCAAACAGCAATACTGCCAGACAGATACTGTTAGGTCCATCCTACAGATGCAGAAGGGACTTGGCAAGGCGACATGTCCATGAAGGTCCTGACAAGACGGATATTCTAACTCAGTGTCCTTTTCACGCCACCACAGGGCCCCCTGTCTATCTGTCTCTCTGTCCAAGGTCATTTTGAAGTAGCTGCCTTTCCAGAATTGGTTCTCAGAATGCTATTGTTCAGATATGGCTCTTGCTGGGTGATGGCCTAGCCATGCTTCTGTGACCACTGGTACCACTGTGCCAGCTGGTACCTCATATAATTTTTTTTAAATTTTATTTTGCCATACTGAAGATGGGATCAGGAGCCCTGGACATGCTAGGCAAGCTCTCTGCCACTAAACTATATCCCCTGGCACTTTTTCAACACTTTAATTTTTAAGTCAGGATCTTACTAAGTTGCCCAGGATGTCCCCGGATTCACAATCCTCCTGCCTCATAATCTGCTCTTTCTCCTGGGGCAGATTCTACCCATTCCCTGGGAAATAATGTATACCTTTCCTGGGTGTTCCCCTGCTTTCTAGAATCCTAGCTGGGTGGTCTCTTCTCGTTCTTCTACCAAGGTGATTCTAACACAGCCCACAGCTCAGCCAAAGCTCTACAGATTTCCTCCCTGGCTTTTGTTGGTCCCAATAATGCCTATTCCTTCTTGGAGAGAAATGAGCTCTTGGTCTAAGGAATCCTAGACACCTCTAAACCAATGTGACAGAGCCATGCTGGCTTGGGCACCAGGGGCTGCCAGCCTAGTAGTCCACATCTACATGGAACCAGACAATAACAACAACAACAAAAGACAAGCAAGAGATGACAGGACAGAGTGTCAACGCTCCCTCTTCACAGACTGGAAGCCTGAGAAACTCGAGCATCCTGTGAGTAGATGGCATTTCAAATAAGGAAGTGAGGTTCCATGAGGTACCATGATGCTTTCAAAGTCGAGGGAATAGGAGCCTACGGGGGATAAGAATACTCGGGGCCCTTATTTCCCCTATTCTCACCCGCCACCTGCCTTCCAAGTAGGAGCTTTGTGGGGTGATCTGGCCTTCCTTGGTGGTCCTGGAAGAACTGAGAATCCTGTAGGTTCTTGGAGCTCTACCCCCACATCATTCATGGACAAACATCAGACTAGTTGTTCCCAGAGCATGTGTAAGTGGTGATAAGAGCTCTAAAATGCAAGTGCTCACATGCCACTCCTTCTGGGGATGTTGGCTTTGGCCCTGCAGGACATCTCCGAGCACTTAGGGTACAAACGCCCAACATAAATCTCCAGAACAGTATGGCAGGACATAGTGTGTTCCAGCCTTATTTAGTCAAGCCATTTTTTTTTCTAGGCCAAGTGTCCCCTGTAAAACACAAGTCTGGGGCGCTCTAAGGCCTTTTGGATTAGAAGGTATCTGGGGGCGGGAGAGGAGGGTGGCTGTAGGAGTGGTCACTCAGGGTTGTGACTAGATCTGTGTCACCCCTGGGCTGAGAGCTGGCTTCCTGTACTGGTGCTTCATACGAAAATCAGGAGCAGTAGCTCAGGAGACAACTAACAGCCCTCTGTCTCACTTGTCCACTGGGGATGGCATAGAGGGGAAGGTGCTGGGGTCATCCAGGAGTGTTGACATTTACATACATGGCTTTTGAATTCTGGATATGTCTTCCATATTGGACTGTGTGTATGCACATGCGTGCACGTGTATGTAGAGTCCAGAGGTCAGGAGCCATTCATCTACCTTGCGTTTATTCGTCTGGGACAGGGTTTCTTGTTGGAGCTCACCAAGTAGGCCTCGGTTGCCTCTCCACTGACAGACCAAAGGACTTACCTGTCTCTCCAACTACTGGAGCTGGCATTGCTAGCATTCAACACTACACCTAGCTTTGTGTAGGCTCTGGGGATCGAACTTAGACCCTCAGGCTTACACAGCAAGCTCTTTACTGACGGAGCCTTCTCCTGAGAGTTCATACTGGACTTCCTGTCATGAAACCCCTCACTAAGGATTGAGGGAAACAGTGTGTTTCCTGGGATCCAGGAGTTCTTGGCATGCCAGGGGACAGATTTGAGGACTGTTGCCAGGGCCTGGTGAAGGTTCAGAGCATATGTCTTTGGGGGAGACGACCACACCCTCTCAGGCTAGTATAGAGCACATATGAATGGGAAAGAGCTGGAGTCTTAAGTTTTATCTCCTCAGGAGGGCGAATTCCTACAGAGCCTCTAAACAGACTCAAGAGTCTCATACACAAGGTTAGAAACTTGGCAGCCTACCTAGATTCCAGGATGGAAGTTCTTGAGCCCTTGAGCTGGAGAGATGCAGATACAATTAGTGGATGAGTTCAGCTAAAACACAGATCTTATACCCAGTGTGTTGGCACATGCCTGTAAGATGAGCACTTGGGAGGTAGAGGCAGGAGAATCAGCAGTTCAAGGCCAGCCTTGGCCATGTATCATATTTGAGCTTTGTCTGAACTTCATGAGAGTTACCTCAAAAAAACAAAACAAAACAAAACAAAACAAACAACAATGAAAAAAAAAAACACAAAAAAACAATAATCCAAGCCTGAGTCCCTGTGCCCACATGAACTGCCCCCCCAGGATTCTGTAGCTGTCCCCCAGTTCCAGGTGATAGTGGCACCACAGCCTCCAGATGTATTCAAGACAACCAGATAACATGGGCAGGACTAACTTCTTCATTAGATACAGAGGGGCTAGGGCAAAGGAAGTGCTTCAATTCCAAAATCAGAAGGGAAAAAAAATGGACTTTTCGGTCAAGGAATGTGTTTCAGTAGATATGTTTACCTTCCCAGCAGCCTAGAAAATAACACTTCAAGATTGGGTTTATTTTGTACTCTCTTTAGCCGAGGGTGACCTTAGACTCCTGATCCTCTTCCCTCCACCTCTTGAGCGCCGGGATCCCAGATGTGGCCACCACTCCCAGTTTTATGGGATGGAACATGGGGCTTCGTGCATTCTGAGCAGACATTCAACCAGCTGGGCTGCATTCCTAGCCTGTAAATTATTTTCTGTAGGAAGAAGAGAGCCATGAAGACAAAAGTGCCTGGGGTAATGAGAGTCTGGACCCAGGGCAGGCGGCATCGAGCTTGGCTGTGCCGCCTTAATGCGTGCCTAAAACTAAACTCTGGAGAACTCATGAAAAGTTAGTCAGGTGCAGATCCTATGGTCCCCAGGAGGATATGGAAAACAAAGCAAGGTGTGTGGGCATATGTTGGCTACAAGCTTAGTCTCCTGGGTCTCCCTGGGTTTACCAATTCTTCTTCACTTTGGGAACTTTGAAGGTGTGCCCAAAGTTTGCTGGAATGCCTCTTCCTCCCCCCCCCCCCATTTCTGATGTCTGCAATATCCATCCCTTCCCAGGAACTTAACTCCGGGGTCTGTGAGCACTCTCGTGCTCCCAAAGCCAGAGATGCGGGAACAGCTGGAGCTAGAGCGTGAGAAGAGGAAGCCAGGCTAGCGCAACTCTGCTAAGGATGGAAGCAGGACCATCGGCCCCGCTGCGAGCGGTGAATGTCTAAACTGAAGCGTTAATCAAGCGCCTTGTTAACAAAACGACGGGAAATAGGCAGCCCTCCAACCGTAAATGTTTCTTTAAGCACAGTCTGATGCCAGCCCAGCTGTCACCAGGGGCACTGCAGGGCCTTTCAGAGAGTGAACGGTAACAGCTGGCTCTTAGACACACCTGCAAGGCCCCTCCCTGTCACCCACACAGTGTCTGTCACAATTATTGCCCTGGGATGGCCCCAAATCATGCAACTGTTGGGTAGATCCCTAAGCCTTGCCGAATAAACAATTTACAAGTGAGGAACCAGGCCTTTAGAGAAGGGAGCAACAGTTAGCTCACAGGCACAGGGTGAGCAGGCTTAGCAGCAGGGATCACCCCTTCTCTGTTAGCTTCATTTCTTCTCAGGACATGGCACGAGCGGTGGGTACCGAATAACTTTCAGACCTGGGTAGGCTCATTCATCCATTCATTCGCCGCCTGCCATGGACCCAGGGAGAACCTGCCGCAGTAATACTTGTTTTCAGCGCCTCTCTAGAAACCCACAGTGCGCTAACCTGTTTCCACTGTTTCTCGTTCTGGGAATGGGTGTTCTGCTGACATGTATGCAGGCGCACCGTGCGTATGCAGGGCCCACGAACAGCAGAAGGGGGTGTTGGATCCTCCGGAACCACAGTTTCAAACGGTTGTGAGCTGCCATTAGGGTGATGGGTCCCAGGTCTTTTCCAAGAGCAGCAAGTGTTCTTAACCTCCAGCCCCATGGGCTAACCTTTTTGACATCTTACCTACTCGGCCTATACTTCCCTCCTGGCCTGGTCAATCCAGGAGTGTGAATTCCACTCCCCACCCCGCGCTCTCACTATTTATTGTACTCTCTCTGACAGGGTCTTCCTCTGTAACCATGGTTGGCTTGGAAATCACTCTGTAGCCCAGTCTGTCCTCAAACTCATAGAGATCTACCTGCCTCTGCTTCCCAACTGCCGGGATTAAAATTTCTATCTCTCAATGTGCTGTATGCACTCAGCAATCAAGGCACTGATACTTTCCACCTGTGTGATCCTGTCTCAGTTTTCTTTTCTTTTTTTTATTTTAATCACAGGTCATTTACTTGTATAGATTTTCTTAAAATTGATATAACATTATTAACTACCTTACAGAGCAGCAAGAATATGAAATAATATAGGTAATGCACACAGTGTTTAGCTGACATTGAATGACTGTTAGCTGTTATAGCAATAACAACAAGCTATTGTGATTCTAGTTGTCATCAAATAAAACACATCTCTGTAGATTTCAGCAAGTGGATTCTTCCTCTCTGAACTCTGGAAAGGTGCTTTGTATGCATAAATGACTTTGGTGCCTTCCAAACTGTAGGAATGCTGATATAGAGACAAGCATTTCCAGGTCTACAACATGAAATCCTTGAGGCCCAACACCTCTCATTCCTCTGCTGGGCCCAGGAGAACTAAGAAATAGTCCTGCTCCCGAGTCAGAGAAAGTCCTAAAATGCCATGCTGTCTTGTATTTTCTGGCTGTACAGGGAGAAGAGCAAGGAAATAAGGCCAATGGAATTGAGGTGAAATTCCCATGTGGGATACATGTCATTCTCTGTGTGTGCACGGGAGGGGGGCTCAGGAAGCCTAGCAGGTGGGGTAGAAGGGCCACCCCAGATTAACAAGCCAAAACATCTTTTGAAGACACTTTTGATTTCAGCAGTTTCCCCTTCTTGAGGAAAGCCTGCATATAGAATAGTGAAAGCCTGCATACAGAATAGCGCTCCTCAAGCTTCCTAATGCTGAAACCCTTGAATACAGTTCCTCATGTGGTGACTCCCAAACATAAAATTGTTTTTGTTGCTATTTCATAATGGTAAATTTGCTAGCATTATAAATCACAATGTAAATATTAGATGTACAAAATACCTGATACCTGACCCCTGTGAAAGAGGCATTCAACCCCCACAGGGGTTGGGACCCTAGGTTAAGAACCAATGATATAGCTGGGTGTGGTGGCGGCGGAGGCAGAGGTAGGCAGACCTCGGTGAGTTTAAGGGCAGCCTGGGCTACAGAGTGAGTTCCAGGACAGCCAGGGGCTATACAGAGAAACCCTGTCTCAAGAAACAAACAAAAACAACAAAAGAACCACTGACATAAGTAAGCGATGACTCTCTGTAACCACATCTCTGTTCCATGACTCTGACCACTGACTGTGGCTGCTAATCTCATGCTGAGATGCTCAAGATCTTTCTTCTGAAAACTTGGAAACCAGGAATCACTGGCACCTGATCAGGCTGGGCTGTGCCCTAGAGCAGGGGCCCTCATTGTACAGTTGGTCCACCCATGGAATACAAGACATGCCAGGTAACACCACCATTTGGGTGATTAGGCAAAAGGATCATGAATTCAAGGCCAGCCTGGTCTACATAGCAAGATATTATTGAAAGAAAGAAAGAAAGAAAGAAAGAAAGAAAGAAAGAAAGAAAGAAAGAAAGAAAGAAAGAAAGGAAGGAAGGAAGGAAGGAAGGAAGGAAGGAAGGAAGGAAGGAAGGAAAGAAAAGATAAGATAAGATATCTCAACAGAACATAGGAAAAAAAACTTGGAAACTGTTTTCTATTTTTATTTTTAAAAAATAGGGACAAGTAAACTTGCTTAATATCTCCTAAATATTTCCCAGTGTTGGCACCGTGCATCCATATGTTGACAGGCCACTGTCAATGGTCACAGGTCACCATAATGTCTATCTCTATGTTAGTTGCTCTTGGTTGTCAACCTGATTAGGTTAGGGAACACCTAGGGCCTGTCTGTGAGGGCATTTCCAGAGAGAAGAGCCACTCCAGATATAGGCAGCACCACCCTATGAGTTGGGTCCTGGACTGAGTATAAGAGAGAAAGGAAAAAGCCAGCTGAACCCCAGAATCCCCCTTTCTCTGCTTCCTGATCTGCCCAGATGTGAGCGAGCAGCTTGTCGTCCTTGCCACAGCCCCAAGCTGCTCCTGAGGCCGTGTTTCCCACCATGCCGGACCTCAGTTTGGGGGAGTCTAAGCTCAAGTCTTCACACTTTTACAGCAAGCACTTTACCTCTCTGAGCCCTTTCCTGGGCCCTAATTGTGATGACTTAAAGAAGGCTTTACATGTGCTGTGGTTTAGGTGAATATCCGTTTCCTCCTCATGGTGACCTTTGAGCAGCCCTGCTGATGGACCTCTAGGCTGGGGGTAGGGAGAGACAGAGAAAGGTTAGGCCTTCTGTCCAAGGGCACAAGGCAACTTGTGGTGCTGGGACTTGATCTCCGGTCACTTGTTCCTTTTGACTACCTCTGTGGAGCCTCTGAAAACACCTACTGTTTTAGTGTGTTGGCAGAAGTGGCCGTGGCCTGCATGTTGGGAGCTGCATCCCGTCCCTACCGCAGGCTGTGAGCAGCGCGCATGCTCATCCCTCATGGGTTCAGCTCCCCCAGTGCCACCTGCACTGTCACCTGCTGATCTGCAGCTACTGGCTGGTTGGGACTTTTCACACGACCCTGATCATTTTTGCCAGGCCTACACATCTAAATAGATTAATATTATTTCATTTATGAGCAATGAACCAAGGTAGAAATCTGGGCTCTATCACTTTGCTGACTTTGTGTTGCTGGGCAAGTTCCCTCCCCTCCCCTCTCTGTATCCTGAAGACCTTGATGGCAGCTGCCTAGAAGGGGTGCCATGAGAGCTTCATGAGCCACCGTTGTGAAGCTCCGACCATCACCCAGCACCCAACAGGCGTTCAGTGCGTGCCAGCAAGCACTCCTACATTTATTTAAAAGGGAAAGCCTACATCTATCTGAAATGATAAACGCCAGTGCCAGCTAACAGACAGGGAGCTATAAACGCAACGAGAACAGGTGTTACATGCCAGCTATCGCCTACCAACGGTTCCACACCAAGACCTGCTCTCACTTTACCAAGAAGAGTCAAGGGAGTGCCAGAAAGCTGTTAAAGGCACACGAGGGTTCCCAGGGTTGGCCTGGTTTTAGCGATTCTCATTCCCAGACCCTGGACTTCAAATACAAAATCCTTCCTTGGTACAAAAGGCCGAGAGGGCCTTGAAATAGTGTCCTGACCATGTGATTGTCCGTGTATAAGGCTGGCCAGTGCCCTGCTGACATCTTGCAGAACAAGCCTACACTTCAGAGCAGCCAGCATAGATCTACCTCTAAGAACTGAGTGCCCGAATGCTACAAACATGTGGAAAGGCTATCATGTCCTGTGTGGCCCTCAGATAATCCTCTAAGGGAAACCCACACTGCAGACACCACTAACAGGAAGGCTGATTAAACTTCCACAGCCAACATAACTCTGCAAAACCATTGTGCTTGAAGACTCGTTAGCAATGTAGAGAAAATATCACAGTGGAATGTGCAGTTAAAAAAACAAATTACAAAGCCATTCAAGGTCATACACACAAACACACACACACACACACACACACACACACACACACACACAATCTACCAGCAGGCTGGGATAAAGCTCAGTTTGTAGGCTGCTTGCCTAGTGCTCTAGTTTGCTTTCTGTTGCTGAAATAAAACCATGAACAAAAGCAAGTTGGGGAAAGAGAAGCCACGTCAAGAACTTGACACAGAAACCACAAGAAAAAAGTCTCTTACCAACGTCTTCTGTGGCTCGCTCAGCTGCCCTTCTTACAAGCCAAGCACACTCGCCCAGGGATAGAACTGCCCACTCTGGGTCTTTCCTCGTCAATCGTCAATTAAGAAAATGCCCCCATAGACATGGCCACAGGCCAATCTGATAGAGGCATTTTCTCAGTTGAGATATCATCCTCCCAGGCCTTCTTAGGTTTGTGCCAAGTTGACAAAAGTGACTATGACACCCAGAAAACATAAAGCCCTAAGCTGCAGCACATATACCAAGAGTAGAGGTGGGTACTGAGGCATACGATCAGAAGTTCAAGGCCATCTTCAGCCACTTGTTGAATTTGAGGCCAGCATGGACTACCTAAGACCTTGTCTCAAAAGAAGGAAAATGGAGAAGAGGAGTTTATAGATGTCTCTCCCAAAGCATGCCCAATCTCACGTGATCTCAGAAGCTATGCGGAGTCTGGCCTGATCAGTATTTAGATGATAAAAGTGTAAATAAGAAATCTACCCTAATATTAGCAATACTTATCTCTGATGAGTTTCTGAAGTGGTTCTTCTCTTTATAATTATTTATTTCTTTTTTTATACCTATTTCTGTAAGCACGGGTAGGGGGGTACTTTCTAGAGTACAGGCAACTTAATGGCTACGCCATTTTAAAAAAATGGCACAGTGCACTACCATTAATGGCCAACAGCTCCTCAGAAAGGAGTGGGGCCTGGTGAACCCTGCCTGATCCATGATGGAATGTTAAAGGGTCCAATCTTGTGCCTAAGCCCAGTCTTAGCATCTGTCATTGTCTGGGGAAGCTTTTCTGTCTGACTGTCATTTGCTTTCTATCTCCCCTAGAGAAGCCCCTTGTGGGGAAGGCAAGGTTTGCCCAAGGTCACAGGCAGGAGTCACCTCTGCTCAGGTTACGGCTCCCAAGGTCCATCATGTGAGATGGACCTGGGCTAGCACCAGAAGCCCAAAATCTATGGGGCTGTTGTGGTGGGCCTTTTTCCTCTCTTCTTGATTTTCCCTGTTAGGATAGCAGCCTTCAGTGACTACCCCTGGGACCTGAGTTACTGACCACAGACTGCAGAAGCTGCCAGTCTTAGAGATAACTAGCCCCTCACCACCACCAGCAGCTACGTGCCTCTAAGCTACAACATCCTGAGTTATAACACAAGCACTCACTTCAAGAACACCCAGGACTAGTCTGAGCACACAGTAGCAAGCAACTCAGTTAATATTTTAAAATACACTTTAATACTCTTCTTCTCCTGTCTTCCTTTGCACTTACAGAACTCGGTTCTCCATCTCCCTGCGGAGATGACTCAGACAGCTCCCCAAGGTGCAGGGGCAGTGCAATCATCTCTCCACCTGGACCCTGGGCACTGAACAGACTGTCCAACCACATTGCAGAGGGCTGTGGAGTTGCCCGGTGGCCCTGTGTGTGGTGGGGGGAGGGGTTGCTCAGCTGAAAAAGCAAGGAGGAGCAGATAGCCAGAGCCTCCTAATGCAGCGTCCTTCAAGCCAGACAGCAAGAATCTGACCAGCCGAAGCATGTGCTCAATAAACCTGAGTCCTGTTTTACCAGGACAGTTAGAAGTGCTGCATCTGTTCATTCATTCAAAAATGACTGACCCCACCATCATTCGGGGCGTGGGACACACAATGTGGACTCCGTTTCACAGCCTTTAGTCTCCCTATGGCTGGAGCCCATTCGTCATATAAACAATCTAGTTTCCTCCCACATTCCTCCCAGAATGCTTTACCCCCAAACTAAGAGCCTCTGGGCCTATGAGGACTGGGAATCACTTAGCCCATACTCAACCTACCTAAGATACTGGGTAACTAACTCTGTTGCACTAAACACCTTCTAGCCCAAATGCCCACCTGCACAGCCGAGGGACAGCTAAAGCCGTGGGGCCATGTGACACTTCATGTGACAGTCCCAGATAAAGCAGGAGGGCTTGTGCTCCTCCCCACCATCCTCTCAGAAATAGGACCCAGCAGAGGAAAATGGGGCATAGGAGGTGGGGGTAGGATGTCAAGAGCAGAACCTCTAGAGACAGACACGGGTCAAATCAGCTGCCGTTTGACTTCTCTGAGCTCAGAAAATACGTTTATGAGCAACGCTTGTTTCTGTTGTGGCAATTAGCACAGTTTTTCTTCCCAGAGGGTCATAAGGGGTACATGAAATGCCTCACCACCACGTGTGTGGAGGAGACATAGGCTTGAATGCAAGAAGCCACCTTCACCACGCATACACGTGTGCCACTGGATTACGAATCAAACCTAACAGCGACAGCTGTTTCATCGCCTTATCAGAGGCCTCTATTGGAGGTGCTCACATTGTCAGGTGGGGACCCCAGTAGACCTGCTCCTAGCCCTGGCGCTTCTTGTGTGACTTCGGCAAGTCACTGACGGGAGGAGAAAGTAACTGCACATGCTACCTCTTGCTGGGGAAGAGACCCTTCCTCCCAGGGCCTGCCTCTCTGTGCTCCAGCCCAGCAGCCCTGGCAGCCCTCTTCTCCTCCATGCAGGATAAAGCTCAGCCAAGTTCGGGGCTGCCTCACCTTCTCTGCCACCCCAGGGCTGCCCAGGGTGTTAGAGAGCGGCAGCTGTCACTTGTGAAGGCAGGAGGCTAGGCAGGGCTCCCTGGGCCGGCTGGACTGTTTACACAGACAGTGCAGGCTCTCCAGCTTTTACAACTGTTTACTGCGCAGCAGGGAGCCCGGCTGCTGGGCCTCTCCTAAGCCTTGGTCTGCTTGCTACCTTCCCTGGAGAAAGCCTGCCTGAGTGCCACTCTAGGAATAGCTTCCAGTGACCTCTGGAGGGGTACAGGCTGGACACGGGCACCAAACACACACACACACACACACACACACAGAGCTGTGAAAGGGCACAAGATATGGTGGGCTGAGGGACAGGTACCAAAAGAGAGGTGAAAACAGCATAGGTCAGGAAAGGCAAACAGAACTGGGAAGAGTCAAGGATACACAGACGTGAGGGGGAACGAAGGCAAGACACGGAAAGCCGAGGAGAAGAAAGCCCACCCTGCCTGTCTTGCACATCTCCAGCATTACTCTACTGCCATAAAGGATCCAACAGGAAAGCCACGGGTAAGGGTCTCAGTGAGAGGTCACATCTTCACCCCAACCTGTGCATGCTTTCCAGCAGCAAGCAGGAGGGGCAGGATTTAGTGAGGATCGAGAGTTTCATTTCTTATTTAAAACCTAAGACAGAAACAATAAAAACACTCGGCTAAACTGTCACCCAACCAAGCCACCTCCCCTGCAACTTCAAGTTAAGTGCCCCCATCCCAGCACCCTGTACCTTTAAGGAGGAGAAGGCGCCACTCTGCTTCCCTCTGGCTTGAAGAGGCAGGTTATTCTAGGCAATAGCGATGACTTACCTAAAACTGAGTTATTCCCCTTTCCTCCCTGGCCAGCCTCTCTTCACTCTGGGGAGCTTTTACCATTTAAGGTCAATGTTACATCTGTCTCCAGAGCTCCAAGCTGAAAAGCTCTGGCTGCAGAGTCCCGGCTGCCTCCTCCTCCTCCTCCTCAGAGAGGGGCTGGATGAGGGTCTGGGATCAGGAACCAGAGTTCCACCAGGGACTCTGGAAACTGGCAATAGATGCCTCCCAGCCAGCCTCAGGGCTCAAGGAGGGCTAGGCCTGAGTGGTAGCCTCTCACCCTGGGTTCCTGAAGAGGCACCAATGGCAGGGCTTAGTCGAAGATGCCAGACTCTGTCCTTGCCAGAGGGGGACAAAGGGGACATCTGCAGACCAGCCTCCCACCCCTGAGTGTTCAGCAAGCAAATGAGCCTAGATAAGACCCTGGCTCAGTGCCAGGAGAAGCTGGGAATATTTCCTGTCCCAGGGATTTGGGAGCGGAGGCTGCTCCCATCTTAAACCCTTGGGATTGCCAGAGAGAGGAAGGGCCTGGTGAAGGGGATTAACTAATTTCATGCCTGGCAGCAGCCCCAGGAATCAGTCTCAGCTCCTCTACTTACCAGTCCTGCAGCCTTAAAGTGGCAAACCTCAGTCTATTCATCTCTGAAGTGGGACAATAGTGAAAGATCGGGACACTGTGGGCCAGGGTCTTATAGGTACTAGATCAGCATGGATGAGTTTCCTACTCCTCCCCACCCCCAACTTCCTCCCCCTCCCTCCCCCTGTCACCTCAACTCAGGTGGAGAAGGCTGCCTCTCTCCTGCCCATGCTGGTTCCTCCCCTTCCTCAGACACAATGCCCAAGGATGGTTGCCACAGAATGTCAACCCTAACACAACCACATGGGGGCCCCACAGCCCCTTCTGCTGTTAGAGACAATGATAGAGAAGCCCTTGCGAGTGGTGGCCAGATAACCACAGGATACTCAAATGAAAATCTCAAATGAAATATAATTATTTCCATATAAGGCTGCCCCAAATACTGCATGAGAAATGCCTGTACCACAAGACTGTATATTGTTCATTTGAAGTTCAAATGTAACTGGGCATTTTTACTTCCTAAACTTGAGAGTGCCATCCTGGCCATCACTTGTTAGTCCTGAGTGAGCACGTAGGATTGTTGATCAAAGGCTCCTGGCCTCACATCTTCTTCTGTCAGGATGGACACGGGCCCCACCTCCAGCCCTAGCCACCGGCCAGCCACCAGAGCTGCAGCAGGTGTTCTCAAACTGAGCTGGACCCACCAGGGCTCTGTGCCAGGCTGACTCCCAGCACACCATCCTGGCCTGTCTCTCCTTCTGGGTAAGATTCCTGCTGGGTAGCAAATCTGCCTGTCAGCCTCACTAGAAGCTCTTTGTAAAAAATAGATGGCATCAGGGAAGGCTGCTTTGGGTCGCTGTTTCTCCTTTGTGCCCACATCTGTCTTTGGACACACATGCCGCTGGCAAAGCCACATGTGGAAACCCTAACATCGACCTCACTGACTAGCCATGCTCTACCAACTTCAGAATGACACAGATCTTCAGGCCTGAACTTAGAGGCTCTGAACCTCGCTTGCAAAAATTCTAATTTCACGGACCTGAGTCTAAAACACCACACTCGCATCTCATCCAAACCGACGTGCTTGAACTTTGGGGAGTGTTGCTCTAAAGCAGTGGTTCTCAAACTGTGTGTTGCGACCCCTTTGTGGGTTGAACAGCCCTACCCCAGGGGTGGCATATCAGGTGTCCTGCATATCAGACGTTTACATTATGACTCATAGCAGTCGCAAATACAGTTATAAGGTAGCAATGAAGCCATTTTGTGGTTGGGGGGGTCACCACAACCTGAACTGTATTAAAGGGTCGCAGCCTCAGGAAGCTTGAGCCACTGATCTAAAGAGTACTACAGGAATCCCTGGGAACCAGAAGCGAAAATGGAACCTACGGCTCTGTGCGCTTGTGTGTGCACACACCGAATGTATGTAAGCCACTTAGTAAACGCCCACTGTACTCCTAACAATATTAGATACTTTTCCTGAAAATAAATGTCTCTCTCACATGTGTCTTCTCAGACAGAATTATTACATCTTTCCTTTGAAAAGGAAACCAAGGCCCAAAGAAATAGAAGAACTTTTCAGATGCTCTGCAGCCTTGAGTGCCAGGGCTCAGACCTGAGCTGAGGTGGTGCTCTCTACAGAGGGTTTCCCTTCACTCTCTGCCACCCCTTCTGCCGTAGTTCTTACCCCGGGATCACAGATGGCCTCTGTGAGCCTTTGAGCCAGCACTCGATTTCTGTTTCTCTTGGTAGAGGCCCAAAGCTTTTACCAGGCTCACAGAGCGGTCAGCAAGTGACTTTTTAAAACTCATTTCAATCGCCAGCATTTTATAAAACATCACTTGGTGAATGTGCAAAGTGGAAAAAACTCTATAGAGGAGACATCAACACTGTCAAGGTTATGGGGATCATGCCCTTTGACCCAGTTCTACTTCTAGGAATTTATTTTATAAACAACTCCTACACTGGGGAAATGACAGATGAGCGTGATTACTCATTGCAGCATTGTTTATAAAAGCAAGGGGATTAGGAGTGACATAAACGTCCACTACTTAGGGGCCATAAAAGAAGACAGGGTGCAGCCATAACAAAGGAGGGAGCTCTCGAGGCACTGATGGGAAAGCCCGTGGGTCATGACCACCGGGGGACTGCACATCGAATATTCTGTATATCAGGTATTTATACTATGATTCATAACGGTATCAGAATTGCAGTTACGAAGTGGCAACAAAGTAATTTTACGGCTGGGTGGCCACCACAACATGAGGAACTGTGGGTCACAGCAGTAGAAAGGCTGCGAACCATTACTCTAAAATGTATAGTGGCACATGAAGAGATACCTAAAAGAATGTCTTGTACCACATGGGTAGGAAAAGTGTATGTAAATGTATATTTACATACCTAGAAAGACACTTACGTCCATTCCTGCAGACTCACACTCACAAGTGCGTGTGTGCGTACAAAAGCCAGCACAAATGTCAATACTAGTAAAACATTTTCCATGGGAAAGGAATCTAAGTTACGGAATAAGACCGAACCACTGGGGCTAGTGAGCTGGCTCACGAGATAAAGATGCCCGCTGGCAGGCCTGGCCACCGAAACTCAATTCCCAGGACGCACATGGTGGAAAGAGAGAACGGACTCCAACAAGCTGTCCTCTGACCTCTTCATGCCCACTCTGGCATGCACATGCCCACATCACATGCACACACCAAATAAAAACAAAAGAAAAAGATCTAAAGACTAACCACTGCACTCACCGTGTCTCGCTTCTGCATTTAAAGTCTTGGGGCACGGGGATATGTCATGTGCTCGCATTCAGTAACAGTAAAACGAAAGCACTGCTCAGAGTAGAGATCTGATTCATTTGTCTTCCGGCACCGCCTCCTCCAACTCTCAAGAGTGCCGGTAAGATTCTGGCTAGAGGTTATTGGTGTGTGGTTTCTTTTAACTTTTATTTTGGAATAATTACAGGCATACAGGAAGTTACAAAAATAGTAGAGAGACTCAAGTACTCCTTCACCAGCTTCTCCCAATGGCAGCACTTATACTGCAAATACATATTTTAGAGCTGGAAAATTGGCATCGGGATGCTCCTGTTAACTAGATGCTCTTATCCCCACGGTTATTATTAAAACATAACCTTTTCATTCATGCACTTCAAACGTTCACTGATGGGGCTGAGATGGGTAAGAGCATGCACTGCTGTGACAGAGGACTCCGCTTCAGTTCCCAGCATGCTCAGTGTCTGTAACTCCAGTTCCAAGGGATCCAACAGCCCTTCTGACCTTCAAGGACCTCTGCACTCACGTGCATGCACACACACATACATAGACACATAACTAAAATAACAATTAAAGTCCAGCAGTGGGGGCGCACGCCTTTAATCCCGGCACTTAGGAGGCAGAGGCAGGTGGATCTCTGTGTTCTAGGCCAGCTTTGTCTACAGTGCAAGTTCCAAGACGGCCAGGGCTGTTACATAGAGAAATCCTGTCTCAAAAAACAACAACAACAAAAAAAAAGGTTTTGAGTACCTTTGGTGAGCTGACCCGGTGATGGCTGACGGAATGTGGCAGGGGCACCTGTGGCCTATCTGTGCCCTCTCAGTGATCCCTAAAGTCATGTGACAGTAACACCACTGAGGCCTGGGATCCAGCAATGCACAAGGAGTGCTGACCACAGCTCTAAAAAAGGAACTGTGTCCCTTGCTGTCCTGGTCTCGGAGCTTCACAGCTTGCCCGAAAGCTGACTTTTAATCCTTAAAAGAACATAAGCAATTACTCTGGCTATATTTATCCGTGTTCCTGGAGCCACACAGGGATTTGGCCTCACTCTTCCACAATCTCCAGTTCATCACTCATCCCATCAGTGACCATCATGTGTCCTCGGCACAAAAGCAATGGGCCAATAGAGGCATACTGGCCCTCAGCTCAGGGAGGCTCTTGACTGGCCATCTGACCTCTGGACAAGCAAGAAGTTTTAAAGCCCAGGAAAACAAAAGCTGATCCTGGGACAGAGGGACGCCAAGGGAGGAGACATGGCTTCTTGCCAAGAATGCAGCCAGCCCTGGGGTTGATTGTTGGACAGCTATTCTGAGAACTTGACTTCCCTGCCCTGTTAACGTAGGGACTCCAAGAAGGCTCAGCACTGAGCAAGCCCTGAGTGAATGGACACTAAGAGGCCAACCAGCAGGCAGAGCAAGCAACAAGTGTCATTCGCTGAGCTGGGGCTCACAGGCGCTGCGCCCGCCACCTTGCAGACATGGTCTAACACCGCCACCATTGCCCAATACACATGATGTGTATGTAGTTTTGCACACCCACATCATAAATGAAAAGTTTGCTGTGGAGGGTTGAGGGAGCTTGGCACCAGCATGCAGTGTGCAAACACCGGTCTCTGTGGAGTTCCCAAGTGACCAACCCAAGACCCCAAACACAAGATCCCAATCTCTGCCTCCCTCCTCCAAAATAAGAGTATCCCTTTCCTCCTATCATCCTGATAAAACACTAGCAGAGACTCCTTAAAAAGAAATGTATCAGAGACTGAGACATCAACTAAGGCGCATGCTCGGTCTGCACCTAGGCCCCTGCACACATGTGGCTGATGGGCAGCTTGCTCTTCATATGGGATGCCTGACCAGTGGAGCGGGCAGGGCACTGTTTCTAATATGGACTCTGTTCTTTTCAATCACTTCCTGCTGGCAGAGCTGCCTTGCCGAGCCTCAGGCGATGAGGATATGCTCAGTCCTGATGTGACTTGATGTGCTGGGGAAGGTTGATATGGGGGATGGGGGATCACCTCTTTTCTGGGAGAAAAAGGAGAGGGGAGGGGGATGAAGGAAGGGAAAGGGGTACTGGGAGGAGAGGACGGAGGGGCACCCTTGGGATATAAAGTAAATAAACTGAAATAAATAAATAAATAAATAAACAAATAAACAAACAAACAGAAATAGATATTTAACCTGGGAGTGGTGGGGCACACCCTAATCCCAGGGCTTGGGAGGCTAAGACAGTAGGACAGTGAGTTCCAGGGAGCTTGAGCTATACACAAAGATACTGCCTCCAAAAAATAAGTAAATAGAAAAATAAAATAAAGGAAAACAGAGGAAGAGTTAATATATCTCAGCCACAAAGAGAATGGGAGGGAGGGGACATGAATGGACATTTCTGGAAGTTTACAAGGGAATAAGACTGGAGGAGGGAGACCTGACAGTCAGGAGGGGATGGAAGCTGAGCTGCACACACAGAGAAAGGCTGTTAGAGCCAAGAAGTCGCTCAGGCCTGCTCTGAGACTGGTGAGAGGTTCAGGTGTGACAAGGATAGGAACGAGGTGGCTGGAAAAGAGAAGATAGAAAGTTCTGGATGGAAGTGGCAGAAGGAATGGATTCAAGTTACCTTTGTACAAGACTTAGGTGAGTGATCATAGGCTAACATCAGAGAGTATATTTCTTTTTCATAGACATAGGAGTTTATAATTCTGACAATATTTCCCATACATTTTAGCATGAAACAAATTAGCAAGCATGGCGTAGCTAATGAGAGCCAAGGTTTTCACTGTCAACTATGGAGAGAGAACAGAACAAATTGTGCACAGTACCAAAGTGAATGAGAGACAGAGAGGTAAGAGAGCTGGCGGACAAAGACATAAACCGAGAAGCAGATGTAAGTGTGTATAGGTGCCCTTGACTTACGACTGTCACACCCCAACACGTTCACTGTAAGTGAGATAATGTCAGCTGGAAATGCGCTAATACTCACAAGGCGCCCACCGCCTCACTCAGCCAAGACCGTTCCAAGCTCTCTGCTCTGAACACACACGCATTAACAAGTAGGCTAGTGTTTTAAGGAGTGCCGGATAACTTATTGACCATCTGCGTCTAAAACCAGCAACACTTCCCATATGGAAGCTAAGTTGTTTCCGGTGGGTTTGTGCGGCTGAGTAGGCTCTGCCACTCACTGCCACCACCCAGCATACGGGAGGGTACGGTATTTTCTAGCCTGGGAATTTTTTAATTCAAAATTTTATTTCTACTGAACAACTTGTAATATGGAAAAAATCACTGAGCTGAACCATTATAGTCCAGGCACTGTCTAGATGTGTCCTCGTATACATACACACTATATACATATGTGTATGCATAAGTCTTTACCCATTTTCTAGCTTTGGCCCCTGAGGAGAACTGCAGGGAGGATGCTGTAGAGCAATGAGCATATTTTACACTCATTTTTATGTTGTTTCTAAATATCATTCTCCAGTAAAAAGATTCTTTTCTGTGTGTGTATGTTGCACACATGTGGGGAGGGGCACGTGTGTGTGTGTGTGTGTGTGTGTGTGTGTGTGTGTGCATGCGAAGGGTAGAGGTTGATGATAAGTGTCTTAGTCACTGTCCACCTTACTGTTTGAGACAGTCTTCTACTGAACATAGAATTAAGTGATTTGGCTACGCTGGCTGCCAGCAAGCCCCAGGGATCCTCCTGTTTCTGCCTCCCCATGTAGGATATAGGCTCCTATTGACTAAATCTGAGACAATTGCGTGTGCTGGCTAGTTTTATGTCAACTTGACACATGCTGGAGTCACTGGGGAAGAGGGAGCCTCAGTGAAGAAAATGCTTCTCCCAGCCTGGCCTATGGACACGCCTATGGTACGTTTTCTTTTTTGTTCATTCATTTGTTTGTTTTGTTGTTGTTATTTTTATTCTTTACATACATTACATTCTGACTGCAGTTTCTCCTATCTCCTCCCTTCCCAGTCCCTACTACCACCTTCCCTCTTCCCTACATCTATTCCTCCTCCATTTCCTTTAAAAAAAATAAATAAATAAAAAGCAGGCCTCCCAGGCATATTAATAAGACTAGACACAAATCCTCATATCAAGGCTGAATGAGGAACCCAGTAGGAGAAAAAGAGTTCCAAGCATGGGCAAAAGAGTCACAGATACCCCTACTCCCACTGTTAGGGCTCCCACAAGAATACCCAGCAACACAAGCATAATAGAGATGATGTATGTATATGCAGAGGATCTACCTCAGATCCATGCTAGTCCCTGATTGTTCTTCAGTCTCTGTGAGGCCCTATGAGGCCTGCTTACTTAATTCTGTGTCTCATGTTCTTGTGGTATATTTGATCCCTCTGGCACCTAAAATTCTTCCTCTTTACCTTCTTCCTCCCTCTTTATCTTCTTCCAGATTTCCCTGGCTTTACCTAGTGTTTGTCTCTGTATCTGCTCTTCTCAGTTGCTCCATGATCCCCCTCTCGTGACACTTGGGCTAGGCACTGATCTATGCGTATAGCAGAGTATCATTAGGAATCATTTTCTTGATAGAGATGGAAGGGTCCAGATCACTGTGGACACCCCTGGGCAGGTAGGCGTGAGTGTTATAAGAAATCAGGCTGAGCAAACCATGAAGAGCAAGCCGGTAAGCAGCATTCCCCCATAGATAGCCTCTGTTTCAGTTCCTGCTTCCTGTTCCTGCCCTGACTTCCTTCAGTGATAGACTGTAATGTGGAATATAAGCTGAAATAAACCCTTTCCTCTCCAAGTTGCTTTTGGCCATGGTGTTTTATCATAGTAATAGAAAGCTAAGACGATGGGCATCCAAATAACTAATGCTAGTCAAGAGCTACAGTCCATTAAATAAAATAAGAGGTACGGGTTCATTGCTGATAAAAACAAACCAAAGAGAAAAAGAAGTACTACTTTGCAGTGGAATGAAATCTTTGATAAATATAGAAGAATGCTAAAACTAGATCATGATTTGACAGTTGTGTCATTTATTGGTGGGGAGGGGACATGAATGCATGCTAAAACTCCTAGTTGAAAGTTTAAGAATCACAGGCATTTACATAGCCTCAAAGTATTTCCTCCATGATATGCTACTTAACAAGCTTTGCATGGATAAACTTGGCAGAGCCAAGAGACCAAGATTTACAGTACCTGTAGTGGAAGAGACCAGCACAGAAAGGCCAGCAAAGCTGCTAAGGCCCAGGGAAAAGAGAGAACTCCAGGGCCTGGGGCCATGAGGAAGGGCCTGTGGGGTGCTGCAGGTGGGCCAGCTGAGTGAGAAGACTATACAGGGTCTAATGTCCAGAACAGACATCACCATGGAGACCTCTTGGAGTTACAAGCCTCAGAAACCAGCTCTGGTCAAGTGGGAAAAGAGCTCTACCAAGGATAACTCAGTTTCCACGGGCCTAAGATCAGAAGTGGAAGTGCACACAGACCTCAGGGAAGCATTGATCTGTCAAAAAAAAAAAAAAAAAACAGGCCGCTGCTGTCTGCCACAGACTATGGTATCTTCCCTGACCCCTACTCTCTTTGTCCCTTTTTTAGCTGCACGCTAATTGGCTCTGGCCAATAATAGCCTCACACCTTCAGGCTTGTCGATCTTCTTTCAAACTGACAAGAGAAATCTGACCGGCCAGCGTGCACCTAATCAGATCTCATATACCTCAAGCTGCCTTGGGAGCAGCTAACCCTAATGGGTCACATAAGGATAGCTAGAGCCCTGATATAAGTGCCATGGGCCGCTTTCCTAGGCCCTGAGGCGTTAAAAGATGTCACTGAAAAGAAGGGAGGGAAAGACCTCATGTTTAACAAACTCTGGCCAAATGTTTTCTGGGAGACCTGAAGCCACATTACCTGATGGCACAGTGAGGCACATTTCATTATTCCTACTTCACAAAAGGAGAAATTAAGTTTAAATTGAAGGAAGCTGAGCCATCGCAGTCACACGGGATCTCCAAGGCCAAAGGCAGCTGACGAGAACAGAAACTGAAGCACGTTCTCTCTTCAGGAACACTCTGCTTGGGGACTTGCTTTGTCAGAGTCAGTGGGGAACCTTAGGACCTAGCATAAGAAGACCACAGAGAGGTCCTACGGCCTCAACACAGCCCCTCACAGCACCTTTCAGGGCCCCCTACCTCTGGAGATCAGATGAAATGCATGCACTGTGCTGCCAGATGACCCCACACATCGCAGTGCACTTTGCTGGAGTGTGTAGACTCCCCTGAGGCCCCTCATTGTCCTCCTCAAGCCTCTCTACAGCACCCCCAGAGGCCAGTGGCTCACCCCCCTACTGGAATTCTGCAGGAGAGTCCGCTGGATGCTTTTGGTGGCCGCTAAATAGGTCCCATGACACAACAGATTGCTTATCTCACCGAAGAAACAGTCTAACCTTTCTCAGATTCTCCCTTCTGGCTTCACATGGCTTTCCTGTTGGATGGAAAAGTGAAAGAGATGTGAAGCAGAAGATTTTTGAGGTTTTCAGGCTGACATTCCATGAGATGAATGCTAACAGGAGCCTAATTTCAATAATCCTGAGAGGGATGTGGCTGGCCTTGCCGGGTCACTGCCTGCTCCACGAGGCCTTCCTCCCCAGCCTGGGGTATGGAGCTGTCTTTTCAAAAGCCTTTGAAGTTGCAAAGAGCGCACATCACTTTTTAAGAGCAAACCCTGGAGATGTTTTGTAAGCACCTTTCTTCAAGTGAAGGCTCACTGAATTGGATTAAATAAAATAGTTGTGTTTTTTTTTTTCATAATGAGAAATGGAGGCAGAAGAGGGGCTGATCAACATGCAGAGCTTGATTCGCTTCTGTAAATGCTCATCTTTAAGCCTACTTTAGCCAAGCTCCAGATTCTAAAGGCCATCTGCACACCAAACACCATTTTCCCCTAGCATGAGAATCTACATGTGTGCCTCTTCATGTGTGTGCAACTGCATGTGGATTCACACATGTGTGAGCGAGTGCTGGAGGTCAAGCTCAGGCCTGGATCCTCAGGGGATATCCACCGTGTTTTTAAGACATGCTCTCTCGCTGATTTGCCTCACACACGTGGCTAGGCTGGCTGGACACTGAGCTCTACAGGTCTGCCTGTCCCCTCCCCAGCACTTGGATTAGCAGTGCTTGCCCCAAGCCCAGCTCATGCCCAGCTTTGTCCATGAGGTCTGGGGATAGAGCTTAGGTCCTTATGCTTACAGAGCAAGCACTTTGCCAACTGAGCCATCTCCCTGCCGCTACACTCTGAAACGTTTATGTCCAGCCTGACCCTGCCCTTCAGGCCCCCAAGTCAAACATCCAACTGTCACTCGACACCTCCTCTCGGATGACTCAGGGGCCCCTCCAAATCAACATGTCCAATCTGAGTCCCTGCTCTTCCCTCTTCTCCATCTCAGGGACTGGCCACCCCATCCTCCAAGTTTCTCAGGTGTGAAATGTAAACACTGCCTGTCTTGCTCACCACATGCCCCTCAGGAAACCCCTCCAAAAACTCTGTGGGCCTTATCTACATGTGTCCAGAAGGTGACCATTTCTTACCACCTCCCTCACCCCACCCCGCCTACACCCACCATACTTCCCTGTGGAGTGATCCACCCAGTCAGTCTCTGACTGCTCTCTTGCTTCCGCAGGAAGAGTGATTCTGTGCAATTCTGTGAGATCCTGTCACTCCTCTGCTCATAACACTCCAATAGCTTCCATTGTATTGAGCATAAAAAGCTAATTCGGGGCCATGAGTGGCAGTGCATGCCTGCCATCCCAGCACTCCGGAGAACAAGGCAGGAGGAGTGTGAGTTGTAAACCAGCATGGACTACGTAGTAAAACTTCACCTTAAAAAAAAATTATGAAATTTGGAGCTGATGGGGGCTAATGCAGAGACCCACAACTGACTAAAATGCAGAAAATAAATAAGCATGGGGCGCCCAGCCATAATTGATACATCGACAGTGAAACTCCTACACGTAAGGCTCAGGGGACATTTCTTCTGAGACGGACAGGAAAAGTTGTAAGAGCCAGAGGACCAGGGTGTCTGAGAGAGACTGCCTCGGCTGTAACAGGGAAGCTGTGGTTACCTAAACAGGACCTGCATAGGGACAGCGCCCGTCACGACATGCCGACATGGATAGGAAAATTACACGAGGGCCCACTTCTAAAAAAAAAGCTGATAGTCATCAGTGGCCACGGGGAGGTGGGAAATCAGTTTTCTCCAGGGAAGAACTACCTGATGGGTTATCTGATTCCAAGTGATCAGCTCCAAACACATGTTCATGTAAGGAACATAAAATGGACTCTAGGCTGTATATAAATGCACACACACACACACACACACACACACACACACGTAACAATAATAACAATAGAAGATGTCATAAAGTTGAGAGGGGCACAGGAGGAGCTGGGAGGACAGTGAGGGAACAGGTAAGCATTTCCACAGCCTGAGAGACCCTACACAACTAGACCCTTCTCTCTTGGACCTCAGTACCATCTCACTGACCTTGATGACTATTCTTGGCTGTCAACTTGACTACATCTGGAATTAACTAGAACCCCAAAACAGAAAGCACTTGTAAGAGTGTTTTGCTTGATTTGAAGTAGGAAGATCTACTTTTACACGATCTTTGAGGTAGGAAGACGCGCCTTTAAATGACCTTTAACCCAGGTCATTTGAACTGGGAAAACCCACCTCTAACCTGGGCCACACCTACTGGAAGCCCATATAAGGACATGGAGGAGGGAAGCTTTGCTTTTTGCCTGCTTGCCCTCGCCTTGCTGGCAAGTCCATTCCTTCACCGCCACTGGAGCCTACTTCTTTGGGATTCCAGCGTGTACTGAAGACCAGTATATACTGTCTCAATATACGGCGACATCCACCCTCATGGAGTGAGGAAACTACTGGGTTCTTGGACTGTCTGTTCACAGCCAGCCATTGTTGGATGAGCTGGACCACGGCCTGTAAGTCATGCTAATAAATCCCCTGTAGCTCTCCATCCTCTCTTCCATTGCATTCACTTACCACTACCAAATGTTATATATTTAGTTATATATTTAGTCTTTTGTCAGATCCCCGGTGCCTTCAAGAGCACTGGAAGATGTTCATATTTTGTGCTTGAGTAACTTGGAGGATGGACTGGCCACTCGCGGAGATAACGAGGACTGAGGGAAGTGAAGGCTCGGGAAATATTTAACTTCCAGGAGGATGGACGAGGACCTGCTAAGTGCTGCTGTGCTCTGACTCACATTTTACACAAGAGTCACCTGAGATCCAAAGATCTCTTAGGTGTTGAAAGCCAAGATGCAACCCAGATTTAAGAAAGAAAACCAGAGTGCTGGAGAAATGGCTCAGTGTGTGTTAAAAGCACTGTCTAACTCTTCCAAAGGACCCGGGTTCAATTCCCAGCACCCACATGGCAGCTCACAACAGTCTCTAACTCCAGTTTCATGGATTCTGATACCAATGTACAAAGAATAAAATAAATTATTACAAAAAAAAAACTGGAAATGTTGGAAAGGGAAATGGGGAGAGCTGCAGAGGAGAGGCAAGCAAACGCCAAAGGAGCAATAACCCCTCACAGACGAAACCAATTGTCCTCAGAATGCACTCCTAAAAGTGCTTGGCCCACTCTTCCAGTTCAGAGGCTAAAGCTTAGAGAAGCACCTTATACAAGGCCACATGGCTGCTCTGTGGCAGAACTAAGCCTAAACATCCCAAAGTCTGTGCTCTCTCCTGGAGAGAAAAGGAAGGCCTGGGTCTCGAGGCTGAAGTACAGTTCACTTCCCACCTCGATCCCCAGGGAGTGGACTTTTAAAGCGATGCATGATGGAGTCAATGCCATCTAACGGCAAGTTAATAAAAAGGGGTTATAACTAACTCAGGCAGGCCATGGTGCAGGAAGGGGGCGCTGATGTCCCCTGTTCTCAGCAACAGCTTGCCTGCCCGGTTCAATCTATTGAGCCGGTTATCTGCTCATTATTTAGTGTGACCAGAATACCTGAGACAATCTAAGAAAGGGAGGGCTTAGTCCAGAGGGAGCTAATCTACCACTCAGGGAGGGCAGGGCAGAGTTCCTGGCTGCAGGAGCGTGTGGCAGGGCTTTGTTCGCCACCGAGTAGGGATCAGAGAGCATGGAGACGGGACTCTAACCTTCAAAGGCCAGCCCGTAGTGACTTCATATGCTAGCCAGGCCCCAGCTTCTAAAGACTTCATGGCCCCACTAAATAGTGCCAGCATTTGGGGAGTAAGCATCCAAAACACAAGCTTGAGGGGCACAGTTCAAATTTAAACTTCAATAGCATGGTATTTACGAGTGCTGGCCCGATTGGGCGGCATGGAGACAGTACTAACCAGAGTCACGGCTCCGGGTGCAAGGGTCTGTAGTCTCAGTACCTCTTTTATTTCAACAATGACCAAAAAAATCACACAATTATCTGAGCATGTCCTCCAAACATGGAGAAATATCTTTGCTTTGGAACTCACAAACAAACAGTTTGCACTTGAAACTTGAACCTTCACATTTAAAATAAACCATGTACTAGAACAAAGAATTCAATTTGGAGCTGAACCTTCCTTTGTGATCTTCCTTCCTCTCTCAGGATTAAAGGCAAGCATCTTAGAGCACCAGAGCCTGGGTTGGATTCTCCCAGCGACCGTGTTAGCGGGAGGCAGGACTTCTCCTGGGTTGAACAGCACTAAGTGTGCCTTTCTGGATGTTGAGAGCATCTTGGCAGTGAAACACTACAACACGAGACTCTGAGATGGGCACTTGCATTATGGATCCACAGGAACAGCGAGGACCCGAGCAGAGTGGTTCACCCCATCCTAGTCTGCTTTCCGTTGCTATGACAATAGACCAAGAACAACTTGGAAAGGAGAGGGTCTGTTTGGCTCACACTTCACATCACAGTCCACTCTAAGGGAAGTCATGGCAGGAACCTGGAGGCAGGAACTCAAGCAGAGACCATGGGGGATGCTGCTTACCAGCTTGCTTTCAGGCTCTTATACCTCCCAGGACCACATGCCCAGGTATGGCACCACCCACAATGAGCTGGGCCCTTCCTTACCACTCCCTAATAGAGACAATGCCCCCACAACTTGCCTAGGAGGCGTTTCCTCAGTTGAGGGTCTCTCTCCTAACATGACTCTGGTCTGTGCCAAGTTGACAAAAGCTAGCCAGCACATACAGGTGCATGGCCCTTGGCAGCACCAGGGCTCCGTGTGTGAGCTGCCATCCTTGGCCCAGAGATTGCTCACCTGTTCTTGGAATTTACATGTGGTGGATAAAAGATGTGCTATTGGGCTTAAAATGACACAAACCAGAGAGGCTCTGAGAGTCTGAGCTAGCATGCAAGCCACCATGCAAGCTACAAGAGATGGAGAAGTGGAGTTCACCAAGCATGGAACTGGACTTACCATCAGCTGCTGATGGAGCTTCGTATGTACCACAGGACACAGACCAGAAAAGGGAAAAGGGGGCCTGGGGATGGAGATGGAGTGGAGTGCTTGCCTAGCATGCATGAAACCTTGGGTTCAGTCCCCAGCACAGAATAAACCAGGTAGAGGCCAGCCTGGCCCAGAGACAGAGTCACTATATAGAAAAGTGGGGGTCCGAGATCTTAAAAGGAGACAGTTTTACTCTTCTAGGACGCTAAAGACTCGCCTCTGTTCTTAGAGAACTGGTGGGGTCCAAAACCACAGCTTAATAATAACAATATTCACAGCTCAGTGCTCACTCATTTGTTCACTCACTCAAGAAACCCTGTTACAGGCCTTACACTCATGCCGTCTGGAAGAGAGGCCCAGATGCCAGCAACGGAAAGGACTCCATCCTTTACATTCTGACTTCCACATTTGTGCCCATTTCCTTCTTAATGCCTTCCTCTGCAGCTATAAAGCTGGGAGCCTTCTCCAAGGGGTTGCAAGACTCCCCACACACACATACATCTCCATCTTTACCCCTGAAAATCCAAACACCTGCTGTAAAAACCAAGTCCAACAAACAACAGCAAAGGGCTCAGCCTGGTGGTGCAACATGGGACTTTCCAAGTCTCGCTGTTTACATCCTAAGCACACAAAGACAAGAAGGGAATGTGAGAGGCTGTCTAAAAGCTAACAACAATAGAATCCTATATATGTTCTAATTTAAGACCTTCTTATTATTGGTTCTATATGGCTTATATGGTTTTTCACATACACCAAAACAGCATGAAATAATATTGAACGTTTGCCAGATACTCCACATCCTACTTTCACAAACTTCTCTTCCTATCACACTTATTGCTCACTACTCAAGTACCCACAGTAACTCAGTACAGAAGAGCTATCTAATCCCAGAACTCTGGAGGCAGAGGCAGGTGAATCTCTGATCTCAAAGCCAGCCTGGTCTCCGCAGTAAGTTCCGGGCTGGCCTAGAGCTACACAGTGAGACCCTGACTCAAAAGAAAACCAGCAGCTGACCAGTCCCAGCACCACTGGTCAAGGATGCTCTGGGAACCGCAACCAGGTCACGGCAACAAACCAAATCATAATTACGCCAAAGTTATAGGGGGAAGGGTAGAGGCCAGAGTGAGTGATCTAACACTAACTTGGCCTTGTTCACGGAAGAGGGCCCCATTTCTGCAGGAAGCAAACCTGTTAAGCAAAGACCCCTCCATGTCTTTAAAACACCGAGTCACACCAGTGCCCAGGCTGGTCAAGCAAGACCTTTGATCAGCTAACGGGGATGGGAGGGTGTTTCCTCACCGAGCTGTAAACAAACTTACAGAAACACTTCTCTTCAGGATCTAAAATTCCTGGCTTATTTGCTCTGCATTGAGCAAATCCCTTGTGTGGCACACGGGGTCGCTGCCCTCCCCCACCTATGGAGGCAGGGTTAATGGCCCCTTGCCTTCTGCTGCAATGACTGTGCGTTACACATGTCCCCCGGGATGCACACTCGGAAGTGTCACTCTGGGATTCTGCTTCAGACTGAGGCTGGCAAGGGACGTCTGTCATCTCTAACAAGCTTTCTGAGAAACGTGCCACTGGAATCCGACGGCTACTCCAGCATTCTAAGTAGGGAGGCGAGGGTGAGAACGCTTCCTTTCCAACCTAAGAATATCACGGTTCTGCAGCGGAGCACGCTCAGAGGTGGGAGGCCGCCTAAAGACAGGCCAGTCTGGTCTGCCTGGAGTCCTCAGAGCTGACTGGCAGCTCTGAAAACAGACTGGGGCTCGGGAGCAACAGTGTAGGACTGTGGCAACAGCCTCCATCTGGTCTTCCTGCCTCCAGCTCTACCACACTAACCCAGCATTGCCCAGAAAAGCAGGCAGTGTGTGTGTGTGTGTGTGTGTGTGTGTGTGTGTGTGTGTGTGTATGTGTACACCAGATATCCTGCTCTGGCACATTCCACTTTATCCCCTTTTGGCAGAGTCTCTGACTGAACCTGAAGCTTGCTGTCTTTTTGCCTAGGCCATATCTCTGGCTGCCTGCAGGTTTCAGTGCTCCTCCTGTCTCTGCCCTCACACCCGAGTGCTGGGCTATAAGCACATGTGGCCAGGCCTGCGGGCATCTGAGCCCATGCTTGCACAGAAAGCTCTCTCACTGATGGAGCCATCTCCCTCGCCCTGATTCATCTTCTTAAAAACACAGAACTTCAGTTAGTTCCTTTCATTTATGTCTGTGTGTGTGTGCCTGTGTGTGGCTATGAGCACGTGATGCAGGTGCCAAAGAAGAGATCACATCAGGCGGCTTCCAGCTGCCTCTTGCGCATGTCTGTGGGTGCATGTGTCTATGTGTCCGTGTACATGTGTGCAGGTACACATGCCTGTGTGGAGGCCAAAAATCAACCTAAAGCAATATGCCTTGTTGCTGTCCACCCTGTTTTTGAGCCTGGGTCTTGCATTGTCAGGGGCTCACCTACTCAGCTAAGCTGGCTGGCCAGAGAGTTCCAGGGATCTGCTTGTCCCTGCCTCCCCAGCTCGGGGGTTCCAAGTGTGTGCCACCATGCTCGGGGTTCTGAGGGTAGAACTCAGGTCTTCGTGCTCACACATGGGGCTTTCCTGGCTGAGACATCTCTCAGCTCTTCTCTCTATTTCTTTTTTTTTTTAATCTGTTATTGTTATCATTGTTATTTATTATAATTTATTCCTTTTGTATCGCGGCTGTGACCCCCTCATCTCCTCCCAGTCCCTCTCCCTCCCCCTTCTCCTCCTGTGCCCCTCCCCTAGTCTTAATGCTGCCTCTCCTCCAAATAGCCATCGCTGTCACTCTCTGCCTCTACTCCCACGTACTGTTCGCACAGAACTTTCACCTTAGTGAGTGTAAGCCCTTGGATCAGGGTCGTGTAATGATCTTCTGCATGATTGCTGGTGTGAGACGGAGAGTAATCAGTACCTGCTGAATCTGAGCTGGGTCAGAAGATAAATTAGTGGGTCTCGGGTATAGGTCTTAAAGGATAGAAAGTGGCTCCAGGTCCTCCACAAACCAGCACAGACTCCAGAGCGAAGTTGGGGGATACATCACAGCAGCTCAGGCTGGGCTACACCCAAGGGCTCACCACCAATCCCCAGGGGCCACCAGCTAGGGGTCAGGACAATGAGGACATTTACTGTGATGTTCACAATCAAATCCTTGACCTGATGAGAAGCAGAAGGGACGCCTGGGCGCTAAGATGCTATGCCACCAGTGAACATCTCAAATATGGCCCACCTCACCCCTGCCTTTCAGAGTGGAGCCTTCCCAAACGTGGCTTCCCGTGGAGGGCAGCCGTGACATTAGGCTCCAACTCATGGCAAAAATATGTTGAGGGGCGGGGGTGTGGCGAGTGTGTAGAGTGCTCAACTAGTGTGCATGGAGTTCTGCAGCAAGGCCCGACACAGCACAAACGGAGCATGGTGGCCTGCAGGCCCAAGGTCAGTGTGGTCACCTAGCTCACCTGTGGCCTGCCTGAGTCCTGGATGCTGCCCTGTCCTTCTCACCATCCCGGCTGCCACTCTTTGGGCTGGGAGAAGAGCAGAGCAGGAGGCCCTTTCCAGACTCAGTTTCTGCACAGGAGCTGCTCCTGCTAGGGTGTGGCTAGCATGCAGCTCAACCTAGAGCTCCCTGATGAGGTTCTACAAAAACAGGTTCCCTTCAGGAAAACTTCCAAGAGGGCTAATTACTGTTACAAGTCGTGCTGTCACCCCAAAATTCACATGGGCAATTCCTAGTCCCCAGTGCCTCAGAGCGTGACCTTATTTGGGAATGAGGTTGTTGTAGCTGTAGATGTAATTAGTTAAGATGAGATCATTAGCGTGGGGCCTGGTCCAGCATGACTATTAGTTTAAAAACCAAAAGGATATTTGGACACTGAGAGTCCCTCACGAAAGAGCAGCACATCAAAGAGAAACAGAAAGGGAAGCCATCTGAAGCAGGGCCTTCCCTCAGATGGACCAACCCCAGACTGCTTTCATTTCAGCCTTTAGAGCCAAGAGATAATGAAATTTCTGCTGTTTAAGCTAGTCAGCCTGAGGCAATTTGTTACAGCAATCTTAACAAACTAGTGCTGCATTAAATTTTTTTCTCATTATAAACCAAGCTTATGTAAGCTAGTTACCTTTATATTTATTTTTACATTAACTCAAAGAATTGGGTACTTTTACTTATTCTGCTTGTCCAAATGAGGACTCCAAAGTTCTCCTGGAAGGTTAAGAAGCAGTGAAGGTACTAAGGTGCTGAGTTGGCGGGATTCCGCTGTCCCTCTCTGGAGCTCTGCTCTTTGTCACACAGTGCTATCCTGGGAGAGAGCCACTGGGAGTAAAGCGAACGTGTGTCTTAGAGCTCACAGAGCTTAAGCTCTTAGAGCTTAGTCCAGCTCCAGATCTGAGGGCAACTGCATTCACATGCATGAGCGTGTGTGTGTGCGCGCGCACACACACATGCGCACACAAACACACACACACACACCTTTTCCTCCATTTATTTATTTACTCACTTTCCATCTGATTGCAGCCCTCCTCCTCCCTCTCCCCAGTCCTCCCCCACCATAAACCCCTCCCCCTCATCTTCCCCTCTCCTTCTCCTCAGAGAAGGGGGAGGTCCCCCATGGGTACCAGCCCGCCCTGGCACATTAAGTCACTGTAGGACTAGGCAGGCTGGACAATGCAGCTCAGTTAGGAGAACGGGATCCAAAGGCAGGCCTCAGAGTCAGAGAGGGCCCCAATCCGGTTGCTGGGGGACCCACATGAAGACCAAGCTGCGCATCTGCCATGTATGTGCAGGAGCCACACACACACTTTCAAAAGGCAGCGTGAGGAGGGTTGGTTCTGGCTCTGCACACTGAGAAAGGAAGCATGAAGGGGAGAGTGGCTGTAGCTGCAATGGCGGGAACACAAGCCGGCCTACAGCGATGAGGCCTGCCACCTGCCGACCTTAGCCCACCAGCACCCGGGGTGAGTCTTCCTGTCTCAGGTAAACTGCTCTGGAAACCTCCTCGGAGACAGGCCCAGCTGCGCAGATGTACCTCCTGGAGGATTCTAAATCCTGACAGGCTGATAATTCAGATCAGCCATCACAGCCTGGTAGCCATGGTCTTCATGTGGACATGTTCGGGCCACATTGCTATCAGCACAAATGGGCTTCCCGCTCGTGCTGATGAGGACATGCAGCTGTGACCGCTCCAAGACAGTCACGCAAGAGCTGGGGTAGCTGTCAGATCAGGAAGGGGTGGCAGTGGAGACCAGGCTGCCAACAGGAGTCTGGAAGAAGATGCAACAGGCTTGGACCGTGGTGAGACGAAGCCGGAGTAAGCATGAATGGGAGATAAGAGAGGGAAATAAGGGGTAGGAAGGAGTGGACGGAGCTGGATTACCTGCTGAGGAAGCTGGGGAAACCATATCATGATGACGCCCCTTAAATAAAGGAGACTTGGAGACTTGTCTGAGCTGCGATATTCATGTGGGGCATTTTGGAGCCTGGTACACTCTTGAGCGAGTATAATGTGTACGTTTAGTTTAAGGTTAAAAATGGGGATGGGAACACCTGGGTTTTCCAAGCTTGTGTCAAAAAGATAAGTGACCCTGGTGCTGGGCCTGTTGCTGGTGGCCCGTGCACTTCCAAGCACTGTCTACTGAGTGCAGACCATAAATTAGGGCTCAGAAATGTCCTTGCAGGTGTCCCCAAAAGACTTCTAGCTAAAAGAAGGGCAGCTGAAAGACAGGGCACTTTGAGGTGAGCTGACACAGGAAGCTTGCCTCCCTCCCAGTGAGGTTACCTGTCTTACTTAGCTGCTAACAGGAAAGCAGTGCTTATGGGCGTGACAGGCTAAGCTATACAGAGTGAGCTGGGTACCAGGAGAAGGCCATGAGAATCCCGAGTGGAAAATGTTTTAAATGATGAGTGGGTAAAAAAATAAGAAATCCAAGGTGGGCAGAAAACAGCTTAGCAGTTGGGTGGAATGGAGCCTAAGGGTGTGGTGGGTTAAAAGGAAGTACAGAAATGGAGCATCTATGGCTCAAGAGGGCAGAAAAGCTGAAACTCAAAAAAAAAAGATAATTTCAGGGCGGGCCAGAAAGTCAAGTGAAGAGGATCCCTCAAGGAAGATGATGCCTTGGGTCAGAAATGGCTGGTCTTAGGGGCCGAGCCTCTTGGAGCTTAGTCCAGTGGGAATAACATGGAGCTGAAAGGGAAATAGCCCCCTTTATAAATAAATTTAAAAAATGGAGGACTCCTGTGCCCAGCGATCCACCCAAATCCACCTAATAAGCTTACATTCGTGCATCCTTGGTTCAAGTTTAAGACTAGCATCTTGTCAAAACGTGAGACTTTCTTTTCCTTCTGATTCCAAGCCAGAGAGCCCACTGACAGGCCCAGAGGATGTGCCCCAGCCACTTCCTGGGGAGGGGGTTTTCTAGCTGCTATCAGCTGGCCACAATTGCTTCCCTGGGTGTCTGAGTTCTCAGATATGGGCTTAGAGGCTCAGGGGATGGGGACAAGCCAGCCCACAGAAGGCTGGTGATGGGGAGCAATTCTGGGCTCCACTCATCCGTCTTGCCAACTCACCGACATTTTCTCCACTGTGCATGCTTGCTTTGAATGCGACATGAGTCAACATTTTTAAGTGTTAAATATAGTCTAATATACATGTACAACATGAAAAATAAATTGTCTAGAAAAAGACAAAATTTACGAATCTCATTTTATGCCAAGCCTATAGCAGAGAAGAAAAAACATGTTGGAAAATGACCCATTGGACATCCAACTCTGCACGGCAATGGCTGCCTGGAACATGATGTCGAGACTCTATGGAGGCCTCCAGAGTGGAAGCCGACACAGCCGCTGCTCTTGAAGTCAGCATGCAGACTTCCTCAGAAAGCTAAAAAAGGGTACCACGTGACCCATCTGACTTCTGGGCAAGTACACACAGGACTCTAGATCCTACTGTACAGACACTTGCACATCCATGTTTCCTGCTGCTCCGTCCACAGCAGCAGGGAAATGGCAGCAAGCTCGCTGTCCATCAAAAGACCAATGGGTAATGAAAATGTAGTATGTAGCTTTAAAAAAAATTGTATCACCATGAAGGTGATTGGTTCATTGTTTAATACTACTGAGTTCTAAATACTATATTAATTGTTCATTTACTTAGTAAAATAAAATTTGAGTTGTTTTAGAGGTTAAGAAACAAAGTTACGTTTCAAAACTCAAACTCCATCTTTTTCACCAGTCTTCCATCCAGGCTGAGCACCCACAGCGCTCTACAGCTCACGGGCAACGTGGCTGGCCTACAGAGAGTGTCGGGTTTTAGAATTCACCTAGCTGTGAGCCCAGCCAACAGTGCAGCCTTGTAGTGTCTCCCTCCATGCTGCCCCATCCAGAGCATGCCCATCCTTCAGAGACAAGCAAGCTGATCCCAGCAAGGCTCCTGTGGCTGAGATCCACGCCGTGTGTGCATTCCAGCCTGCCCTCTCTTAAACTAGAAATGCTTACCAAGCAAATGCGGGGTGGTGGCTCGGAGAGAGAGCCCCATGGAGCTGCTATGGGATGCTGACACTTTAGAGGCAGAAGAGGACAGCAGGGCATGGTGGTCCTTACCTACTGGGGATGTGGAGGCAGAAGGATCAGAAGTTGAAGACCAGCTTCAGCTATACAGATTGCATAAAACCCTGTCTGGGAAACAGACAGCAATGACAAGATGGAAGATAAGAAGTAAAACCCCATCGCAAATCTAAGTCTCCACCTACATCCCTGTACTGCATGCCACATAAAATTCAGGGACTCCTTTGGACTCAGTGCCAAAACAAAACAAACGAACAAACAAACATCAAAAACACCCCAAGCATGTGCACAAGGATGAAAAACATGAGGCTGGGGTACTGAGAAAGGACGACACAATACAGCATCTGGACGCACCATCCAGGGCCCTTCTGCCTCTAGCTGCACTCCTGTGCACCTCTCTCCGGACACATCTCAGTGCCTCTCTCTCTCATCTCATTTGGACTGCTTAGCTGAAGAGAGTAAGCCCACTCAGGCTAGAATCAGCCAGCCCAGATTCATGACAGGGGATTAAGCATCCTACCGAATCACCAGAAGGGATTTAGAAAATAGTTTAGACTAAGCTTTCAGCAAGGCCCCCGGAAAACCTGGGCCACCAACAAAGCAGTAGGGGCCCTCTGACCAGGACCCTACCTTCTCCAAAGCCAGCATTGCTGTAGGCACCCAACTAAAATACACACCCCTTGCTTTCCAATGCCCAAACTATTTGCCTGGAGGGTATCTGCCTGCACTCCCAGAGAAAGGCCAGTCAGCCCCACCATTGCAAGGCCATCAGGAAGCGAAGGAGCAGAAGTGTGGCCTCTGTTCTCCCACAGCACTTCAGAAACCCTTGGATGTCCCAGCTGCATGGGATTCTGGGAAATGTGGGGTTTAGCTTTCTGGCCTTTCCCATGTTGTTGAGATGCAGATGGTAAGGAATTGAAGAAAGCTGTCTGAGTTAGTTGTGACAGAACTGGCAAAAGTGGCTTAAGGAAGGAAGGGTTTCTTTTGGGTCATGGTTTGAGAGGTTCTTCATGAGGGTGAAGGCATCAGCCACAGGATGGTCCCCCTCCATTAAACCTCTCCAGAAACACGGGACAACCAGAGGTGTATTTCCTAGGTGACTCTAAATCCAAGATGGCAGTAAAGATTGACACCAGGTTGCCTGGATTCAGCAGCCTTCACCATGTCCCAATACCTCCATGGGGCCACCAGCCGGCTGCCCATGAGTGAGAAGCTCTCCCTTCTTTCCCACCAACCCATCAACAGAGAGGCAGCACGTGGCTTGGCCTGCTCGGCTGCCCACCCACCTCCTTGCCTCCCTGGCCCCTCTCAGACTAAACACAGCCATTTTTCTGAGAAAAGGACTTCATGGTACCTTCAAAACCTGCTAAGCATGAAGTGTGGGAGCAACTACTCTTCAGGGGAGCCAGGAGCTGAGCTAAGTGCTTTACTTATAGGGTTTGGCTGGACCTACACCAAGACCCAAGGATAGCTCTTGTGTTCAGGCCTGAAACTCAAAGCTTGACAGTTTGCTGCACTCAGACACCATAGAGCCAATACATCATGACCCTACAACTTGTAGCCATGGTTGGGCTCCAAGTCTAGGTGCCCAGTTCCTGTGCTGCAGGCCCACTCCCCAAAACAGTTGTTTCCTTCTTTCTTTCCTCCTTCCTTTTGTGTAGGCATATGTGTAGGTGCGTTCAAGCAGCTGCGTGTAAGTGTGGGTTCATGTGAATGTGATCATGTGTGTGTTCATGTGGGGGGTGCATGTAGGTGAGTGTTCCTGTGGGTGGGTGTTCATGTAAGTGCACCTGTGCACATGCCGTGGAGTATTTTGCCTGCCTGTCTGTGAGTGTACCAGGTGTTTGCAGTACCTAAGGCAGCCAGAAGAGGGTGCCAAGTCTCCAAGAACTGAAGTTCCAGGTAGCTGTGAGTTGCCATGTGGGTGCTGGGAATCAAACCCAGGTCCTCTGAGGCGCTGAGCCGCTTCTCCAGCCCTCTGTCATGATTTTTAGGACAAAGTCTTCCACTTTGACCTGGGGTTGGCCTGGTGGCCAAGGCCTGTCTCTGTGCCTCTGAGCTGGGATTACACATATACACTGCTTGCCTTTCTTTCTTTCTTTCACCATAGTGCTGGGATCAGACTCGGGTCCTCATGCTTTGAGCACTTTGCCAGCTAAGCCATGGCCCCAGCCCAGAAACTGACTTTCTAAGGTCCATCTTGCTCCTCCTATCTCAATTAGAACCTGCTGCCTGCTCCCTCCACCACTCCTGTGAAAATTTAGACAAATACACAACATCTGAGGTCTGTTCTTCACCATCCCTTTCTCCTCCAAAAAGCCTGCCAAAACAGATCGAACACAGGAGGCAGCCCGTGCTTAGTCAGGGCCACTCTCTCCTGCAGGGGCACCCACCAGCTTCTGAGCCAAAGAGCCCTGGACTGGGAGCTGCGCTTCACTCTGTGTTGAGCAGAAGGCACCCTCTCTGAGACACCTTCATCACCTGTCTACAAAGTGGAATAAGTGATGTGCATTCTCCACGTGGTTAGAGAGATGGGGGAGGAGCAGCCAAGGTTTAATTACCTCTCCTAATCCAAAGACACTGGCCTGAGTCTTATCTCGGCTGTCTCAAGAAATTAAGACCCAGGTAGAGTCATTCTTCTCCAGGTTTGAATTGTGTTGCTTCACTTAGAATGCTGCCATGGGTGCTGGTTTAAATGCCAACGTCTTTTCCTCTGTGAAGCTCCAAGAACTGCACACAGCACCTTGTGGTCACGCTGAGCATCAACAGGCCAAAAGGAGGAAAAGAGAAGACGCAGAGGCTGGACCTGTTCCAGGCCTTCCCATCAAGAGTTCTGATAGGCCAGGTATGGTGGCGCACACCAATAAGCCCAGGGAAGGCAGAGGCAGGTGGATCTCTGTGAGTTTGAGGCCAGCTTGGTCTACAAAGTGAGTCCAGGACAGCCAAGGCTACACAGAGAAACCCTGTCTTGAAAAACTGCAAATAAAATTTAAAAAAAATTCTGACAAGTGTTGTTCTTCATTGCGAATCCTGGATATAAGGAACAGAAAAACCCACTGTGAATGAATCAAAACTCCATGGCAATGTAGTGACAGAATCTAAAGTCCAGAGGTGGCACAGGTCTTTCTGAGGCTCCCAATCTGGGGGTGGGGGAGGGACGGCTACCATTGCCTGCTCTGCCTGAAAGCCTCCATCTGCAGATCCACCTCAGCTTTCTCTAACATGGCCTTTCTAGGGGTAACAGTAGCTGACAGCTTCCACCGCTGCTTGCTTCCTCATTCACTCTTAAACAGTTACAGTCACCCAGGCAATGCTGAGGCGCTGGGATTGTGTTGGTGGATGGCGGCTGGGAGTTAGTTTGCTCCTAGATTTAAATCACACTGTTGTGCTCTTTGCACGGGGCCTGGAAGGAGAGGAGGAGAAACCTGGAAGGCTGCTAGGAAGACATCCCAGTACAGAGCCTCCCACAGTGGGTTGCACTGTGTCAGGACAATGCCTGATGGGTGGCGGGTGGCAGGTATGCTTTTGAGCTTGTCAAAGTTATGTCACTTGTGTGATGTGAGGTGTGTGCACGTAAATGCAGGAATGTGGTTTGTAGATGTGCGTTTATGCAAAGTGTATGAGTTGAGAAACCAAAATCCAGGACGCAGCAGTTTCCATGCAGGACCGTGTGCTCTGATCACTGCTGCTGCAGCCATGATGGCTCCAGGGACCTGTGCAAAGTCCCTCTCCCCGGCAGCACCCATGAAAGGTCCGACATTTAAAACAAACAGAAACCTCCTTACCAATAAAAAGGGGGGCAGAAGGAAAACAAGTCCAGAGAACAAAAGAATAGAAATTATTTCTGACCATGTATGTCCTGGAACCAGCATGTTCACCCTTCCCAGCTCCCTGCTGACTGCAGCAAACAGGGCCCCAAATCCTGCTTGTAGTCACCACTGCAATACCCTGGGGGCGGGGCGGCCCCTTCGCTGCCCCCACCTCCACCTCTTGTTCCCCTCTAATGTTTCCCTTTTCCAGGGACCCACAGGAAGACACTGGCACTCAGTGCTGAATCAGCAGAGCCCAGCCCTCCCACGCTCTGCGTGGCCCTCTGCTGCCCCCTGCTGGGCCCTGGACTACACAGCCTCTGGCTCCGCAGAAACTGCCCACTCACCGACCAACAGTCCCTGAAACAGCCTCACCAACATTCTTACCATCACTACTCACTATGTGGTACCTCTGAGAAGTCCCATTCTCATTCCAAGCGTCCTGTCCTCAATTTGTTCTTTAAAAAACAAAAAGGTAGAAAAGAGTTAAAGCTACTTTACAGAGTCATAGTAGGATGAAAAGAGCATATTCATTCCTGAATCATCCTGTGCACCTGCTATTTGCTAGCTACTGTGTCAGAATTAAGGAGAGAAAAGAAACAATCTGTAGAGCTTCTTGCCCTGAATCCACACAGCAGTCAGGCTGAAATAAATAAGACGCTGTGGGGTGGGAGGGTCAGAAGAGGCAGCCAACTGGTAAGGGGGCAAGGGACAAAGAAACAGAGACAAGGAATTAGAAGAGATGAAGCCAGGAGCACACGGGTGGCGGGGGGAGACACGACACAGCCTGTCACATAAAATCACGAAGCCACGGAAGGCGGCAAAGCAAGCTTGAGAAATGGTGTCCGCCCGTCTTCCTGCCCCTGCCCCTGCCCCTGGCTGCCCCCTCCTCCTCCAGGTTCTGGGAACTGGCATCCGTCAGGGTCTGTCTCCTGCTCTTTTCAGTCCACACTCTCTTGCGCCATCGTTGTGATTCTAAACAGCATTCGCACGTGGGCTGGCGTCTCCGTGTGGACCTCTCTGCAGGTTGCAGATGAAATAAGCACTCTTCTGCCTGCTTTTGAGTTTCCTAGGCACTCAGCCTTAACATCCCCACCGCACTCTGCCTTTAATGCTCATCTCCCTTCACTCCCAACCACATTTAACTTCTTGGGTGGTACACAGAGAACTGAGTTGCACTGTGACATGTTCACACATATGTCATTTTACCTTGTATATTCACCCCACATACACTGCCCTTCCCCGGCCCACAAAGCCCCGTTGGCTGTCCTTTCCTCCTCCTATATGGTCCCCATTCTTCCTTCAGGATGCTTATATTCTTTTAACATCTCTTGCCTCCCAACCCCATTGCTTCCTCTCCCTTTGTGTTCCTTTCCCATACAGACGTACGTGCCCAGATTCGCGTGCGGGCACACACACACGCACACACACACACACAAACACACACACACACATACACACATTATTCTATATTATGTGCCAAGTGAAAATACACGGTATTTGTCTTTCTCTGGCTAATTGGTTTCTAATTCCATATACTTTCCTGAAAATGTCATAATTTCATTCTTCTTTACAACTAAACATAATCCCACTGTTGGTGGACATCTAGGCTGGTTTGGTTCCTAGCTATTGTGACTACAGCAGCAATAAGCATAGATGTGCCAGTGTCTCTGTGGTACGCTGAGTCCTTTGAGTATAAGCCCAGGAGTGTCCCAGCTCCATTCTCTTCTAATTCATCCCCATTTCGGCACATCGCATCACTCTCTGCGATTTTAGAACATAAGCCTAAATATGGCATTAAGTCTTTCAATGTTCCCTGAGTTACTGGTGTCTTAAAGACATGTATAGATGTGGGTACGAGCTGGGTATAACTGGGATGGTTGGGTGTCCCCCTCAATCCCTTCCTGCCCCACTATACACTAGTCAGGACTTGCTGGCCCTTGCTCTCTCCACTCCCACACAGAGGTGGTCAGCACCTCCAAGGGCCTGGCTCGTGGCGGAAGCTCTGAACTGGCCTCCCGGTGATACTCTCTCTGTTCTCTCACTCACCCTCCACACTGCAGCCAGAGTGAAATTACCATTATCTGGGAAGCTGGGGCTCAACCCCCAGCTTCAAATTACAAGGTCTTACCAAATCTGGCCCACCTTGCTGGAGAGATGGCTGGGCGACTAAGAACACTTGTGGCTCTTGCAGGGGACCTGGGTTTGGCTCTCAGCACCCACACAGCAGCTCACTCCAGTTCCAAGGAATGCAACACCTTCTAACCTTCACAGTGCACAGACAGGCAAGCAGGCAAAATACTCGTACACTTAAAAATAAATAAATCTAAACAAAAAAATTAAATCTGGCCATCTTTCTTTTTTTAATTTTTATTATTAGTTACATTTTATTAACTCTGTATCCCAGCTATATTCCACTCCCTCATTCCCTCCCAATCCCACCCTCCATCCCTCACCTCCTCCCTGCCCTTTTCCAAGTCCACTAATTGGGGAGGACCTCCTCCCCTTTCATCTGACCCTGTTTTATCAGGTATCTTCAGGACTGGCTGCAAAGTCCTCCTCTGTGACCTAGCAGGACTGCTCCTCCCTTGGGGGGTAGGGAGGTCAAAGAGCCTGCCATTGAGTTCCTGTCAGAAATAGTATCTGTTCCCCTTACTATGGGAAACCAATTGGTTACTGAGCTACCACAGGCTACATCCAAGCAGAGGTTCTAGGTTATATCTATATATGGTCCTTGGTGGAGTATCAGTCTCAGAAAAGACCACTGTGCCCAGATATATATGGTCCTTGTGGAGCTCCTATCCTTTCCACATCATACTAACTCCGCTTCTTTCATATGATTCCCTGCACTCTACCGAAGGTTTGGTTATGGGTCTCAGCATCTGCTTTGATACACTGCTAGGTAGAGTCTTTCAGAGGCCCTCTGAAGTAGGCTCCTGTCCTGTTACTTGTTTTCTCCTACATCCAATGCACATCCCATTTGACTTTCTAAGTGAGGATTGATCATCTTACCCCGGGTCTTCTTTCTTGTTTATCTTCTTTAGGTGTATAGATTTCATTATGTTTATCTTATCTTTATAGGTCTATATAAGTGAGTATATACCATGTGTGTCTTTCCCCTTCTGGGATACCTCACTCAGAATGATCTTTTCTAGATCCCACCATTTGCCTGCAAATTTCATGATTTCCTCGTTTTTAATTGCTGAGTAGTATTCCATTGTGTAAAAATACCACAATTGGGGCTAGAGAGACGGCTCAGTGGTTAACAGCACTGTTGGTTCTTCCAAAGACCCAGGTTCAACTCCCAGCACCCACATGGCAGCTCACAACTGTCTGTACCTCCAGTTCCAGGTGATCTGATATATATATCACAATTTCTGTATCCACTCCTCCATTGATGGACATCTGGGTTGTTCCCAGGTTCTGGCTATTACAAATATAGCTGCTACAAACATGGTTGAGCAAATGTCATTGTTGTGTACTTGAGCCTCTTTTGGGTATATGCCTAGGAGTGGTATAGCTGGGTCTTGAGGAAGCGCTATTCCTAATTGTCTGAGAAAGTACCAGTTTACATTCCCTCCAGCAATGGAGGAGGAGGGTTCCCCTTTCTCCACAATCTCAAAGACAGCATCTTCAACAAATGGTGCTGGTCCAACTGGATGTCTACATGCAGAAAAATGAAAATAGATCCATATTTATCACCCTGCACAAAACTAAAGTCCAAGTGGATCAAAGACCTCAACATAAAACCAAATACTCTAAATCGGTTAGAAGAAAAAGTGGGGAAGAGCTTAGAACTCATTGGCACAAGAGACAACTTTCTGAACAGAACACCAACAGCACAGGCTCTAAGAGCAACAATTAATAAATGGGACCTCATGAAACTGAAAAGCTTCTGTAGAGCAAAAGACATTGTCATCAGAACAAAACAACAGCCTACAGAGTGGGAAAGGGTCTTCACCAACCCTATATCTGACAGAGGGCTGATATCCAGAATATATAAAGAACTAAAGAAGTTAAAAAACAATAAATCAAGTAATCCAATTAAAAAAATGGGATACGGAGCTAAACAGAGAATTCTCTGTAGAGGAATATAGAATGGCAGAGAAACACTTAAAGAGATGCTCAACATCCTTAGCCATCAGAGAAATGCAAATCAAAACGACCCTGAGATTTCACCTTACACCCATCAAAATGGCTAAAATCAAAAACTCAAATGACAACACATGCTGGCATCTTTCTAAACCATCTCATCCTTTATGTCCTGTTTACCATGATCACCACATAGGTTTTTCAGAGTTCCTTCAAACAGGCCAGACTGTTTCCTGCTTTCCCTTTAGGCATGCCTCTTCCTTTACCCAGAACACCCCTGCCCATTCTTTATTTAAGATACCAGCTTAAATGTCCTCTAGTTAAGAAGACCTCTTCTGCCTACCCCATCCTAAGGGTCCTCCAACACCAAGATGGAGTTTGAAGTTCCAACCAATAAACAGTCTACAGGAAGAAAGTGACAAAACAGAAGAAAAACCAGAAATCAATTCAAATATGCAAGGAATGGATTGTATTCTATGGGGAATGTGTCAAAACAAAGCAAAGTAGGGCTGAGGAGCTATCTCCAAACCCAGGCCCAGCCCTGAGTGGCCTCCACTGTTCAGAAAATACAGATGAGGCAGCTGCCTGCTTCCTTTTGAGACTATGTGACTCTTGTCTGACTCCTTACACCCGCAGTCACTCCAGATGAAAGCAATGTTCAGATGTAAACATTAACTCCTCAAGTCACTTAAAACGCAAACTAGTTAATCTAATAAAAGTCAAGACTATAAAGCCCAGGGGCTTAAAGAGAAAAGCCAATAAATTTGCACAAATAGCAATATTATTTGGATATTAAAAGAGAAAGTCACTCAAAAGACTAACTTCCAAGCCAGAGAAAATATATCTCAAAACAGATTGTCAAAGAGTTCTTTCCTTAACTTGAACAGAACTGGTGTAAATGAGTATTTTTTTAAAAGAAGTAAATAAAAAAAACCACAGCAAGTATAGAAATATTTTATAGAAAAATAAATGGGGAAGTGTCTGAAGATATGGGAAGACGTTCTCTCCTGGTATAACTGAAGAAATGTAAATGGTTTGTTTCCATTTAGTAAACTGGCAAACAAACGTCTCTGTTGCTGGTAGGAATCACCCACTCTCACTGAGCGTGCAGGTAGAGCAAGCGCATGCACTCTTTTTCTCCTTTTGCAGCTCAAACTCAGAGGGTTTTGCATGCCAAGTGGCATGCTCTGCCACTGAGCTACATCCACAGCCTGAATGCATCAAATCACAGTTTCAGTTTAGAATCCATAACAAAACTTATGGGCTGGAGAGATGGCTCAAAGGTTAAGAACACTGGCTGCTCTTCCTGAGTTCAATCCCTAACAACCACATGGTGGCTCACAACCATCTATAATGAGATCTGGTGCCCTCTTCTGGCATTCAGGAACACATGCAGATACAACATTGTACACACAGTAAATAAATAAATAAGTCTTTTTTTAAAAAAAGAATCTGTATCAAAATTTAAAAGGTATTTGTCCATTTGTATAGCAAATAATTTAGGTATGTTTGTATTATACTTACATATACATGTAGATATATGTAGACATTATCCTTGTGTATATAGAGGGTTCTTGACAGAATTTTTATAAAAGCAAAATCCAAAGTACACATTAAAATATACAAATTAGGGCCTGGGGAAAAGCCTCAGCTGGGAAGAGCATTTGCTGGACAATTGCGAGGACTGTAGTTCAGATCTCAGCACCCACACAACAAGCCAAATGTGGCCCTGCCCTGCTGACGCCCATAACCCCGACACTGAGACATGCAGAGACAGGAGAATCATCGAGGGGCCTCTGGGTGCCAGCTTAGCTGAAAGAGAAAAGGCTGTCAACTGAGTTGATAAGTGATCACACCTGCATGAGGATGCCTCCATAAAGACCTCTGAACTATGGCAGTCACATGGCTTTGCACCCTGGACACAGGAGGGCGGAGTACCTTGGTAGGACATACAAGTCCAACACCCCTTCTCTAGCAAACCTTGTCCTGTAGTTCTTTTTCCACTGGTCATCTTTTTCACTTGCTTTTCAACTATAATCAGCCTGTAATCCAGTGTTGCACTGAGTTTGTGAGTTTTTCTCACAAGCTAATAAACCTGGCAGGGGTTCACTGGAACCCCCAGTTTATAGCTGATGTTGAAGTGCTGGATTACAACTTGGAGCTTGAGATCCGCAGCTGTAAGAGTTAACGGTCAGGTGAGGCACCAAGCTTTTAACCTGTGGGCTGTGGCTCTGTTCCCGATAGGTAGTGCTCAAGCTGATTCATATTACAGGACCTCCAGTTTGGGTCTTCGGAGAATTCACTAACGCATAGAAAACATCTCACATACATGTTAGTGACTGGAAGTATCTATGTTGAGGGCTAAGTAGGAAAAGACAAATACATGGTATATGCCAGTCAGTGATCCTAGCATTTGGGAAGTGTCAACAGGAGGGTCAGAAATTTAAGGTCATCTTCAGCTGTGAAGCTGTGTTATGAATCTCTGTCTTAAAAAGCAGAATCGGTAGCCAGATGTGGCAGGTCAGACCTGTAACCCAGGCATTAGGAGGCCGAGAGGGGAGAGCTCAACTGCGAGGGCAGCCTGGCCGACACAGCAAAGTTGAGACCATAAGGCACACACGTACCCCGCCACCCCACCCCACACTACTGCGCTCAAGAAACAAACACAGCTCCCTGTTGTGGCTCACACCCTTAACCTCAGCTCCTGAGAGGCAAAGGCAGGCAGATCGCTGGGAGATTCAGGGCAGCCAGGGCTACACAAAGATACCTTGTCTGAGGAAGGAAGGAAGGAAGGAAGGAAGGAAGG